>NC_058133.1:256915559-257191440 GCF_016433145.1 Gracilinanus agilis | reverse complement strand
TATATATATATATATACACATACATACATACATACATAAAAATTCACTCTTTTCTAATGTGACCAACCACACCCCCTTTATCCCCTTCTTTTTCATTCTCATGGAACAGTGTCAGTGTCCCACTTCCCAGGGGGAAAGGTCTTAAAACTCACAATTATAATCTTAACTCCCTGTCCTAAATGTTTTAACCTAAAAGGCCTTGGACATGTCTGAATTTTGACTCAATGTAGAAAATGCAAACTTAAGGAATGCTCCCATAGGTTTGAGAACCCTGGGAAACTTAAGGAGAGTAGGGCAAGATAAATAAAATATAACATACACAGACATTGTATTACACACAGATGGTGGGCAACAAAGAAGAGAAGTATTGTGTTAAATTCCTATAAATTCTGAATTCATGTGAACATCTTTGGACACTTGCTTTGGGTAGACCACCCAGGGCAGCGCCTCCTTGTCCTCTCCACTTCCTAATTAAGGCTGCATTTTCTCTGCAAGCATCTATCTAAGCCTCCTGACTGCTCATTAGAGTGATTTCTGAGGGTAAAAGCTCCCCTAAAATTCCGCTCCACACAAGGGTATGCCAATTAATTCAATGTTAGGTTGGCTATGATAAGGGTTAAAGAGAACCATGTAAAATATAAAAATATGTCCCAAAATTCATGGGCATGTACTTCAAGAAGGTCAGAGGTAGAAAAGTCCCATGTAAACCAAAATAGTCATAGCAACACTTTTTTGTGGGAATAACAAACTGGGAACAGAGTTGGGGGCAGCTAGGTGGCTTAGTAGATCAAAACTCAGGCCTAGAGAGATGGGACTCCTAACTTCAGATTTGGCCTCAGACACTTCCTACCTGTGTGACCCTGGGCAAGTCACTTAACCCTAACTGCCTACTCCTTAGTTCTCTGCCTTGAAACCAGCTGATACTTATATCAATTCTAAGACAAAAGTTAAAGAGTTTTTTTAAAAAGTTAAATAAATGTTTTTTTCCTTCTTTCCTTCCTAAACCTTGCTTGATGACTTATTTTGACATTTTATTCTTGTTTCTTCTGTGGGGAAACAAGGCCCCAAAGTAAATATTTGGAATAAATAGATATGCAACAGCCTGGTATTGTGTAGGAGAGTGGAAAAAGTACCGAGTTTAGAATCAAAAGACCTGGCTTTGCATCCTGATTCTGTCATTTAATACCTATGTGACCTTGTACAAATAATTTCATCTCTTCGAGTTTGTAAAATGAATCAGTTGTACCAGAGGTTTCTTCTAGCTGTAAATCTTTAGTTCTGAGTCACTTTTCTTATGACTTTTGGTTTCTTATAAACTAAAACTTCGCGTCAATAAAAAGTGTTGCTCTGAGTTATGGCCGTGACTGTCATGTTGATAGCAGCAGCTAGGTGGGGCAGTAGATAGAGAACCCAACCTAGAGAATGCCAGAGTTTAAATCCTGCCTGAGATACTTAGTAGCCCTTGGACCTAGAGAAGTCACTTAATGCTTCAGTTTCCTCAACTGTAAAATGGGGATAAAAAGAGCTACTTTGCAGAATGAGAAATATTTGTAAAGTGCCTGGTTACATGGTAGGTGTTGTATAAATGCTATTAGTAATTATGTCTTCATACATACAGTACAGTTGACAATGATAAACATAGTAGAGGGTAGGGAGATATAACATTATTTTCACTTCCAAGCCAGTCCTCCTCAAATGAATTTCTTGTCCTTTTCCCCTTCTTTACTGATTCATATTTCTGACTTCTTTCCAAATCTGATCTTAAAACACTTTTGTCATAAAACTTTCCTATATGACTTCACTGTTTACTTCTTTATTTCATAATAGAACACTTTGCTCTCTAGCCAAATATCCAGAAGTTATAAATTCAGTAGACAATATCAAGTAGTTACTATATGCATATCATTGCATTAGGCACTGAGGAGAATGAAAAGATAAATGGAATCTGGTCCCTGCCCTTGTGAAGTGTACAATCTAGCAGTTCTATGTTTGAAAATTTCCTGTACGAGGAAGGATAGGAAGTGCAAGACTCAAAAAGCTGATCTGTGACTTTTTTTTTGTAGTCCTTTTTTTTATTTTTTTAGAAAAATTTTCCATGGTTCCATGATTCATGTTCTTACTTTCCCCTTCAATCCCTCAAACACCTCCTCCCATAGCTGACGAGCATTTCCACTGGTTTTAACATGTGTCATCAGTCAAGACTTATTTCCATATTATTGATAGTTGCATTGGTGTGGTCATTTTGAGTCTACATCCCCAATCATGTCCACATCAACCCATGTATTCAAGCAGTTATTTTTCTTCTGTGTTTCCTCTCCTGTAGTTCTTCCTCTGAATGTGGATAGTGTTCTTTTCCATAAGTCCCTCAGAATTGTCCTGGGTCATTGCATTGCTGCTAGTACAGAAGTCCATTACATTTGATTTTACAACAGTATATCTGTCTCTGTGTACAGTGTTCTTCTGGCTCTGCTCCTTTCACTCTGCATCACTTCCTGGAGGTCTTTCCAGTTCACATGGAATTCCTCCAGTTTATTATTCCTTTGAGCACAATAGTATTCCATCACCAGCATATACCACAATTTGTTCAGCCATTCCTCAATTGAAGGGCATACCCTCATTTTCCAGTTTTTTGCTGCCACAAAAAACACAGCTATAAATATCTTTGTACAAGTCTTTTTATCTATAATCTCTTTGGGGTACAAACCCAGCAATGGCATGGCTGGATCAAAGGACAGGCATTCCTTTAGCACTCTTTGGGCATAATTCCAAATTACCATCCAGAATGGTTGGATCAGTTCACAACTCCACCAGCAATGCTTTAATGTCCCAATTTTGCCACATCCCCTCCAACATTCATTGCTCTCCCCTTCTCTCATTTTAGCCAATCTGCTGGGTGTGAGGTGATACTTCAGAGTTGTTTTGATTTGCATTTCTCTAATTATTAGAGATTTAGAGCACTTTCTCATGTGCTTAATGATAGTTTTGATTTCTTTATGTGAAAATTGCCTATTCATGTTCCTTGCCCATTTATAAATTGGGGAATGGCTTTCTTCCTTCCTTCCTTCCTTCCTTCCTTCCTTCCTTCCTTCCTTCCTTTTTCTTCCTTNCTTCCTTCCTTCCTTCCTTCCTTCCTTCCTTCCTTCCTTCCTTCCTTCCTTCCTTCTTTCCTTTCTTCCTTTTTCTTCCTTCCTTCCTTCCTTCTTTCTTTTCTTCCTTCCTTCCTTTCTTAGGAATATGCTGGAAGTATGGCTTTCCCAAGGCTTTTGGGTTCAGGGTCCTAGACTTTTTCTGTTTGAATCTGAAAGGAGATAGTGGTCAAGAGGGTGGTGGTAATTTGACTTGCCTGGCATAGGACCTTAGCCTGGGTGAATATGTTAGCATATGTATATCATGACAGCAGCCTTTCCCTTCAATTTGCAAATATAGACCATTTTATTCATTTCTTTACTCAGTGATCTGTGCTAGTGAAAGGAACAGTGGTACCAAAATGCCCATGATCTATAAATCTTCTCTATTTGGATTTAGAATATATTACATAATATGTTGTAGTAGCAGATACTCTTCTGAATTATGCTGAGTTTGATCTAATATTAATGCTTTTTTGGATGCCCTCAATGCCTACTGGCCAAAAGAAATGCCCTAGATGTGTGCTAGATAGCAACGATAATCCAAATTCAAATAACCAAGGACTGTTTTTAAAAATCATTCATTCCTGCCCACTATTACCACTATTATTTTAAAATGTATTAGAAATGCTAGCTTTAGCAATAAGGAAAGAAAAAGAAATTGAAGAAAGTAAAGTAGGCAACGAGGAAACTAAACTATCACTCTGTGCAGATGATATGATGGTATACTTAGAGAATCCTAGAGAATCAACTAAAAAGCTAGTTGAAATAATTAGTAACTTTAGTATAAAGTTACAGGATATAAAATAAATCCACATAAGTCATCAGCATTTCTATATATTACCAACAAAGTCCAGCAGCAAGAGTTAGAAAGAGAAATTCCACTTAAAATCACTCTAAGCAATATAAAATACCTGGAAATCTATTTGCAAATATAGGAATTATATGAACAAAATTAAAAACAATTTTCATTCAAATAAAGTCATATCTAACAATTGGAAAAAATATTAATTATTCATGGGTAAGTCAAGCTAATAATAAAAATGACAATTCTACCTAAATTAATTTATTTATTCAGTGCCATACCAATCAAACTACCAAATAATTACTTCATAGAACTAGAAAAGATAATAACAAAATTCATCTGAACTAATGAAGGGGACTAATAAAAAAAAATGTGAAGGAAGGAGGCCTAGCAGTACCAAATCTAAAACTGTTCTATAAAGCATCAGTCATCAAAACAATCTGGTACTGACTAAGAAATGGAATGGTAGATCCATGGAGTGAATTAGATATATAATACACAAGGGTAAATGACCTTAGCAAACTAGTGTTTATTAAACCCAAAGATCCCAGCTTTTAGAATAAGAACTCACTATTTAACAAAAACTCCTGGGAAAATTGGAAAGCAGTATGCCAGAAACTAGGTATATAGAGCAATATCTCACACCGTATATAGATAAGACAAAAATGGATATATAATTTAGATATAAAGAGTAATATCATATCTAACATAGGGGAACACAGAATAGTTTACCTGACAGGTCTTTGAAGAAGGGAAGAATTTATGACCAAACAACAGAGAGCATTGTAAGATATAAAATGAATAATGTTGATTATATTAAATTAAAAAGCTTTTGTACAAACAAAACTAATATAACCAAGATTAGAAGGTAAACAATGAACTGGGAAAAATGTTTATAACAAACATCTCTGATAAAGTTCTAATTTCTCAAATTTATAGAGAACTAAGTCAGATTTATAAGAATACAAGCCATTCTCCAGTTGACAAATGGCCAAAGGATATGAACAAGCAATTTTCAGATGAATAAATCAAAGCTATCAATAATCATATGAAAAAATGTTCTAAATTGCTCTTGATTAGAGAAATGCAACATAAAACAATGCTGTAGTACCACTTCACACCTATCAGATTGGTCAATAAAGTAAAGGAAAATAGTAAATGTTGGAGGGGATGTGGCAAAATTGGGACACTAATGCATTGTTGGTGAAGTTATGAACTGATCCAACCATTCTGGAGGGCAATTTGGAACTATATCCAAAGGGCTATAAAACTGTGCATACTCTTTGACCCAGTAATGCCACTAGCAGGTCTGTATCCCAAAGAGATAATTAAAAAAAGGAGGAATAACCTACTTGTACAAAAATATTTATAACTGCTCTTTTTGTGGTGGCAAAGAATTGTAAATCCAGGGGATGTCCATCAATTGGGGAATGATTGAACTAATTGCGGTAATTGTTGATAATGGAATACTATTATGTCATAAAAAATAATAAACAAGATGATTTCAGAAAAAGCTGGAAAGATCTGCAGGAACTGATGAAGAGTGAAATAAGCAGAACTGGGAGAACATTGTACACAATAAATGCACACAATTGGATGGTGATTATCTGCAAAAACTTGGCTATTATCAGCAATGAACTGATCTGGGACAATCCTGAAAGGCTTATGACGGAATGCTATCTACCTCCAGAGAAAGAACAGTTGGAGTCGTCTTTCACATCATTGTATTTTTTATTTTATTTTAGGGTTTTGGTTATGTATGAGTTTGCTCTTACAACAATGACCAATATGGAACTGTGTTTTGTTTTTGTTTTTGTTTTTTATTTTATTTTTTTTAAACCCTTAACTTCTTTGTATTGGGTCCTAGGTGGAAGAGTGGTAAGGGTGGGCAATGAGGGTCAAGTGACTTGCCCAGGGTCACACAGCTGGGAAGTGTCCAGCTTTGAACCTAGGCCTGACTCTCAATCCACTGAGCTACCCAGCTGCCCTTGGAACTGTGTTTTGCATGACAATAAAAATAAAATAAGAAGAAGAAAAAAAGAAAGAAAATCATTCATATCACTGCTCCCTTCCATTGGACTCCCCTCCTTTGCTTAATTTCATTCTTAGTCCTCTGAGGTGTATAGAAGAGGACAAAGGAGCAACTTAGAATATTTGTTTGCAAATTTGGAAAGTTGGTAGATGATTGTGAAAGTTCCTAAATGGAAAACTGAATGAATCCACTTTGAGAGTTTGTGGCTTATTCACAGTTACACATTCTATATGTGGCAAAGATAAAACTTAAATCCAGGCCTTCCTGACCCTAAGGCCAAGCTCTCCCCTCCTACTGCTTCCATCTTTATGTTACTTTTCTGCTACAGGAATGTACTCTCAGTCACTCTTAGAGGAAAACTACTTCAGTGTGAAGCCAAGAGCTGGAATGAAGAGAAATTTGTTTTAGCTTATATGGATAGTCCCATGATACTGACAGCATTTTCCTGAAATCCTTGTATTTGTTTATACTGCTTCCTTTCTTTAGGATTTGCCTATAAGCTTTTATTTTTCCTAAATAAATCAGAACTTATAAGAAAATGGATATTAATTTTATTTTTTCCCTTATTTATTTGTTTAATAACCACCACCACCAGCAAAAAAGTTTACCTACACTGTGGTAAAATAGAATAGAATGTAATGGACTTCTGTACTAGCAGCAATGCAATGACCCAGGACAATTCTGAGGGATTTATGGAAAAGAATGCTACCCACATTCAGAGGAAGAACTACAGAAGTGGAAACAGAAGAAAAACAACTACTTGAACACATGGGTTGAGGCGGACATGATTGGGGATGTAGACTCGAAACTACCACACCAAATCAACAATTTGGAAATAGGTCTTGATCAATGACACATGTTAAAACCAGTGGAAATACACATCAGCCATGGCAGGGAGGGGGAAGTCGGTGGGGTGAAGGGGAAAGTAAGAGCATGAATTATGTAATCATGTTAACTTTTCAAAAAATAAATATTAGTAAATGTTTAAAAAAAGAAAAAATGTTTACCTAAACAAATGCACAAAAATTATGTGCTACACCACAAACTCCACATTGTTTACACTTTGTTTTAAAATATGTAAATTATATATGTATGGTAACATAAACACACTCTGTTTTTGAATTCTTTGTAGATTTGTTTAATTTGGTATTTTTAATGTAATCATAGTATGTATTCTTATTTTCTTTTCATCTCTTTATATATTTACATTATTTTCTTTGTATTCCCAAAATTTGTCATTTCTAGTAACATAATACAACTCATTACCTTCAGATATTGCAGTCTATTCAGCCATTATATGTGGTTTTCTAGTAGTTTTATACATGGTTTTCTAAATCAATATATGACCCACAGTATGGTTTAGTTCCCCTCTTAACCCCTTTCTATTTGATTTTGACACCACTGTACTAGATCATGCTACCTCTCTTAATTTGTAATTACTGCTAAATTTTTTTATATTGTATACTCTAGACTAGCCCTACCCTAGAGCTATCACCAAGAGGTTGGGAGCTGAAGAATCCCTTGACACCTTAATTCTCTCCCAAGATATCTTCCCTACTCTAGCCCCTCACTCCTCTCCTACTTGACCCCAAAATGAACCAATTCAACCCTTCCTCTCTTGAATCTCTAGCCCCCTTATATCACTGACCACATTCAGCCTTAAATCACTTCTGCCTTAAATCACTCCTACCATTCATCACCTATATACATGCAACTGAACAAAGATAAAGAAAATCATGAAGTTAATTCTAAGTCCACTACAAATTTATGTTGTATAACCTTAACTGGGACTTCATTGCTGTTAGGCAAGCCTACTATCTCTTCCTTATCAACTTACTATCCCACACTCCACAATAGCTCTTCTAAACTTTTTCATCCCTCCTCAAACTTTCCATGGCTCTCCTTCCTCCAACTCATTCAGTTTAGAATCCTGACTCATATTTTACCAAAAAAAAAAAAAAAAATTGTGACCATTTGCCATATTCTCCCTCTTCTCTCCTTTTCTTAACCTCCCATCCCTCGTGTACCTTCTACCACTCCCCTCTCCTGTCTTACAAGATGAAGTGGCCTTACTCCTTATCAAAGTTAACCTCCCTGCTTGTTCAAGTGATCCCATTCCATCCCATCTCCTTCAACAGATTGTCCCACTCTATCACTTATCTCCAATCTCTCCCTGTCTACTGACTCATTTCCTATAATCCCTGCTAAAAATCATTCTGTGTGTCTTCAGCCTTTTGTATCACAATTCCCTAAAAGGCCATCTACAATAGGTCTTTCCACTCTTTTTCCTCTCACTCTTTTCTTAACACTTTATAATTTGGTTTCAGACCTTATCATTCCTCTAAAACCTCTCTTTCCAAAGTCACTAAAGATCTCTTAATTGTCAAATCCAATAGTCTTTTCCTAGTCCTCATTCTCCTTGGCCTCCCAGTAGCTTTTGGTACTGTTGATCACCTTTGCCTCTTTGATTCACTCTCCCTCTATGACATATGTTTTGGGGGCACGACTCTCTCATGCTTCTTGTCCTATCTGTTCCTTCTCTGTCTTCTTTGCTGATCCTCCTTTAAATCACACCCTCTAATCATGTGTCCCTTGGGGTTCTGTCCTGGATCTTCCTCTCTTCTCCCTCTATACTTGGATCCCTTGGTGATCTCATTAGGTTCCATGGATTTAATTACCATCCCTATGCTAATGATTCTCAAACCTACCTTTCCTGCCACAATGCCTCTGCTGACATCCAAATCTTACATCTCCAACTTCTTTTCAGAGATCTCAAATTTGGGTGTCCAGTACACATTTTAAATTCAATAGTCCAAAATAGAACTCATTATCTTCCCCCCCTCTACCTCCACCCCCACATCCCTAATATTGTAGAAGGTCACACCATTCTCCTAGTCCCTCAAGGCTCACAACCTGGGAATCATTCAGAATTCCTCACTCTTCTCTCACCACCACCTCCTTATTTAATCTGTTGCCAAGATCTGTCAACTTCACCCTTGTAACCTCTCTCCAATATAGTCACACTTCTCTTCTGACATTGTCACTACTCTATTGCCACTTCATCATTCATTGTCTGGATTATCGCACTAGCCTGCTGCTGGGTCTGCTTGCCTCAGATCTCTTCCTCCAATCCCTTCTCTATTCAGCCACTAAATTGATTTTTCCTAAAGTACAGATCTGATTGTGTTTCTCCCTCACACACTCAATAAACTCTAGTTGTTTCTTATTGACTCCAGAAACAAATACAAAATGCTGTGTTAGGCATTCAAAGCTCCTCACTGTGGGAAGCCAATAAGAGAATAGATAAAAATCTGAGACTCTTCTTTTGACCCCTTTTGTGATCCTTGTGATTTTTTGTTAAAAAGTATTGTGGCCTTATTGAAAAGCTTTAAGTTCCTAGCAAACCTGAATTTAAGAGGTTAACACTCTTCCCCTTTGGCCAGGAATGCAGCTGCCTGGTATAGCCAAGGTCAAAACCTTAGCAGGGGCATTTCAACCCTGAGAAAATATTCCCCGACTTGGCTTTCTGATAAGAACCTAGTCAAAATTCAGCTTTGGCCTTGTTCTATTCTGAAGCCAATGAGACCTTTTGTGTTTTGATATAACATAATTTGTAACTTCTGCGCATCTTCAAAGTTTGGGGGGTGGGGCAGGGTTCTTTTGTGTGAAATGAGTCTTGAAATATATATAATAAACTCCATGCTTCTGGAGACAGAGCTGGAAGCATGAGCTAAAAGATCTTAGTGTCCTTACTGATAAATAGATCTCGAGACCTTACCATCACTTAGCCCCCTCCTACCTTTTCTAGTCTTATATCTTCTTCCTCTCAACCATAAACAAGATCTTCCCTCTATGCCTGGAATTCTCTCCCTTCTCCTCTCTGACGACTGAGCTCCCTGGTTTCCTTTAAGTCCCAATCAAAATCCTGCCTTCTATAGGAAGCAATGTTCACCTCTCATAATTCAAGCCCTCATAATTCTGGTGCCTTCTGTTAAGTATTTTCTATTTAGTTTATATATAACTTGCTTTGTATATATTTATTTTGTCTATTGGTTCCCTCATTTGATATTGTAAGCTAGTTGGGGATAGGGACAATATTTTTCCCTCTTTTTGTGTCCCTATCACTTAGCCCACTGGGACATAGTAGGCACTTAATAAATGTTTATTGATTGATGGAAAAGATCCAAAGAAAGAAAGAAATCCCTTTTCATGGATGGGCAAAAGGACCAGACTGATAATCTGTCAGGTTGGTCAAGTTGGTCCCTGCTGAAATAGACAAGAGATTCAGAGCTCTGGGAGCACCACCTTGTGGTTTAGGCAGAGACTGCACCTCTGGCAACTCGCTGAGTCCTCAGTTCATTGAATGACTGAAACAATGGTTTCATGGTCTCAACATGGAGCAAAGCATTTCACACACATAATAACTCAAGCATTCACTTCTCCAAATCTCTTTCCTCACAACAACCTTTGAGGCAGGTAGTATAATAATTATGATGCCATACCCACATTTTTAAAGATGAGGAAACAAAATTGGATGATTTTCCCAGAGTCAAAGCCAATAAATATCAGAGCTGGGATTTGAATCCAAGTCTCCTGATGCCAAGTCATTTGTACTTCCCTATGCCACATATGCAACTATTCAATAACTACGATGTAAAACAGACCCTCATCTGTGCATAATAAGAAAGACACAAGCAAAATATTATGAGTTTTAAAAAAGGCAAGTTTCTTTCAAGGCAAGGTTTCAGAAAAGTAATATTTTCATATTGGAATATTTCATATGGAAAGTTTCAAAAATGTGACTTTTCATGTGGGTTATTGATATACAAGGAAGGCCTTTAAATTGAGTCTGGCATATGAGTATTCTGAATCAAAGAATATCAGAGAAAAATGGGACCTTAGAAATCATCTAGCCTAACCTTTATTTTATAGAGAACCGCCCAAGGTCACATATCAAGCTAGTGGCAGAGTTAGGACCAGGCCCCAAGTCTTTAGCCTCATTCCTGTACTTTTCCATTACACCATGTTCAGTGACCCTTCAGCATGCAGTGTCATGACCACAGGAATTCTCCCCTCTGCACAAAACTGTTTCAGAGGATTCTTGGTTATTTCCAGATCTATTTCTGTGATTTTATGATTTTCCTCTCCTCCTATACAACTGTCACCAGCTCTATCTCTCCACTAGACATCCTGCCATTTTTCATTCCCTAGTTCTACTAAAACCTTCATTCCTGACTAAATTCCAGCTCCTGCTTCCTCCCCCTTTAAGTCCCAGGAGCTCATCAATAGCTTAGAGTTTGAAGAGTCCTCTCACCAACTGGCTTGGCTGCTGAGGATAGAGAAAACCCCTTTTCACAATTTTGGCTATAAGAGATTTGTTCTTAGCAATATCTCCAAAAAGCCCCCAAAAAACCTCATATATTTTCCCAGATAGTAGACTCTCTAGAACAATCATACTACAGTTGATCTACATGTTGAATTAAATTGGCTGGCCCAATAACCTAATGATCATGTATAACAACATACAAAAAAAGATAAAAAAGAGATACACTAATGACTCTTTCCTAAATGCCAATGATTTGATAGGCTTACCTTTCCCTGTTTTAAAAGAAGTTATTAACTCAAATTTCTCTCTAATTTATGGAATATCTGGACAGATTTTTGGAGTTGTCTTGGCAAGGCTGTGTTTCCTATGATTCTTGCCTAATTCCCTCCCTTTTGCTACTACAGCTAAATTTAGAAAAGCAGGGATTGAGGTAGCACCTCACTTTCAAGATTGTTGCTCTCTCCCCATTAAGCTTTTTAAGGAAAACTTTAGCAATTCTTACTTTAATCTTGAATTGATAGTTGTTATATGTAAAATAATTTTATCGGTGACCTGGTAGCCACTTAGATGCCATTTAGATGACAAATATCTTTGTTCTTGGGTAGGTGCTTCAAACAGCAAAGTAGTAATGGGAGAAAGAGAAATTTAAGTAAAATAAAAACATTGTCTAGGTCCGATGCCTGTTTAGCTGCCTAAATCTTTTTAAGTCTGTCTGGACAGGGAATATTTCCTATTTCTTTTTTGTCCATTCTTCCATGGTAGTACAAAATTCCACATATTAATATTCCATATTATATCAACATCATATCAATAATTCCATAAATTAATAATTTATATTAATTAGTAATGACAATGTTTTATAATATTCAGTATTTCATGAATTATATTCAACTAAATATAAAGACATAAAGATTTTCTATCTAAAGAAACAAAAATTTTCCTAAACTTTTTTGAATTGAAGTGTTTCAAAGTTTTGAGTGGGCTCGATTCTGGAAATAAACATTTACATACTGAGGTACTATGAAATAGGCACACTAATAAATGTGTGGAACAAAACCAAATATATATTCATTTATGGGGATACTCAGATTTTTCCTTTAAAATCCTAAAACATAGAGATTGAAAATTATGGAGGCCTCGATATATATAACGCTCGACTCTTTTTTTAAATCCTTACTTTCTGTCTTGGTGATAACTCTAAGTCAAAAGGATAAGGACTAGGTAAATAGGGTTAAGTGACAAGTCCAGGATCACACAGCTAGTAGGTATCTGAAGCCAGATTAGGTCCTCCCAACTGCAGGCCTGGCTTTCTGTCCACTTACAACTGTCTCCAACAACTCTCAACTTGATCCAGCTAGCTTGTATGGGAATCCAAAGAACAATGTCCTAACTCAAAGGAGTTAGTTCTTTCCTCTCCTCATAACCTGGTTGGGATTTTGGCTTTGGGAGCTTTAAGTGACTCTTTCCCAATTTAAGAATTACTCTTGACCCAGACAATTGACAACTTCTATCCCTATTCCCTAACTAGTAATGTGCCTCACTAATTCTCTGTGTTTTCAGCTAGAAACTTGACAGGAAAACTTTCTGTCATCTCAGGATAAATGTATTTCAACCCTCTAAGGGATGTATTGCTGAAGGCTTATAGTTTTTAATACAGGAAATTGTGGTGCAGTGTGGAAAGAGCCCTGTGTTTTGAAGTCAGAGAATGTGAATTAAAATCCTAGCTTTCATGCCCAACACCCGTATATGGGCAAGTGGCTGGATAAACTGGCTTTTAAAATGCCTTGCAAACCTTAGATCCACAATAGAGTTTCTGTTCCGTAGGAACTTCTTGCCATTCTTTTTCCTCCTCACTAACTACCTAAAGCTTTGGGTACTTTGACAGAATTTATCAGGAAAACCACTGATTAGAGAATCTCGGGAAATCCTTAATCCCAGGTACAGGGAATAGAAAAGGATCAATAAAGGTCTTTTTGTGTGTGTGCTCTTGTGGCTCTAGTTCCCACACTAGGATATCATTTCTCTTAAATTTTTAGTGTTTTTCCTGTCAGCTGATGTGGCCTTTTCATGTTGCCTATACCTTCATGCCCTCCTCTCCCACCTCCGGACAAGAATTACTCCCATCTAACCTACCCATCATACCCTCAGCCATTCCCACCTTCACTCTAGTCCAAAAGTTATTCCCATCCACATCAACTACTGGTACCCTCAATTCCTAGTCCAATGGTTATAACAATCTACCTCATCTACCCTATCTTTGAATTCTCCTGTAAAGGGAAAGCTAAGACATAGGGCAGGGGGTCACCTTTCAATCCTAGGGAACAGACCTAAAATCTTCTTGCCCCTATCTCAAAATCCTTTATTAGCAAAGATCCCATTCCCCTTCTCAGAATTCAAAGGTCTTTCCCTTAGCCCTCTCTTCCTCCAAACTCATATCTTTCTTCTAACCCATCCAAAGACTTGACACCTTCCCCTCAAATTCATTATATCCTTCCCTCAAAAAATTTGCTTTCCTTACTAAAGACCATGTTTTGCATAAACTCATTGCCACTTCATCCAAACCTTTAGTCAGCAAATATTAATTAGGCAGAAGTAGATTTTTTTTAAAAAATGACAAACACTGGCGATTCATTTTGATAGTTTATTTTTCCTATTTTCTAAGCCATTAACTACTAAAATAAAAACAGAAAACATTTGAGTTATGAACAAACTATGAATTGCACAGTAAGATCTAAGCAAGGGAGGCAGTTTCCTGAGTTTGGGAAAAGGATAAGGAAAATAAAACATTTATTAAAAGGACAGAGATCTATAAGTATATTTTTAAATGATTATATATATATATATACATATATATATAAACATGATAGGGGGTTTGAAGGAGGAAAATCATAATGGAAGCAAAGATTCCCTAAATTCCCCAAATCTCAGAACTGTTATATAATTCACAGAAGGAAGAGAGAGTACACTTAATCTACCTCTTCAATAGTGGGGCCTGTTCCAGAGCTTGAATGCTGGGAATGAGCCCCACTGCTTCCTCCAGGGGGACCCCCAGCTCCCTGGTAAAGGCCTGTAATGATAGGATTACACACCTGCTCCAACTCCTTCCTCTTATGCTCATACTCCTCCTTCTCAGCTAGCTGATTGGCATCAAGCCAAGAAATAGCCTCCTGGCATTTCTCCAGTACCTTTCTCTTGTCTTCCTCACTAATCTTGCCCTTCAGACCTTCATCCTCCACTGCACTTTTCATGTTGAAAGCATAAGATTCCAGAGCATTCTTGGCTGAGACTTTTTCCCTCTGGGCCTCATCCTCAGCTTTATATTTCTCTGCTTCTTGTACCATTCTTTCCACTTCTTCCTTGCTCAGGCGTCCTTTGTCATTAGTGATGGTGATCTTGTTGGCTTTGCCTGTGCTCTTGTCCACAGCTGTGACATTCAGGATTCCATTGGCATCAATGTCAAAAGTCACCTCAATCTGGGGGACACCCCGTGGAGCAGGTGGGATGCCACTCAGGTCAAAACGACCTAAGAGGTTGTTGTCCTTGGTCATGGCCCGCTCTCCCTCATACACCTGGATCAGGACACCTGGCTGGTTGTCAGAATAGGTGGTAAAGATCTGGGTCTGCTTGGTGGGGATGGTGGAGTTGCGTTTGATCAGAGCTGTCATCACACCTCCTGCTGTCTCCAGCCCCAGGGAAAGGGGTGCCACATCCAACAGCAACAGGTCTTGTACTTTCTCTGATTTGTCACCCATCAGAATGGCTGCCTGCACTGCTGCTCCATAGGCTACAGCCTCATCAGGGTTGATACTCTTGTTCAGGTCTCTGCCATTAAAGAAATCTTGCAGTAGTTTCTGCACCTTGGGGATTCGAGTTGAGCCACCCACAAGAACAATGTCATGGATCTGAGCCTTGTCCATCTTAGCATCTCTCAGGGCTTTCTCCACAGGCTCCAGGGTCCCCCGGAACAGGTCTGAGCACAACTCTTCAAACCGAGCACGGGTAATGGATGTGTAGAAGTCAATACCCTCAAACAGTGAATCAATTTCCAGGCTCGCTTGAGTACTGGAAGACAGGGTTCTCTTAGCTCTCTCACAGGCTGTTCTAAGTCTTCTCACAGCACGCTTGTTCTGGCTAATATCTTTCTTATGTTTACGCTTGAATTCTTCAACAAAGTGGTTCACCATTCGGTTATCAAAGTCCTCTCCACCCAGGTGGGTGTCTCCAGCAGTGGATTTCACTTCAAAGATCCCATCATCAATGGTGAGAATGGACACATCAAAAGTGCCTCCACCCAGGTCAAAGATCAGGACATTTCTCTCACCCTTACCAGACCGGTCCAAACCATAAGCAATGGCAGCTGCTGTAGGCTCATTGATGATTCTCAGCACATTGAGGCCAGCAATTACCCCAGCATCCTTGGTGGCCTGGCGTTGAGAGTCATTGAAATAGGCTGGGACAGTGATCACAGCATTGGTGACTGAATGGCCCAAATAAGCCTCAGCAGTCTCCTTCATCTTGGTCAGCACCATGGAGGAGATCTCTTCAGGGTAGAAGGCCTTGTTCTCACCTTTGTAGGACACTTGAACTTTAGGCTTGCCTCCATCATTTATCACCTGGAATGGCCAGTGCTTCATATCTGATTGCACCACGGAATCTGCAAATTTGCGGCCAATAAGTCGTTTGGCATCAAACACTGTGTTCTGGGGATTCAAAGCCACCTGGTTTTTGGCTGCATCTCCAATGAGTCTCTCAGTGTCTGTGAAGGCTACGTAGCTGGGAGTGGTGCGGTTGCCCTGGTCGTTAGCAATGATCTCCACCTTGCCATGCTGGAATACCCCCACACAGGAGTAGGTGGTGCCCAGGTCGATGCCAATGGCGGTACCTTTGGTAGATGACATCCTGGAATATTTCTTCGGAAGCCTGGTTCTGAAGCTCAGCCCAGGAAACTGCAGTCACAGCACGTACGGAACTTGTTCCTCTGGCGGGAGCGTAGGTATGGAAAAATACTGCTTTACTGTGGATCTTCCAGGAGACTATAGTTCTGGCTGTTCCGCAGTCGTCTGAGTCTCACTCGAGCTTCCGCGAAAAAACAAGAGCTTCTGTTGCGCAGTTTCTCCAGTTTGCAAGCTGTCAGAAGCAGCTGCACAGCTCAAAATTTATATAGTCTCTTGAGGGCCCACCTTTTGCATGTCTCAGCCAATCATAGTGTTCATTGGGTAGTGTCCTCTCTCCCTTCCCCCCTCCCTCTTAGGAATTTTCCAGCTTTTTCGCGCCATGGGTGCGGCCTCTAGGCTCCCAGTCCCGCCCCCAAACTGACTCGAACCAATCATCTTGAGTGTCCCGCCCCTCTTCCGAACTTTCGGGATGTTTCTGGGCTTCCCTAGGAAATACGAGCTTGGGAGCCAGAGGTTAACGGAGCTGAGGACGCTTACGTAGTGTTTGGACGGCCGACTGCGGGGACGCCCACTGTATTTCGTTGCCATGGCAACAGACTCCCAGCCTACTCTTCCCGTGTAGGAAAGAGAATAAAATGGATAAAGAGGGTTACGTATTTGCTGCGCCACCTGGCCTGTGGAGCGGCAGTACTGGGGCTTTGTTTACGTTAATAACCGCAACGTTATACATAGGGGAAGGGCCGAGAGCGAGGGGAGTATTTGAAAGGTGCATGAAATTCTAGGTAGAAGTCAGAACGGAGAGGGGGAGGGGAATGGAGAGGCATCTGGGGGTTCTGATTGGACCCTGGATGTTGGGGGGAGGGGCGGCTGACTGAGACAGAGAAAGTGCCCGAAGGTTCCTGAGAAGGACCTGAGCCAGCGCCCTGGGCGGGAGGCGGGGCCTTGGGCGGAGCAGGGAAGGAGAGATGGGCGGGAGGGTGGGGCTAATGGGGATCGTGATTGGTTGGCCCTGCGCAAAGGAGGCGGGTCCTGCAGTTCAGACCGTTGCGAACGTTGCAGAGGCAGGGAGCCAGGGAGAGAGACCTTTCAGGAGCATCTCAGGTCCATAATTGGTTGAAACGAGGAGCGGGGTGAGAGGTTAGAAAGAAGGCTGAATGTACGTGAGGGGCGGAGCGAGGCCCTCCTGAGGTGACCTCCCTCCAGACCTTTGGCTCCTCCTTTGCCCCTCCTCCTCCCCAAAGAGAAACGTGAACTGAACCTGATAAAGGGGACACAGATCCTGGAGAAAACTGGTAGGACGGGGTGCAAGGAGACAGGCTCTCTACCCAGACAGGCCTGGCCTCTCTCCCCGGGTGTTACTCAGAGAAAGGAAAAACACCTCCCACCCTCCACCCCCAACCCTGAGAAGACCTGTTTGTAACACTGCCCAATAATCAACCTGACAGGGACCCATCCCTTAGCCTTCCCAAAGCTTGTGGGAAGGAGTCATGTCATCTGCCAAAGGTACCGCCATTGGCATCGACCTGGGCACCACCTACTCCTGTGTGGGGGTATTCCAGCATGGCAAGGTGGAGATCATTGCTAACGACCAGGGCAACCGCACCACTCCCAGCTATGTAGCCTTCACAGACACTGAGAGACTCATTGGAGATGCAGCCAAAAACCAGGTGGCCATGAATCCCCAGAACACAGTGTTTGATGCCAAACGACTTATTGGCCGCAAATTTGCAGATTCCGTGGTGCAATCAGATATGAAGCACTGGCCATTCCAGGTGATAAATGATGGAGGCAAGCCTAAAGTTCAAGTGTCCTACAAAGGTGAGAACAAGGCCTTCTACCCTGAAGAGATCTCCTCCATGGTGCTGACCAAGATGAAGGAGACTGCTGAGGCTTATTTGGGCCATGCAGTCACCAATGCTGTGATCACTGTCCCAGCCTATTTCAATGACTCTCAACGCCAGGCCACCAAGGATGCTGGGGTAATTGCTGGCCTCAATGTGCTGAGAATCATCAATGAGCCTACAGCAGCTGCCATTGCTTATGGCCTAGATAAAGGGAGTCAGGGTGAGAGAAATGTCCTGATCTTTGACCTGGGTGGAGGCACTTTTGATGTGTCCATTCTCACCATTGATGATGGAATCTTTGAAGTGAAAGCCACTGCAGGGGATACCCACCTGGGTGGAGAGGACTTTGACAACCGACTTGTAAACCACTTTGTTGAAGAATTCAAGCGTAAACATAAGAAGGACATCAGCCCAAACAAACGTGCTGTGAGAAGACTTAGAACAGCCTGTGAGAGAGCTAAGAGAACCCTGTCTTCCAGCACTCAAGCCAATCTTGAAATTGACTCCTTATTTGAAGGCATTGACTTTTATACTTCTATCACTAGGGCAAGGTTTGAAGAGTTGTGCTCAGACCTGTTCCGGGGGACCCTGGAGCCTGTGGAGAAAGCCCTGAGAGATGCCAAGATGGACAAGGCCAAAATTAATGATATTGTTCTTGTGGGTGGCTCAACTCGAATCCCCAAGGTGCAGAAACTACTGCAAGATTTCTTTAATGGCAGAGACCTGAACAAGAGTATCAACCCTGATGAGGCTGTAGCCTATGGAGCAGCAGTGCAGGCAGCCATTCTGATGGGTGACAAATCAGAGAAAGTACAAGACCTGTTGCTGTTGGATGTGGCACCCCTTTCCTTGGGGCTGGAGACAGCAGGAGGTGTGATGACAGCTCTGATCAAACGCAACTCCACCATCCCCACCAAGCAGACCCAGATCTTTACCACCTATTCTGACAACCAGCCAGGTGTCCTGATCCAGGTGTATGAGGGAGAGCGGGCCATGACCAAGGACAACAACCTCTTAGGTCGTTTTGACCTGAGTGGCATCCCACCTGCTCCACGGGGTGTCCCCCAGATTGAGGTGACTTTTGACATTGATGCCAATGGAATCCTGAATGTCACAGCTATGGACAAGAGCACAGGCAAAGCCAACAAGATCACCATCACTAATGACAAAGGGCGCCTAAGCAAGGAAGAGATTGAGCGAATGGTGCATGATGCAGAAAAATATAAATCAGAAGATGAAGCCCAGAGGGAAAAAGTTGCTGCTAAAAATGCTCTAGAATCCTATGCCTTCAACATGAAGAATGCAGTGAGTGAAGAAAGCTTAAAGGGAAAGATCAGTGAAGATGACAAGAAAAAAGTGCTAGATAAATGCCAAGAAGTCCTTTCCTGGCTAGAGGCCAATCAGCTAGCTGAGAAGGAGGAGTATGAGCATAAGAGGAAAGAATTAGAGCAGGTGTGTAACCCTATTGTCACCAAGCTCTACCAGGGATGTGGGCCAGGTGTGGGAGGCACTTGTGGGTTTGTTCCTCCCAAAGGAGCCCCCTCTGGCCCCACTATTGAAGAAGTAGATTAACGGCCTCCTCCATGTGGGATTAGGGGGCCCTGAAGAGCCCCTAGTCCACTTCTTGCCTCTTGCCCTGTTCCCCTAGCACCAGTTGTGCCTTCTAAATTGACTGCACCTGTATCTCATTTGCCCTTGACCATCCTAGAAGGATTTTGGTGGAGATTTTTTCCTTCCATATCTCACAATCCTGTTTTTGGACACTGGAATAGTACTCATAGAAGAGCAAGGCCCTTGTTGGACTAGTTAGGTGAATTTGAATTTCTGTTAATTTATTTTTATCTAGCCCTGGACTTTCTTTTCCATCCGGGGGGGATTGAGTTGTTTGTTACTCAATAAATTTGTGCTTAAAGGAAATGATGTGTGATATTTGGAGACTCTTGACATATACCTGGTTATAATGAAGCAGAATAGATGGATGGATGTTGTGTGCCTGATTGCTGGGAGTGATCATAGGGCTAATCAAGCCAAGATTTTAATCTAATTTTTTTCTTAGTTCTAATTCTTCTTGATCTCTCTACAATTTTTAATGTAGTTGACTACTTATTTCTAAATAGTGCTGTGACTCTGCATTCTGCTATTTCTCCTATCTGATCATTTCTTCTGCCTCCTTTGTTGAATTATCTTCCATTTTATGCTCTCTAATCAAATTTTCTCAAATTTGTCCTGGTCCTCCTTTTCTCTTTGCATCGCTTTCTTGCCAGAATCCCAATCTCCTGTTATCACCTCCCTGTGGAGTGTATGTATCTAAATGTGCCACCAGTATTTCTAATATTCAGTGTGTTCCAAAAAGGACTAATCTCTTCCTACTGGCCACTCCTCAATCCAAATTAGCTCTAAACTTTCCTATTTCAGGTGGATAACTTTCTAATACTTTCTAATAGTCAGTCAATCATTCTGGTTGTGTGATACTCCCCTTCTCAGAAAACTTCAGGAACTCCCTATTGCCTTGAGGATAAAATGCAAACTGCTTCATTTCAGATTCCCCACAAAGTGATTCTGTTCTAGCTTCCCAGCCTTATTTCACATTACTCCTTTTCATATATCCTGTTATGGCAAAATTGGGCTACTAATTTGTTCCTCAAACTAGACATACAATCTTATACTTCCAAGCAATACTAAGTTAGGAAGAAGGGAGTGCTTGGGGGCAGGGGGAGGAAGATAAGTTATATTCTGGATATGATTTTGAGTTTAAGATGCATAATATACACATATTTTGAGATATCCTATGGGAAATTGAAAGGGAGAAACTGGAGGTCAGAAGAGAGGTTAGGGCTAGATAAGTAGATCTAGCAATCATCAGCATAAGGTGATAATTGAATAGAAGCTGATATAATTACCAAAGCAAATAATACAGAGTGAGAAGAAGCTCCAGAACAGAATAGGGGGAGGAGTTTTCAATTAAGTATTAATCACCTACTATGTGCTGTACTAGGCCCAGGGAATACAAGAATAAATAGCTCCTACTTCCATAAGGCATACATTGGGGGGGAGGTAATATCCATATGTAAATATAAGCAAAATGTCAAGTACAAATATATGCCAACAAGTTAAATACAAGGAAGTTGGGGGGAGAGAACCTTTGAAATTGGGGTACCAGTAGTAGAGGAGTGTGGGGCTTCAGAAAAAACTAGTACCTTGTGTGAGGGCTTGCTGAGCCCTTTTCAGGGTAACTTTCCATTTTTGGTATTCATTATTCACTCAACTCTCACATGATTTAAAAACTGTAGCATGCACAGTGGCCACATTCCAGTAAACCCTCTAGGCAAGCTGGTTAAACCACCCTCAAACATATAGGAGTTAGAGGGGGTGTCCACCCCAGGCATGTGAAGCCTTCCTTCTTCAGAAGAATGGATGAGAACAATTTGTTTCAATGGCCATGAAGGCAGCTGAAGCATATACTATGGAGCTTTTAGAGCTTGATTAAATGTTGAAGAAGCCAAGAACATCCTTTGAATCTGGAGTTATCACCAGTTGTCTTTGAATTTTGTTTTACCACCAGATTTATATAACTTTAGAAGAAAGAGTAAAGCTAAAAACTTGTACAACTCTGTTTCACTTAAATCCAATTTATATTCCAGTCAAAAGATATAATCAATGTTGTCATTTTGGTCCTCTTCAAGTTTGAAGGACAACAGCTAAGCAACCAGTAGAAAATGATGCTTTTACTTGGCCTCTTTCAGAGGAGGAGCTGGGGGACAAGTTTTTTTAGAATCAAAGATATCCATTGGGATTAAAGCAACCAGAGTTTATAGACCTATGCAGAGTGTATCATCATGTATAGAGAGGAATTTTTATAGAAAACCACTGGTCACAAATGGGAAAAGGTAAGGTTGAAGACAATTCAGTTCAATCTGTCTTTATTACTATACATGCAAAAACAAAAAGCATGAATCCCATTAATCAGAATATTAGCATGTTATGTGTGTGTGTCTAAATATATGTGAGTTGAATAGTATACAAATGGGTTTTATTGTCGTATGTGGTCCTGTCTGAATGAGAAGTTAAAGATTGAGAAATGAGCTTAGGACATGTAAAACAGTCCTATAAAACTGTCCCAACACCCTGGTTATGAAATGTGGTGGCTGGTTTTTAAGAGATGGGGTTTTTGGGTGAGGAACAATAGAGAATACTAGGACAAAACCCTCCCTCATAATAATTTAAGTCCACATATGCTTTTCTCTTATAGGAATTACATAGGCGTCCCAGTTGTCCCATTCCATGTGTTGTCAATCTCATGTGCTCTTCTTGAACCTCAATGACTAGTTACTTCAGCATAACAGAAAGAGCTTTGCAAATTCTGAAATTCACATAAATATGGACTATTAATAACCACGAAAAAGGAACATTTCAAAATTATAAAGAAAAAGCATAGCTCAATAGAAGAGATATAAAATGACATTCCTGCTCCACTTTTGCAAAAAGGTGGAAAGTATAAGAGGAAATTTAATTAAATAATTTTTAATCACATAAGGATTCCTTTATAATAGTTTGATTAGCTGTGACAGTGATTTAAATATGACTAGAATTAAGAGCTTCTGTAATGATGAAAGTGCCTATATACTTCCCCTTCCCTTGCCCACACACTCTGGAGGATGTGACTTAGCGCCCAGTCAGGCTGTGTGACCTAAGGAAGAAGGGAGAGGAAAGGGGTGACCAAGCTATTGATCCTTTTAACAAAATGTTCAGAACTTTACTTCAGGAACATGTTCTGAATATCCAGATGGTCCTGTTAATTATCTGTTAAGCAGCTGTCAAAAGATTATAAAACTTCTTGTCAACATCAAGAAGAGGTCTCTAGTCACAGACTGAACATGGCTGGCAGGCCTCTGACTTCTGCATTTTGTGCCAACAAATTAAAATCAGATTTTTGGCTCTGTAATCTGGCTCAGGTCTTTTTATTTCCTTCAGAAGTCTATGAGTGTTGCACATTATGCATCTGTTCAGATTTTTTTGCTTAATCAGTTATACTAACTTCTTCCTTTTTTTTTCTGTCCTAAAAAAACATTTGTCATATGAAATGACTGTAAGAGGAAGAGGGGAAGGTATACTTGGGAAAATTATGGCCCTCATTCATCTCTGAATCTAAATCTAGTGCCTATGAATTATGCTTTATTATGAGATGTACTATTTTTGTAATAATAGTACTTTCTATATGCAAACTAAAATAAAAAACTACAAAAGGACATCGTTTAAAAAAAGTAATTGAACATTTATTTTGAGGTGTCCAATAGTAGAGATGAGAAATTGTAGGTCTGGATTAGGGATGGATGAATAGATCTAATAATCATCAATATAGAGATGATAATTGAATCCACAGGAGTTGATGTGATCACCAAAATAAATAGTATGGAGTGAGAAGCTTCAGGACAGAATTTAATAGTTATATTTTAAAACGTGAACTATTATGGGTCACCTGTTTGTGGTGAAAAGATCCCAGAATGTCTTCTGGAATGCTAGCTCTGCCATTAGTAGCAATCTGAGCTTAAACAAGACAAAAACTCTCTCATTTCTGTCTCCTCATCTATAAAATAGGGTTGATAATACGGGCACTGCGTCTGACAGGATTCTCAAGAAGATTAAATGAGCTAATATATGTAAAACTATCTGGATTCTTCGTTATTTACAAACATAAGGCACATAAATGTTGAGATAATATTAGTTCTTAGCATGCAGTTTTCTTCCCACAGCACCCAATATAATCTAATCTCCTTTCTCATCTTCCTAACAGCAAAGCAAAGCACAATTCTAGATTATGTTTCATTAACCAATTTGACCTTAGAGACCCCAGCCCCTTTGCCCCAAACAACGCTTGCGCAGTGAGGCTCTGGAGCTGGGTAAGAGGATACAAGCTCCGGCCAGACTTGAGTCTCAGTCCTTAGGTTCCGAGCCATTTCTCTTCTCTTTGGCTGCAGAACTGAGTATAGGGCATTTTTTTTTTAAACTCCCTCGATCCCTTTAGTCCCTTCCGCTCCCCGCCGCGCGTGCGCACTCTGCCCTCAATCCGCGCCCGCAAGCGCGAGTCCTGAGCTCGGATCCCCGCTGCAGTGATCGGCTCACGCGGCCTTCACCTCCCCGTAGCCCCAGCCAACCCGCCCCTCCTCCTTTCCGGGACAGAGCAGCGGCGCGAGGACCATGGTAGGAGCCATGACGTCACAGACGGGGGTACCGCTTCCCTCGGAGACCGTTGAATCGGTTGCGGGGCGCGGAGGAGCGAGTGCCCCCGCCCCGCCTCCCGGTCAGCGAACTCTCTCCTCCGGGAAGCAAAGACGGGTGCGGGGTCGGGTGGTGCGGGGAGCCCAGGATTCGAGCCCCAGTTCTTGCCACATCTTATGGGGAAACACCAGACACACAGCCTCCCTTCTCCCCGGCGCAGTTTTTGCATCAGTTAAAAATGAAGGGTTAGCCGACGCCCACCCCCCCCACCCCAACCCTCATTTGTCCCAGAATCTAAATCTAGTACCAGTGAATCGTGCTTTATTATGAGATGTACTGTTTTTGTAACAATAGCGCTTTCTATATGTTAACTAATTTGGTGGGTGCCATTATCCCCATTTTACAGATGAGAAAGTGAGGCACAGACTCAAGTCACTCATAAGTGTCTGAGGCAAGATTGGAAGGCAGGCCTTCCTGAGGCTCCATCCACATGGGCCACAGAATTCATTCTGGGGGCTTTAGATACTCCCTCTCCCCCACAGGAAATAGGATGAAGTATCCCAAAAGTTTTAGTCCAAAACAGTACTAAGACTTGGGACACTGTATAATGGATAATTGAGAAGGCACTTGCCCATTATTATTTTAAAGGGTGGTAGTCCTTAGGGCCAGGGTAATACTCCTGGTGTGGAGTCTAAGAGAGGACAAAGGATGATGTTCTTAAAAGGACCCATTAGAACCACAGAACATAGAATTCTGCAGTTAAGGGCCCTTAAGAGCTTATTATTTTACAGGTGTGATAATTGGAGTTGATTTGACCAAGATTACACAGCTAGTAACTGGCACATCTGGGAGTAGAACCCAGTCTCCTGATTGCTACATGCTAGGTTCTTTCTATATCACTACACAATTGGACTAGATCTCGGGGAAGTCAGTCACTCAACAAGAATGTGTGTGTGTGTGTTTGTGTGTGTGTGTGTGTGTGTGTGTGTGTATGTTTTAAACCCATACCTTCTGTCTTAGAATCAATTAGTATTGATTCTAAAACAGAAGAGCAGCAAGAGTTAGGCCATGGTGGTGAGGCTGGGGGGTGCATCAAATGAAACAAGCATGTTTAAGGGCTTTCCATTTCCTAGGCACTCAGTTGATCTGGGATACAAATATAAGCAAAAAGAAAGGTATTTCCTACCCTCAAGTTGCTTAATTCTAATGATGGAAGACTACCTGTAAAGGGGGACCAGAAGAGGTGAGGATAGGGGAGGACAGACAGAATTGTGGTTAAGGCCAGAAAATGAGGGCTGGCTCATCTGGGCTCTTCCCCCAAATGGAAGTTCTAGAAAGAATTCACTAATAAGTGAATGGAAAATGGGAAATTGTCCCCGTTATATCCATATGATTTTTTCCCTCCTTCTCCCTTCCCTCAGCTCTTCTATTCCTTCTTCAAGTCACTTGTGGGAAAAGATGTGGTCGTGGAACTCAAGAATGACTTGAGGTAATGGGCACTGGAGCAAATGAAGAGTCCTCCTGCAGAACTGAAAAAGGCAACTTTGCTGGGTTTCTACCAAGTTCTTTTGTCCAAAAAAAGAGGCTTTTTAATTAATATTGTATAATTATGTTAGAGCATGGGTGCACAATATAAGAGTAAATGACACAATCCCAACTTTTAAGCTTTACTGTCCAGATGGGCTTATCAGTCTTGCAAAAGGGACAGATTAAAAAATAGTACCAGATAATATATTACCAGTTATATATTACTGGTATATGAAATATATGTTGTAGGAATCACTGGTTAATAGAGATTGGTCCTTAGTGGCTTGGGGCTCAGGATGTGGATCTTGAGAGATATGGAGATGGGAGAATTTAGGGAACCAAGAAGAGATTGCAGGGTGAAAGACTGAGTAGAGGTCCAATGAGCACAGTATTTTCAGAAGACAGCCAGTCGGGTCTGGCTGGAGCAGAACGCTCATCATCTCTTTCCTAGACTATTGCAGTAACTTTCTAATTTATCCCTGTCTCAATTCTCTTCCTCCCACTCCAGTTTACTCTCCATACAGCTACTAAAAGTGATTTCATTTTTGTTCTTCTTAAAGTGATTTTGTTAAAATATAGGTCTGACCATGTCATAGTCCTCTCCTTCCCCAAACTCCATAGACTCCTATTAGCTCCAGCATCATATATACAGTCCTTTGTTTAACATTTAAAGCTCTTTACCACCTTCCTACCTCTCCTGTGCCATTCTGGCCTACTTGCTGACTTTTTCTCAAGTCTCTCCTGACTCTAATCCGTCTTTCACCCAGCTACCAAAAATTGTATTCCTGAAGTGGAAATCTGATCATATAATTCCTCTACTCCTCGGATTAATGCCACTCCTTCAGTGGCTTTCTATTATCTCCAGGACCATGTATAAAGTTCTTTCTTTGGCATTTAAATCTCTTTTCAACCTGGCCCCTATGCAAATAAATTTTTGTTGGATAGAGTCATATGGATAAGAATTCATTTACTTTTTGACATTTTTGTTATTGAGTACAAATTTTTAATTGTACAGAGTCCAGGATGTGGAGTAAGGCCATTCATTACAGAGGATAGAATAAGTCCTAGGCAAAATTGTGAAGGTAAAATTTGCCTTGTTTTGCCTCACACTCCATTTTCCTACCTTCTTATATTCTACCTAGGTTTTGTGTATCATTTGGTCATTTCTATGTAACAGCCCTCAGTGTTTACATAAAATCTCAGCACCCACTGAAAGTGAGACTATTCTAAGGGACTTTTTTCCTTTACTGAAGAACTCATAAGGTATAATTGGGGGTGGAAGAGGCCTTTCAGTGCTCTTCCTTATGAATCCATTCTTTTACTATTCTACAGGTACCAAGTTATCATGTCTTTACTCCCTCCCCCAAGAATAAATAAAAGAAGACTTGGTATACTCACAACAAGCCATATTTAAAAGGTTTCCCTTCAATTAAGGACTCTTGTGTATAATGATGTAATGTATTAATAGATTGGTGTAAGGAGGAAGTGGCCATAGGCAGACTACCTAAATAAGCATCAAATATGTTATAATGTACTCCATGATAGTGGATCCAGCTTTTGCTCACAGATTTCCTGGAAAAGAGTCTCATTTCTTCCTGGGTCCACTTTAAGGTGCTTCTGAAATGCTCAGTTTTTCTTTGTGTCAAATTTCACTTTGCCTCTCTGCAACTTCCATTTCAGCCCTCTAGAACTAATTAGAACAAGGTTAATCAATCTTCTCCTGTAACAGCCATTCAAATCTTAGTAGTTGTTATATCCCCACTTGTAAGTCTTCTCTTCAGTTTTTTTTTTAAATACCCTCATTTCCTTAAGTGATCCTCCCATAGCATTTGAGGTCCTTGATTATCTGGATCCTCTCTTCTGAATACCATCTGACTTATCAATGACTATCCTTCCTAATATATGGTTACCCAGAATTCAACACCCTATTCCATATGTATAGTCTGATCAGGCATGAAGACAGCAGTGCTATTTCTCTATCCTGACTATGGCTTTCAGTTCAAGATTGTTTTACACTAATCTTTTAGGTCCACTAAAGGCATCTCAGATATTTTTTTGTCTAGCTTTGCCTCCCCCATCTTGTGCTTTTAAAGTTGATTTGTTAAAATTAGACATCATTCCTATTAAATTTCACTGTAGTAAATTCAGTGGTAAGACCTGACTTTTAGTCATCTAGTTTGCTAGCTGTTCTTTCCAACTTTGTGCCACTTGTAAATATAGTAAACATTGAGGCCTTTTCCCAAGTCACTAGATAAAATGACCAAATACATTGCTAGGAAGCTTCTTTCAAGCTGACATAGAATCATTAATGTCTATTTTATCTTTCACACAAGAATAGCATGAGAGATGTTAAATGCTCTTTTCTAAAATTGAAGTAAACAACACCTTTAGCTTCCTTGATTTACCAGTCAAAAAAGGAAACAGAGTCTGGTACTTTTGGGGCATTTGGGGTTGTATTAATTCAGGCATGAAATTGGCTGGAATATAGAGTCAGTAGAAAGGATCCTGCTTTGCCCAGGAAGAGTTTGGTTCTAACTAATGGAATTCTTCTTCTCCCTTCACAGCATCTGTGGGACCCTGCACTCTGTGGACCAGGTGAGAGAGAAGGGGCCTCATATTAGATTCCCTAAGGGAAATGTGAATGTGAGGGATAGAAGGAAGGAATTGGAACTAGATACTTGGGTGAAACTAAATACTTGGTTCCTGATTTCAGTGTTAATGGTGTGTCTGTCTCCTCCTTTCTCCAGTATCTCAACATCAAACTAACAGATATCAGTGTTACAGACCCAGAGAAATATCCTCACATGGTGAGTGAGAGGGTGAATAAGGGGAGTGGCCACAGCAGGGTCTGGGAAAGAGGCTTCTCAGTGAAGGCTGGTTCTCTCTTTGTCCTTCCATCTAGCTGTCTGTGAAGAACTGTTTTATCCGGGGCTCTGTGGTCAGATATGTGCAGCTGCCAGCAGATGAAGTTGATACCCAGCTCCTCCAGGATGCAGCTCGGAAGGAGGCTATGCAGCAGAAACAGTGATCCCTGCTACCACTTGTGTGACATTTAACCCAACCCCCACCCCAGCTCAGAATCCTGTTTTTTTTTTTTAAAGTGAGGGGTTTTTTTTGGAGGGACAAGGGGAATGACAGTAAATGGTTGGGAAAAGTGATAGTGTAGGAAAGTTATCTCCTGTAGTGACAAGAAGGATGGATATGGGAGAGGGGAAGAGGGCTGCACAAAGCATTTGTCTTATCCTCTTCCCAAACTCCTCATTCCTTTCTCCTTGCTGGAAAGGTGAAAAGTAGGTGGAAGGTAATGGGACTGTCTCCCCAGGGTAGAGATGTATCTCAAATTGGGGAGTAAAAAGAACCTGTCCCGCATCGGGAATAAAATTTCAACCTTGGAGTAATCGTCTGTCTCTTTCAAGATGGGGTTGAGAGTATTTAAATTACTACACTTTCTAGGGAAGGAGGCAGTCAAAAGAAACGAGAATATTTTCCAGGCCAGCCCTGCTATTTTTTGTCTACATCCCTTTTCCCACTTGGCCTCAGATAAATAGTAATTCACAAAGCTGAAAGGATCTCAGGAGCCAACCAGTTTCAACTGCTCCTTTTAACATATGAGGAAACTGAGGCCCAGAGAAGTTAAGTGACTTGCTTAAGGTAACAGGTAGTAAATGGCAAAGGTGGAATTCGAACTAAGGTTCTCTGACATTAGAGTTAGTGCTCTTATCATTGTACCACTACCTCCAAGTAACCTGGTATGGTAGAGAGAGGATTTGAGTTCAAATCCCACTCCCCAACTTTGTGACCATAGGCAAAAGCACTTAGTTCTCTCCATAGTACTCAGTTTCTTGATTTGTCAAATGAGAAGGTTGAAGTAGGCTTCTGAGGTCTCTTTCAGCTTTTTATTTATGGTCCTATGGTCTTGACGAAGTCAGAGAATGACTTTCCTAGCAAGACATTACATATTATATACTTATTAGTTGTTGAATTATGGGAACCTTCATAAGACTGTTGAATGGGCTACTCTTCAGGTTAAATCTTAGCATACTATATTTGTCCTAAACAGTATCAACTGGGTGTACACAGGTATGTGCTAGCCCTTTTAATTTTCCTGATACAACTATCAAATTTCCTAAAACAGTTTTTCCAAACCTCTTCTCAAGCCACCACCACTCCTCCCTGTAAATAGAAGATGTTGCTTTCTTCATAAACTTCACTGATAAAATTAAGACTATTTGTCTAAAGTTCCCTTTTTTTTAGAGATTATATTTTAATTTTTAGTTTATCCTTCAAGAAACAAGTGATTTAAAAATTAGTCTGTCCATCCCAAATTAAAAAATTAAAAAAAAACAAATAACCAAACCTTCAAAACATCAACAAATTCCCACATTAGCCATGTCAGAAATGTAAGCCTGTCTTTATTTTTTTATTAAAACTCTTAGCTTCTGTCTTAGAATCAATACTAAGTATGGGTTCAAAGGCAGAAGAAAGGTAAAGGCTAGGTAGTGGAGGTTAAGTGAGTATCTGAGACCATCTTCATTTTAAGTGCCTCTTCTCAGTGTCAGGAGGCAAATGGGTGTTTCATTTTCATTATTTGGATTCCTGGTTTATCCTCACATTGATCAGAGTTTAAAAATCTTTCAAGGTTGTTGCTCTCTATAATGCTATCATATATAAGTTGTTCTAGTTCTGCATCAGTTCAGAAGTCTTCCCAATTTCCTCTGAAATTGTACATGTCATAATTTCTTATGGAACAATAATATTCTCATATATTTATTTGCCCCAATGAGTTTGGCTCTTCCCTAATAGGATAGTTTTTTAAAAGGCTTTAAATGGCAAACAGAAGTTTGCATTTTATCTTAAGAGTAATAGACAACTATTGAAGCTTCATGAGCAAGAGGAACAACATGGTAAGACTTTTCATCTAAGAAATTTAAGTTCATTAATTATGCAGAAGACAGATTGTGGAATGGAGAGATTCAAATTGGTGTCAGGGATACCAATTTGAAAGCTATTGTATGTTTCATTATGCATTCAGACTGTCTGTTCCTCTTATGGCAGTGGATACAGGATAACTTGTTTCCAATTTTTGTCTACCATGAAAAGAGCTGCTTTAAATATTTATATATACATAGACCTTTTTCCTCTTTAATTTCCTTGGGGTATAGACAAGTAGTGACAGCTGGACCAAATAATGGAATACTCAATTTAGTAACTTCATGGACATAGTTCCAAATTTCTTTCCAAAATGACTGAACCAATTCACAAGTCCATCACCTGTGTACTGATATAGCTGTTTTCCCAAGAGCCCCTCCAACATCTGTCATTTTCCTCTCCTCAATTTATTCTGCTATATAGAGTGGAACTTCAGAATTTCTTAAATTTGCCTCTAGTAATGATTTGAAGCATTTTAAAAAGTGTGGCTGATGAAAACCTAAGAGGTTTCTTCCTCTGAAAACTACCTATTCATCTTTTTTGTTCAGTCTGATGAGGAATGGCTTTTAATCTTTTAAGTTTGAATCAGTTTTTTACTTTACTAATATTTTATTTTTAATTCAACTACATGGAAAAAAAACTTTAACCTTTATTTTCTTTAAAGTTTGGGCTAAATTTTCCTCCTTTCCACTCCCTGAGACAGCAAGCAATCTAATACAGATTTTACATGTGTAATAGTATAAAACAAGATTTCCATATTAGTCCTTTTGTGAAAAAGAACTTAAACAAAAATGAAGAAATTAAAGTGAAATTTGGTATGTCTTGATCTGCATTCAGACTTTATCAGTTCTTTTTCTGGAAGCAGATGGCATTTTTTATGAGTTCAAGAGGATTTTCTAGGATTGGTATATTGCTAGGAATAGTGAAGTCATTTATAAATGTTCATCGTATAATATTGCTGTTACTGTATACAATGTTCTGGTTCTGCTCACTTCCCTTTGCATCAGTTCACAAAGGTCCTCAGCTCATCTTTTACATTTTTTGTTATACTTCAGTAGTAAGTCCATTACAATCATATACCACAACTTGTTCAGCCATTCCCCAAATGATGGACATCCTTTTCCTTTGCCACCACAAAAAATGTTGCTATAAATATTTTTGCACAAATGGGTCCTTTTTCCCCTTTTAAAAAAATCTCTTTGGGATATAGACCAAGTAGTGCTATTGCTAGATTTGAAGGGTACACATAGTTTTAAAGTCCTTTGGACATAGTTACAAATCAATCTCCAGAATGGTTGGATTAGTTTACAACTCCACTTGCAGGGCATTAGTGAACAATTTTGCCACATCCTCTTCAGCATTTATTATTTTCCTTTTAATCATATTAGCCAATCTGATAGGTCTAAGATGGTACTTCAAGGTTGTTTTAATTTGTATTTCTTTCCTCAGAAGCAATTTGTAGTATTTTTTTCATGAGATGATATATAGCAGTAATTCCCAAAGTGGGCCCCACCACCACCTGGTGGGTGCTGCAGCGATCCAGGGGGGCGGTGATGGCTACAGTTACATTTATCTTTCCTATTAATTGCTATTAAAAAAAAATTAATTTCCAGGGAGCTAAGTAATATTTTTTCAGGAAAGGGGGCAGTAGGCCAAAAAAGTTTGGGAACCACTGATATATAGCCTTGATTTCTTCATCTGAACTTTGACCATTTATCATTTGGGGAATGATTTGAGTTCTTATAAATTTGACTCAGTTCTTAAGTTCTTTATATATCTTGTATATAAATCCTTCATAAGAAAAACTTGTAGAGATTTTTTCCCAGTTATCTGTGCTCAGGTATCTAGCCATTGGTTTAGGGTGGTGAAAGCTCCTTTTTCCCAGATCCTTCATGTCAGCGTGGTATCATCTCTCTTCTGTCCTTTGCCAGTAGTCTCAGAAGCTAAAGGTGTCTTTGCCAATACCAAACCTTCTGCATCTGACTTTGATTTCTCATCTTATAGCTTGTTTTTTATCTTAGTTTTAACCTCATCTTATCTGCTGACTCTTCTGCTAACAACCTAAAAAGAACCCCAGGTCTGCCTCATTCTTAAAAAACTATCCCCTTAAGGAGTACCCTTTTAACAGCCAAATTCAGAAAAAGCTGGCTACACATTATTTCCAATTAAGTTTTCACTTTGTAATCTGACTTAGAGACTAAAACTGCTTTCTCCAGTTATCAAAGATCTCTTGATGGATAAATCCAATAGTCCCTTTTTCAGTTTTCATACTTGAACTCTAACATTTGATCCTGTTGGCTACCACCTTCTTTTGGATACTCAATTCCCCATTTTTCAGTGACATTGCTTTGTTGCTTACTTTTCTACTTCTTGAACCCTAGGTCTCTTGGAGGCTTATCCATGTTTTTGCTCTGCTATGGGGTATATTGGAGCAGCTAGGTGGCATGGTGGATAGAGCACTGGCCCTGGAGTCAGGAAGACCTGAGTTTAAATCCAACCTCATTAGCTGTGTGACCCTGGGCAAGTCATTTAATTGCTTCAGTTTCTTCATCTGTAAAATGAACTGGAGAAGGAAATGGCAAATCACTCCAGTATGTTTGTCAAGAAAACCCAGAGTCAGACACAATGAAGAAGACTGAACACTTAATAAATGGTTATATCACTCCCCCTCCCCTACATATTACATTACAACTCTAATATATTTTCTCTTGTTAGAATGTAAGCCCCTTGAGAATGTAAATGTCAAGTTTGTATTTGAATCCTTAGAGCATAGCAACAATGCCTGGCACATAATGCTTTAGTAAGTGCTTTATACCTATCCCAGGACTCTGACTTGGACCCTTGCTGCTTTTGGTAATCTCATCCACTTTTGTGCTCAAGTATCACTTTCTTTGTTCTCCTTTTTCAGTTGGCCCATTTCTTATATCATTTTCATTTCTCCTTGAATCACTTTCATTTGTCTTCCCCACTTTTCTTCTACCTCTCTTAATTGGTTTTTGAAGTCTTTTTTGAACTCTTCCAGAATCTGTGTCCAATCCGTATTTTTCTTTTGGACTTTGGGTGTGTTTCCTTTGCTTTCACTGTCCCCTTTCTGTGTCTGTCTTGGCTCTTTGTCTCCATAAAACTTTAGTTAGGTACTTTTTTTGTTGTTCGCTCATTTTTCCTATCTAATTATAGGTCAGCTCTGTTTTCTGGGAAGTTGGGGTGCTCTTTAAACTTCAGTCCTTCCTTGATGTTATTCTCAGCTTATTTTCTGGGTTTTTGCCAGTTTCAGTTCTTGGAGGATGATGTAATGGGCTGAGGGATGAAAGCTCTGGGAACCCCTTTCCCCTGCTGATTCAATTGACCCTTAAGATGCTGATAGCTTAAAGACTTGCTCAGCTCAGTTTTGGGCTTAAGCTTTTGATCTCACTCTGAACTTGACCTGGTCAGGGGCTGATCAAATTTTAGCCCCAGGCAAATAGAGTCAATGTTTTTGGTTTCACTGTGTACTTGATCCAGTCAGGCACATCTTTGCACCCTTGATTGCTCCTGGAACTCAGACTTTAGTTTTGGGCAAAAAGATGGGGGAAGGAGGCCTGTGAACTGTGTCCTCACCCAAAACTGTGAACTATGTCCTCATTCCAAGCCCATAACTGGGATTCCTGTCTTTACCCTGGCTACACAAGGATCAACCCACTTCAGTGCAGACTGCCCTGGGCTGGGACTCTGGACTTCTCCACAGGTTTGAAATTTCAAGGGATATGAGTTGGCTTGTACCACTATTTGCCTGGGCAGGATCTCAGCATCTGAAAATTGGCTTGATCTTGGATTCCAAACCTATGACAGCAAATGTGGGGTGTGTGGCTTGCTCTTCCCTAGAGCCTTCTGCTGGTTCTGCTCTCCTCTCATCCTAGTGCCCCAGATGTTTTTTGCCTACCTTTTAGGTTTTTATTTTCTTGAAAGTTGTTTCATCCTGTCTCCTTGTTGGTTCTTTCATTCCTGAATTCATTTTGTGGTGATACTTTAATCTTGCTCAGAAAGGATACTCTGTGGTGACACAGCTGCTCTGGTTTACTCTGCCATCTTGGTTCTGCCCCTGGAAGTGTGTACTAAAGAAAGAGTTCAGCCCTTGGCTGGACTTCCTGGAGAGGACTTTGACACAATGGGAGAAACTTCTAAGAGAAAAAAGGTACTTAAGATTTGATTATAGATACTAGTCCTATCTAAACTGGGATCATTAAGTACTGTTAACTTGGAAATAACATATAACTATGAAAGTAGTCAGAAAAAAGCAGATTAGGAAAGGGATAGGTCCAATATTCAGCCACTTCACAGAGCCCGGCACTAAAAACTTTTAAGGGTCTACACCCTAGGACTTTAGGGAGGTATCCCTGGGAGAAATCACCATGCTAAATAATGTCTCTGAGGAACAAAAGAATTTGGGGAACTGAGGGACAGGGAAATATGATTGATTGCCATTACTATGGCTACAAGGAAATGGGAGTGTCCAAACTACACTGAGAGGATACATTCTTGGGAAAGGAACCATAGCCGAAGTCTAGAGTGTCAGGGAGTGGACTACTTACCATGGATACTAAAGGGAAACTTCCTGATAAGGGCTGGGCTAACTTGGGAAAGGGCTTTGACTCAATGGGAGAAACTACAAGGACAAAAAGGGTATTTAGCATATTCTTAGGTTGGCTAACTCCACCTAAACTGGTTAAATCAAATGCTTTTAAGGTCTATGATTCAGTTTGATATGGTGAGTCAGAACAACCTCTGTTGAAAGCTATCCAACAGCTCCAAGAATCTGATAAGGGGACAGTTTAGGTGAGAAATAATGAAACTGGAGACCTTCTGTAAGTCAGTTTATGGCTGCTCCTTCGCCTGGCAATGAACTTGAGATTTTATTATATACAGTGTTCAAAAAACCCCTTTTCACTCAAAGCCCAAAGAAGTTTCACAGCTGCACAGACACAGAATTACCTCATCATTGGTATATAGTTTTACAAAGAATTTTCTCATGAAGATAATGCGGGATGAGAAAAAGTCCCAAGGTTAAAAATGAGCCTCAATTTATCTAAAAGTGGAATTTTGCCTGAACTTGCCACTCTGTGATCTTGGGATGCCTGGAGCAGTTAGAGGTATACCTACAGCTGCAATTTTACTCTGCTGAGTGAAAAAAGGCTGTTAACTCACTAAGTGCTAGTTTACTATAGAGTACTTTAAATGCTTTCTATAGAACTTAAAGCTGTCTTAGAGAATTTAGATTGATATGTTTTCAATAATAAAAGGAGCCATAGAGAGGGGCCAAAGGTTTTGGGACCTGATTTTCAGTTCACAGAAACCAGCATAGAGACTTTGCAAACTACACTGGTCCTGATGGGGTCCATAGATTATACTAACAGACCTTATTTCTCTGAGTGGCTTCCAACATCTCTCCCTTTTCTTTTAAATTGGAGTGACTTTAGAAAATTAAATTGATATGTTTTCAATAATAAAAGGGAGCCATTGGGAGGGGTCCTGCTTTTTATCTCAGATACCCCATCCATCACCTGACCAGATCCTTTCAGATTGAAGGGAGTCAATGTATGACCCTGTCAACTACATCAACTTTGATGGGATCCTTATAAAAATGCTTATTATGGACCCTATTTCTCTCAATGGCTTTCCACAAACTTCAAGGCAAATTTTCAGGGGAATGGGCGAACTTGGGGTCTCCAGGTTTCAAGCTAACTAAACTTGGGGGTTTCTAGATTTCCAGTTGACAGTACATTAAGTTCTATTGTTCAGTCAAACAGGGTGTTAGCTTGGAAAAAAAACAGAACCACTAAAGTAGTCAAAAATACCAAATCTTTACTCAGGAAAGAGAAAGTGTCTATATTGACCACCACAGAGTCTGCCATTCTGAGAGGATAACCATGCCAGATCGTCCTCTGAAGCATAATAGAATTTGGGGAACTTATATACCTCCCGGTGAACTGAAGACAGGGAAGTATGAATGATTGGCTTTACTATGGTTACTGGGAAAAGAGAAGTCCAAGACAGGATTATTAGGGAGAGGCTGATGCTTTACAATGGATACAAAAGGGAAGGCTCCAGCCCTGGGCTTCTCCTGTGGATGGAAGCTGGAAAGTAATGGGTTAAACTTACGGGCTAAAGAAAGTAAGCCATAGAAGGAGCAGAGAGAGAGAAAAGGAACACAAGGACAAAACTTTGTCATGGTCTCAGCAGGTCAGCTCTTCCTCCTCAGATAGTCAGAGAGAGAGCATGACTGAGCTGAACTGATTTTATTGAGGACTATAGGAATGGGGGTTGCAGGATGTGAATCAAACCAGTCAGCATATCAGAAATTTTAACAGGTTAATGACAAAACCAAAAGAGCAGATGATAACACAATGGATCACCAGGTATCAGGGACACCACAGGACCTGGCACCAGCTTATGCAAATGCAAATGTAAGTCTTTGATATTACAAAACAGCTTTAGAACTAGTCTGCAAGCTTTCAAACTGCAGATAAAAGTTGAAGCTTGATTTCTAAGTTTCACAAAATTTAAGACCCAACCAATTCAAGGATTCAGAAATCAATCATGTGAAATATCAGAAATATATCCATAAGGCGGCAGCTGGGTAGCTCAGTGGATTGAGAGTTAGGCCTAGAGACAGGAGGTCCTGGGTTCAAGTCTGGCCTAAGACACTTCCTGGCTGTGTGACCCTGGGCAAGTCACTTGACCCCCACTGTCTACCCTTACCACTCTTCTCCCTTGGAGCCAAAACACAGTATTGACTCCAAGATGGAAGGTAAGGGTTTAAAAAAAAAAAGAAAAAAATATATCCATAAGTCTGGTCCATGAGCACTTTGCTCATTAGAGTCAGCATTTGAATACATCTTTAATATCTTCATGATTCATTTATTACTGAAACCCTATATCAGGTTGCTACAAATTTGGGGTTTCCAGATTTCAAGTTGACAAAGGTCAGTCCGGAACTCCCCTTAAGGTATTTTCCCAAGGGACAGGGGCAAACTTGGAGTTCCTAAAAACTCGGTTGACATGGGTCTGGAGTCAGGAAGATCTGAGTTTAAATCCAGCCTCAGACACTTCTAGCTGTTTGACCCTGGGGAAGTCACTTAATCTTTTTGCCTCAGTTTTCTCATCTGTGAAATGAACTCGAGAACGAAATGGCAAACCACTCCAATATCTTTGCCAAGACAACCTCAAAAAGGATCATAGTGTTGTACTCAACTGAAAAACAACTAAATTCTGTGATCTAGTGATGAGGGCTTTTTTTCTGTTCTGAATACCACACTCCTCCCAACTCTTGGCATTTTCCCTGATTGTCTCCCATGCACTCTTTTCTTGCTCATCTTTGCCTCTTAGCTTCCCCCCTTTCCTTCAAGCCTTAGCTAAAGTCCCACCATCTGCAAGAAACCTTTCCCAGTGCTTCTCTAGTGCCTTCCTTCCTCTGAGATTTGCCTGTAGTCTCCTCCCTCTACACCCCACCCCAAGACAGCTTCTTGAGAACAATGACTTTGCCTTATAGTAGATGCTTTAAAAAAAAAAAAAAAAAAAAAAAAAAAGGATACTTTAGTTTCATTTCTAAGGCAGAAGAGTCATAAGGGCTAGGTGATTGGTGTTAAGTGACTTGCCTAGGGTCATAAAGCTAGGAAGTATTTGAGGCCACATTTGAACCCAGGATCACCTTTGTGGTGAAAATGTATCATACCAGTACAAAACTCTTAAGCTAAATAATAAGTTTATTGAGAGGAGGCCAGTTTCCCAATAAAGCTGGACCCTGGTCAAGGAGATGGACTTTTTTTATACATAGTAATCTGATGACATTCTGTCTTAAAAGGTAGACTGAATACAAAAAATTTTACATGGATAGATTGTGCAAGTGCTGAATAAGCCAGAAAGTATAAAAAAATCACTATGAGTGGTAACTTTATGTCTATTATTATCTGCTGACAATTGGGATACAGCAGTTAGATAGATGACATTTATGACTGGCATTTGCACCAGAGATACATTTGAACCCAAGGGCAGCCCTTCTACCTCCTATCTTGGGATCTTGCAACAGAGTGTGGTGGGCTTGTTTGGAACTTTTGGGTTTCAGGCTTAAGGTCAAAAAGCTTGTCAGCAAGATTTGATACCGCCCTTAAACTGTATTTTCTTAGCTAATGTTTGTAATTCATAAGAAGCAAACTATTATCTGTGTTATCATAAAGGCTAATACTATTATACTCATAAAAAGGGGGTAGTAGGGGATTTCACACTCACACCTTTCTCCTGGCTTGGCTCTCTATCCACTAAACCACCTACCTGTCCCTTAATAAATGCTTCTTGACCCTTCCCTTTCAGACAGTCTTTTTAAAATCTGGATGATTACAGTAGCCTAATTGGCCCTGATCCACTGTTTCACTTCAGTATATCTTCCACACAGCTGCCAAACTGAAAACTCTAAAGGATCATATGTTGAGTAGATGCTCAAGAAACCAGTGTCTCCCCAACAACTGTAGGAGAAAATTCTTTCCCTGTATTTAAAGCCCTCCACAATCTGGTAACAACTCCTTTCTGCCATGCTTAACACATTATTTCCACCCCCATGCACTCAGCATTTCAAACTGCGCTAGCTGATGTTCCTGGTCATTCCCCGCTGGAGCCGCTCAATACTTTTGCACTAGATGCCCCTCATCTTGGTAGAGATGACCTCTCTTCTCGACTTTCCACCAAACTCCCTTTAAGTGTCTCAGCTCAAGCACTGGATTCTTCAAGAGACCTCTCTGATTCTCTGGTAGTGCTGCTCCCCTCCCACCACTCCCCCATCGCTGTGCACTTATTTTGAATATAATATCTTCTTTTTTTGTAGTTGTATCCCTAAAGTGTCTCATGTTAGGCACTTAATGAATTCTTACTGATTTGAATGCTTGAGCTTTACTTAATAATTTTCCCTACTGTGGGAGTCCACTTGTGCGACCAGGAAACCCAAAACCTGCCCGCATAGGAGGGTATATTGTAGGCCAGGGGGTCCACCTAGACCGAAGCCCACAACTCTGGCTGAATGAGGGACTCACGGGACACCAGGGTAGGTCTAAGCCCCAGCCTCGGGCGATTGTTGAATGAGCGCCCCACCCCCTCCCACACCTTGAGGCTTGGGCTGTTCTGGAGGCCGCCGGATCCTGAGCCTCACCCTCAGGACCCGACGCCCGTCCCACCCCCCTTATCCCCGCCTCAAACAATCCCCGACCACGACCACCCCAAAGAGGGTCGGGTCCCCTTCCGGGCTCTAGGCCTATTCACCACCGCCACCCCTGCCCCAGCCCAATCCCCATCCCCATCCTACCAGGATCTTGGTTCTCTTTCCATCAGGCACCAGATCAAACAGCTATGAACCCGGGGGTCCTCCAAAGAACCCGGAAGTGCTGGTCTGTCACAAAGGCGACGACACACGTGGAGGAAGTCGCTGCTTGGGCCGGAGCTGGTGTTCCCTAGTAGCCGGGGAGGACCCCGGGCTATTGCCGCCGCGCCCCCACAGGGTACGGCCCTACCATCCCTGAAGCTCATGGTCAGCCGCTTCCTTTCTCCTAAGGCCCTTCTCCAGCCTAGACAGCTGGGAAGTTGTAGGCCATCCTGCGCACCCATCCATCCACATCCCCTTGCCCACCAGATGCTCTGCCTGGCCTGGCCCAACCCTCCCCATGGTCTGGAGATGAAGTTGTCATCCCCTCCTCTCCTTTATCCCTGACCCCAACTGATTACCACAGTATTGCCAAATAGTCTTCCCTCATCCCTTCCTCCCTTCGTTGCCTAGTCGTTAAATAGCCCCAATTCCCCTACATTTGGTTCCTCCAGAGAAATGATCACCATCCTGACTCCTTCCCTCACCCCACCTCACAAAGACTTATTATCCATTCCTTCCCCTCTAAATCTTTCTCCATCAAGGAGAAATCCCAGAGATGGGATTTAAGCCAATTTTCTAACATCACCATCTCTACCCTATCACTGGGGACAGTTGGGACCTAAAAGGAGATATAGGATCGAATGGATCCTTGATATCGACCAAACCCAGTTTTTTTTCCCCTCATGCCTACTGTTTCATTATTTGCGCCTCCTCCAAGATCATATCCTTTTACCTTTTCATTTTTCTGTAGGAGGTGGGAAGTTGGCAATAAGGCCTGATGAGTACGATAGCCTAAAGTTTTGTCTGGCATTTACTCTTAGGTCCCCATCCTGTTTTCTTTGAAATCCCCTTATGTCTTGCCCTCCCCTTAAGTCTTATTACTTTATCTTTTTCCCAGGTCTCTCCAAGTGTGGCAGAGGAAACTGCCACACACAGGGATGATGTCCATCCTATATGTGTCTCCTCACCCTGATGCCTTCCCTAGCCTTCGGGCCCTTATTGCTGCTCGATATGGAGAATCTGGACCTGGCCCTGGGTGGGGAGGGCCTCCGCCTCGTGTTTGCCTCCAGCCACCCCCTACCAGTGGAAGTTGCATCCCCCCACCTCGTCTACCAGTCCTGGAACAGGGACCAGGGGGCCTGAGGGTATGGGGAGCAGCAGCTGTTGCCCAGCTGCTGTGGCCTGCAGGGATGGGAGGTCCTGGAGGCAGCCGAGGAGCCACTCTTGTCCAGCAGTGGGTCAGCTATGCTGATGGAGAACTTGTGCCTGCTGCCTGTGGGGCCACACTACCTGCTTTAGGACTTCGGAATCCAACTCAAGATCCTCAGGTGAAGAGGAGGTCATGGGAGGAAATTAGGGAGATGAGAGGAAAATAAGAAAATTTAAAAAACTAAAGGTGGGTCATGGGAAGAACAGGAGATGGTGAGACAAGTGGAGTGAAAAAGAATGCTAGATTTAGAGAGTCCCAGAACTACCACTTCTCCTAGCTCAGAAAGGAAGGTAAGGTAATGGTGTGACCTCAAGCATTATCTCACCTTTCTGAGATAGAGATTATTCAAGTAGTGGTACTTATAGAGGATTTATAGGATTATTTTGAGGCCCAAAGGATTTTACATTTATGTATGTATGTGCACACACATACACACAAACTTGATTTATAAACTTTAAAACCTTCTATAAATATAAACCTTTAAATCAATTAATTAATTAATTATTTTTAAGCCCTTACTTTCCATCTTGGAGTCAATACTGTGTATTGTTGGCTCCAAGGCAGAAGAGTGGTAAGGGTAGGCAATGGGGGTCAAGTGATGACTTGCCCAGGGTCACACAGCTGGGTAGTGTCTGAGGCCAGATTTGAACCTAGGACCTCCCATCTCTAGGCCTGGCTCTCAATCCATTGAGCTACCCAGCTGCCCCCAAATTTTTTTAATTTTTGCTAAGACTTATGATTTCATTTGGACCAGACACTCATGGTATGGAAATTCCACATTTGTTCATCCACAGATGAACAAACTTTTAGTCATAGTTATTGTTATTGTGGCTTGTTAATGGAATTTTAGAATTAGACAAAAGAGGAGAGACAAATTGAAAATCATGAGTAAAAGTTAATTTGAAGGACAAGGGGAGAGACTAAGTGATGAGGGAGTTGTGGAGGAAAAAAAAAGGGGAGGAGGTACTAAGATCAGAGTATGGAATTAGAGAAGTCTGATTTCTGGAGAGCATTAAGAAGGGAATTAATAGCATGAGACTAAAATGGGAATGAATCCTTGGAGGAGAGAAGGAAAATAATAATAGCTGACAGTGGCATTTCAGTGTTTAATTATTTCACATTATCTCAGTTGGTTTTCACAACAGTTTTGTGAGCGTTTTAAGCTATTAGGCTCATTTTACCTAGGGTAAACATTAAAGAGGTTAATGACTTGCCAATGGTCGAGAGGATAGCTATATGGTGCAATGGATTGAGTACTTGGGGTAGATAAGAGTGCTGGGCCTGAAGTCAAGAAGATTTGTCCTCCTGAGTTTAAGTCAGGCCTCACTTATTAGCTATTTGACCCTGGGCAAGTCACTTAACCCTTTTTACCTCAGTTTCCTCATCTGTCAAATGAGCTGGAGAAGGAAATTGCAAATCACTCTAGTATCTTTGCCAAGAAAACTCCAAATGAGGTCATGAAGAGTTGAATGTGACTAAAAAAGTCACCAGACTGAACAGTGTGGTTGAGGTATTCTGAATGGGATTTGAACTCAGATTTGACTACCTCCCTTTTCACCTCCTGTTTGTTTCTTCTTCTCAGGCAGCTTTGGGAGCCCTAGGACGGGCACTGGGCCCATTGGAGGAGAGACTGAGATTGCATACCTACTTGGCAGGGGAAGCCCCCACTTTGGCTGACCTGGCAGCTGTTACAGCCCTTCTGCTTCCCTTCCGCTATGTAAGCTGCCCTGGGGTGGGCCAAGGAAGAGGAATGGTTGAAAGGAAGGGACCAGACTTAGGAAAGAGTGGAATGAAAAGGTCGAGTGTCAGAGCAGTGGGCAGAGACAAAGGAAGGGAATTTCTGTGTAGTCTGGCTGAGTAGAGGGGTAAGTTGTACCTTCCTTCATCCAGCCCACTATACCTTTTCCTACCTAGGTTCTAGACCCTCCTGCTCGCTGGGCTTGGGGTAATGTGAGTCGCTGGTTCATGACATGCGTCCAGCAACCAGAATTTCGAGCTGTGTTAGGAGAAGTGTCCCTGTGCTCAGGGATACGGCCTATCCCACAGCAACCAGGTAAGGATAGCAGAGGAGAAAGCAGAGTAGAACCAAGAATCATAGAATTAGATTTAGAGTTAGAAAGGATCTTACAAGCTCTATCTAGTGTAACTCTCATTTTACAAATGAGGAAATTTAGGCCCAATGAGATTAAGTAACTGCCCAAGCCCTGTGATTCTAGATCTGTTGTTCTCTCTACTATTCTATGAAGCTTTTTCAAGGATATCCAATTCCCATCCTCTATAAAGCTCACTTTCTATTTTTGGCTTATAAATGGGAGAGGAGTTGTAGAGAATTGGAGTTCTAGAAGATGGAGAGAGAAGTGGTGTGAAAATTCAGGGATAAGGAACACCCAGGTGGCTCAGTAGACAGAGTACCAGGCCTGGAGTCAGAAGGATCTGGGTTCAAATCTGGATTCACACATTTCCTATGAGACACTGGGCAGGTCACTTAACCCAAATTGCTTCACCCTTGCCACTCTCCTGTCTTAGAATTGATACTAAAACAGAAGGTAAACATTAAAAAAAAAGATTCAAGGACAGGAATTGAGCAAGAGGTGAAATAGTCAAAGCATAGAGGAAGAAGTGATGATCAAGATGGTATTAGGAGGGCCAGCTGGGTAACTCAGTGGATTGAGAGCCAGGCCTTAGAGATGGGAGGTCTTGGGTTCCAATCTAGCTGCAGACACTCCCAGCTATGTGAATCTTGGTAAGTCACTTAATCCCCATTGCCTAGCCCTTACCACTCTTCTGTCTTAGAACCAATATACAGTATTGATTCTAAGGCAGAAGATAAGGGTTTTTAAAAAGTGGTATTAGGCCACTGATGGTGAACCCTTTAGAGACAGAGTGCCGGGCCCTGCTCCCCTCCCACCCCCTACCCCCACTCCCAGACTACCTGGGAGGGAGGAAGCACTCCCATTGGGCTGCTGGGCATCGGAATGGCCTCACCTTGTGTAGAGAGGGGGAGGGGAGTGGTCTGATCACTCTCTTCCCCTCCAGCTCTGCAGCCTGTGAGCCACCCACCTTACCCCTTGTGCACTCCCATTGGGCTGCTGGGTAGAGTGTGAAAAAAATGTCATCAGGCATGATGGAGAGGGAGAAGGGAGCAGCTCTGCCTTTTTAGTAATGAACCCCCCTGGGGTGGAGGGTAGGGTAGCTGAGTGCCCACAGAGAGCACTCTGCATGCCATCTTTGACACCCATAATAGATTCACCATCTTATTAGGCTGATATTTTCTGAAATAAGAATCTACTTTCTGCAAACGCTCTTAGAGGGTTGAACCTTTTTTCTCAGGCACTGAGGCTTCTGGGCCCCCCAAAACTGCAGCCCAGCTGAAAAAGGAAGCTAAGAAGCGGGAGAAACTAGAGAAATTTCAACAGAAGCAAAAGAACCAGCTGCATCAGCCACCCCCTGGGGAGGTGAGGAGTTGGGAGAAAAGGAAGTAGAAGATGGAGGTGGGGGAGGGGAGGGTGCCCTAGGACAGATTCTGAATCATCTTCTCTTTTCCATACAGAAAAAGCTGAAAATTGAGAAGAAAGAGAAACGGGACCCTGGGGTCATAACTTACGACATTCCCACCCCACCAGGGGAGAAAAAAGGTATTGAGCAGGGGGAGGAGAAAGACACAGCAGCATCCCTGTTTGATCTTTTTGGTGCTGTCCTCCCTGTGACTCCTAAACCAAATCTATATCTCTTCTACTATATGCCTTTTATCTGGGGATAAAGAGAAGTAACATGTCATAGTATAGAGACAGTTGGACTCAGATTCAGGAAGACTGGGATTCAGGAAGGCTGGATTCGAGGCCTGCCCTCGACACATACTGGTATATGATCCTGGGCCAGTCATTTTACCTGTTGCTGCTCTCATAAGCCTATAAGTTGCAGAGTGCTGCTGACTTGCATTGCTAGTAGGAGAGAGTTCCTGTGGCACTGAAATCAGAGAAGTTACATTCTTTTCTCCCTATCCCCCATGTGCTCTGAATTCTGCATCGTGACCTTGCTGACTTTCTTCTTCCCCCTTAGATGTCAGTGGCCCCATGCCTGACTCCTATAGCCCCCAGTATGTTGAGGCTGCATGGTACTCATGGTGGGAGAATAAAGGATTCTTCAAACCAGAGTATGGGGTAAGCATATGGCTGGATGTTGTTTCCTTTAGAGGAATGTGGGCTAAAGTGGAGGAGGACCAAGAGAGAACGGAGGACTGTGGGGCTAGATATTGGGGTCAAAGAGGTGAGTGTTGGCTGGGGGGTAGTCAGAGCCTAGGAAGATTGGAAAATCTGTAAGTAGTACATTCCTTCCTGTCCCTCTTAGCGTGCTAGTCTGGCAGAGCCTAATCCTCGAGGTATCTTCATGATGTGCATACCTCCTCCCAACGTGACAGGATCCCTGCATCTTGGTCATGCCCTCACTAACGCCATCCAGGACTCACTGACCCGCTGGTGAGTCCCTTCTCTTACCTCCTAAGACTCCTCTCTATGGTCCCTGGACCTCCCGGACCTCCAGTTCCAGTCTCCTTTTAGCTCTCAGCTCCTTTGGTTTTCCTTCATGGTCCCCTTTCTTCCCTCACTGGTTTAGCTGTTTTCCCCTTATTTCCCTTTGGCTTCTTTGTCCATTGTCTCCTTTTCCTTCCCTTGTCGATCCTTTGGGTTAGTTCTTATTTACCCCTTTTGGAATAGCCTTCAGGATCTTTATAATAGTATTCTTTTTTTTCCTAGTAGTTTAGAAGGGTCCCTTCTATGATAGGTATTGATGCAGTCTGGCTAATCTACCTTCAACCTCTGATCACCCTTTTTTTTCTATTTGGTCCACTTGTCTTCTATTTCTGGATTTCCCTGCCTTGTCAATATTACCAAGTCTATTTATTGGTCTCTTGACTCTTTTCATTCCTAATGAGGCTGTACAATTGCTAAAATATCACATTCCACACTCCACCCTAACTCTTCTAGGCACCGAATGAGAGGAGAGACAACTCTCTGGAATCCAGGCTGTGACCATGCTGGTATTGCCACACAAGTGGTTGTGGAGAAGAAACTATGGCGGGAACGAGGGATGAGCCGACACCAGCTTGGTAGAGAGGCCTTCCTTCGAGAGGTCTGGAAATGGAAAAATGAGTGAGTGCACAACACTCATCCATTTTTTTGCACTGATGGAATGTCGGTCAGGGAGGAGTATCTGCCTCCATATTCTTTCCATAGAAGAACTTTGATGACCTGTATTCTCCCTACTCCAAGTCAATGATATGGGGACTCAGTTGTTATTGATTTCATGATGGGGAGAGAGACGGAGACAGAGAGAGAGGGAAGGAGGGAGAAGGACAGAGAGAGAGAGAGACAGAGACAGAGAGAGAGGGAAGGAGGGAGAAGGACAGAGAGAGAGAGAGAGAGAGAGAGAGAGAGAGAGAGAGAGAGAGAGAGAGAGAGAGAATATGAGAGAGAATATGAGAGAGAATATGAGAGAGAATATGAGAGTGTGTAAAAGTGTGTTAGTGAGTTAAGGTGAGGCAGTGACCAACCTTTTTCCAAAGCTTTTCCTTCGTTTATTCCCAGGAAGGGAGACCGAATTTACCATCAGCTAAGGAAGCTTGGGGGCTCCTTGGACTGGGATCGAGCTTGTTTCACCATGGACCCTGTAAGTAAAGAGATTGTTCCAGGGGATTAGGATCAGGAACTAAGAATTCCCTAGGTTTGATGACCCAGCAGCATCATTAGTGGATCATTCAGTCCTTACTTATGTTCAGTCTTGCTTTCTGTGCCCTCATCACTGAGCTACGTGCAGGGAGAGAAAAATGGAGATATTATCCTTGCTTTTAAGGGGCTTACAAGAACAAGGGAGGTGGTGGCAGTGGCAACCATGTTGAGACAAGTAGCTGTGGCTATGTATCCTAGTGACCCCAGATAACGAGGAGAAGGCACAGTCTCTTACTAACCAACCCACCCACCCACAGGTATTATTTATTAGATACAACCTCTTGTATTCTTCTTCATGGGGTTTCCTGAAGGAGCCTGCAAGTATAGTGGAAACAGTAAGGGATAATGCAATGTTAGCCTATGCAGATATTCCTTAAAAAAAAAAAAAAAAAAAAAAAAGCACAAGGTCTAATAATAAAGGGTCTTTAATCCTGGTAAAAAAGATTGCAATCAGGATTCTCCCATAGCACCATGGTAGTAGGGGTTTCCCCAGATTTGCCTTTTTTCATGGGTTAGTTTTTTTTTTTTTTTTTGGCAGTAGCATCAAGTCCAGACTTTTGCCTGGTTTTCAAGGACCTGCCTTTTGTCTTCCATTCCTCCTGGGATTGTAAAATTTAGAATTGGAAGAGAGTTCAGAGATCATCTGGTCTACCTGCTTCATTTGATAGATGAGGAAATTGAGGCCCAGAGTGATTACAGGATTATAGATTTAGAACTGAAAGGGATCTTAGTGGCCATTTTATCCAATCCCCACATTTACAAATGAAGAAACTAAGGCTCAGGGAGATTAAATGAAATTTGTTCATGGCCCAAAGAAGGGCAAAGTCAGGAATCTACTCGGGTCTCCTGGTTCCAGGTCTCAGTACCTTTTCTTGTCAGGCTGGGCTCCTCAGTGTCCCAAGACACACCAAATGTATTCTTGAAACAGTATGCACTGTTATGTGCAGATAGAATCATTGCTGCTATAGGAAACACACACTTCTCTCATTCTAAGTCAGTCTTGTTGTAGCCTTACAGATGGGGACAGGGGATTTGGGGGAAGAGGCCCAGAGTAAAGCTGAAATCCATTGCCCATAAGGTAAAGAAGACTTCAACAACCTAAACATATGTGGGAGTAGTCAGATCCCCAACAGAGTTTTCTTTTTCCTTTTACAGGGCTACCTCCCCCACCTCTTTCCTAGAAGGAAAGGATTCTTCTCTTTAACCCTTATATTCCCATTGCATCCTTTTCTAGAAACTCTCAGCAGCTGTGACAGAAGCTTTTGTCCGCCTCCATAATGATGGTGTCATTTACCGCAGTACCCGCCTCGTCAACTGGTCCTGTAGTCTCAATTCTGCTATCTCTGACATTGAAGTGCGTGGTATTCCCAGGAAGGTTTCTGATTCTCCCCAGGCTAGCTCCTGGCTCCCCTCCATTGCCCTCATTTGTCAACTCAGTCCATTTCCTGTTATATCAAGCTCCTTTTCTGATTGCCCCCATCTTTACTCTGGTTTCTCTACAGGTAGATAAGAAAGAGCTTTCAGGCCGAACCCTGCTTTCTGTCCCAGGCTATGAGGAGAAGGTGGAATTTGGGGTCATTGTTTCTTTTGCCTACAAGATAGAAGATTCAGGTAGGGTCGAGGGACACTAGGGTTCTCTGTTCCAACATAAAGTGCAGAATCTAAGTCTTCCTTCCTCCTCTTTCTCCAGAGAGCAATGAGGAGGTGGTGGTAGCAACTACTCGTATCGAGACTATGTTGGGAGATGTAGCTGTGGCAGTGCACCCTAATGATCCTAGATACCAGGTAAAGGGCAGATTTTCTCACCAACTCTCTATTAAGTGCAACTTGTGTGTTAGCTAGGCCACCTATACAAGGTAGAAGCACAATAATCCCTGTTCTCCAGAAGCAGAAGCACAATAATCCCTGTTCTCCAGAAGCAATTGGAATGAACCTATCTCAAGAGGGGTGGGTGGAGGGAGAATGAGGGTTCAGAGGAGAAGATGATTCACATAAAACCCAAAGCTGCTTACTTTAAGACAGAGCTGGAGGAGGTTTTGAGAAGGACAGACAGTAGAATTTCCCCTAGGCATGGAAAAGGCTGAGAATATTGACTAAGAATATAGGTCCATTCTCTAGAAGTCCTTTGGGGGAGGGGGGTTTAAGGACAGTCCCAGTCTGAGACCTACATTAGGTTACCTGTGTTCTATCCCTTGTCCTTGGACTCCCCCTCTGGACTGGAGGAACCTTGGGTCCAAGCCTGGGTGGTGTTGCTGACCTTTTCTCTTCTGCTCCCTTGGCCCTCAGCACCTCCGGGGAAAGAGTGTTATGCACCCATTCCTCCTTCGAAGCCTTCCTATTATCTTTGATGAGTTTGTGGACATGGAGTTTGGCACTGGTAAGTTTGGGGAGAGCTAGGAAGGAATAGACTGTTTTATTCCCCAGTCTTTTTCAGGAACAAGGGTGATAGAAAGCCTTCTTTATATGTTTGGGGATTATCACTCTCCTGCTTTGTAATGAATATACAGTTCTGATTCTAACATGGAATATATGTTTGGGGATAAAGGGAATGGGCACCCATGATATTTCTCCACTCCCTGTTTCTCCAGAGAATAGAGAAAGTAGATTTGTTTAGAGCAAGAGCTTTCCTGGAGATTTGGAGGAAAAGCTTCTTCTTTCAGTGACCCCTCTGAGAGTACAGGTGGCTACAGTTGTTTGGAGCTAGGACCCTCTGATTCTTGGCAACTGCTCTGTGATGCCAATGTTTTCCCCTGTCACTAGGTGCTGTAAAAATCACACCAGCCCATGATCAGAATGACTATGAAGTGGGGCAAAGGCACAAACTTGAGGCAGTGAGCATCATGGACCATCGAGGCAACCTCATCAATGTTCCTCCTCCCTTTCTGGTGAGGAAGGTTGAGGGGTGGTATGGCTGGATGGAGGATGGCAAGTCCTCCATAGAGAGGAACCATAGGGAGAAAGGAAGAAGAGAGGAAAGCCCCCCAAGTGTGGGGCTAGACATAGAGGAAGGTTAAATTTGGGGATGAGGGCTGTTGGAACCCTGTGTACTGTGGAAGGGGTGAGTCCTCCTAGGACTCCTGACTGTGACTTTTCTCTCTCCTTGTAGGGCCTGCCTCGGTTTGAGGCAAGGAAGGCAGTGTTAGCAGCCCTAAAAGACAAGGGATTGTTCCGGGAAGTGAAGGACAATCCAATGGTGGTACCTTTGTGCAAGTAAGAGAGAAACTTACAGCTAGAGGCTGGGAAAGGAAGGGCAGACCTCCAGGAAAAGGGTCTTTCCTCATGTGGCATTTGTCTCCTTTCTGTAGCCGATCCAAGGATGTAGTTGAACCCCTCCTTAAGCCCCAGTGGTATGTGAGATGCGGGGAGATGGCCCAGGCAGCCAGTGCAGCTGTGACCCGAGGTGACCTTAAGATACTGCCTGAGGTCCATCAGAAAATATGGCACATCTGGATGGACAACATCAGGTTTATATGAGGGAGAACTGGAGGAGGGGAAGGGGGAAGGCTTTAATCAGGAAACGAGCCCTTCCTCCTGACTCTGCACTCTCTCCTTCTCTCCCTCCTTCCCTTCCCAGAGACTGGTGTATCTCCCGGCAGCTATGGTGGGGTCACCGAATCCCAGCCTACTTTGTCACTGTCAATGACCCTGCAGTGCCCCCTGGGGAGGTGAAAGAATTGGACTTGGGGTTTCCTGAGGGAGAGGGGAGGGAAGGTTTTTGGGGGCAAGGAAAGTCTGAGACTAACTAGATTCTTACATATGTACCCAGAGACAGCCTTCTGGAATCTGGAGGTGGGGAGGAGATAAGCAAGGGGGGGAAGGAAGTCAAAAGGGACCTGACAAGGTGGAAACAGGGATCCTTTTGGGAGAAGAATTAGGGAAACAAAAATCTGGATTCCAAGGTCCTTGAGGAGGATGAAAACATGGGGGAGGAAGATGGGATGAAGTCTGGGGTTCCCATAGCTAGGGCAGAGCAGATTCCCACATTCCAGTGAAGGAAAGGAGAATAAGTATTATCCAAGGAAAGTCAGGTGCTGAGAGTATCAGAGTAAGGTTTCTTTTCACCCTGGGGCTAGGATCCCGATGGTCGGTATTGGGTGAGTGGCCGAAACGAGGAAGAGGCAAGGGAGAAGGCAGCGAAGGAGTTTGGAGTGTCCCCAGACAAAATTAGCCTCTCACAGGGTAAGGGGAATACGGGGGACCTTGAAGGGGAGGACTATGGTAGAGCCAGACTCCCTTATTCTGGCTTGATTATTGACCTTGATTTCTTCCTCCTTCCAGATGAGGATGTCTTAGACACATGGTTCTCCTCTGGCCTCTTCCCCTTTTCCATCTTAGGATGGCCCAACCAGGTATGGAAAATTAAGGTCTGAAACTTGGCCCCAAAGGACTTGTAGGGGAAAAATCCTGGCTTCTGGTAAAAGGAACTTGGGATTTGAAAATTTGGAGCATAGGTTGGTAAGAATGGAAGGGTAGTTACTGCTTATGAGGGAAATAGGGGAACCAGCTGTCTTTGTCCTTGACCTTTGCACCTCAGAAACCTTGGACCCTGTTGTGTTCTACCTTCCCTTCAGACAGAGGACCTGAGTATATTCTATCCAGGAACCCTGCTAGAGACAGGACATGACATCTTATTCTTCTGGGTAGCCCGCATGGTGATGCTAGGTCTGAAGCTAACAGGAAAGCTGCCCTTCAAAGAGGTAGGAACAATGGGCCTTTTCTAGGTTAAATTGGAGCTTCTGGCACTAGGTCCCTCTCCTCTAACTCTGCCCAACACTAGAAGTTCCATCTTTAACCTAGGTTAACCCTCAATGCCAGCATTACCCTCTTCCCCCACAAATACCATTCCACAAAGGCTATCTCTAAAATCTGTGACCCGGGAAGCCCTCCTTATCCTATGACATTGGCTTCGAGGACTTCCATTGGGATTCTTGGCACCATGACCCCCAGAATCTCCAAACCATCTACCTGACCCCTGGGAAAGGATGGGGTCTGAAGGTTAAGCCAGGGAGTAGACCACCAGAAGTTTATGGAGAGTTAAGCTAGACTGCATGGAGAACTGAGTCAAGGATCATGGGGATACAGTATTTCTCTCCTTTAAGACTGGTAGGAGTAGGAAGAGAAAAGCCATCTGACGCAAGGGACTTCTTTCTACCTCCTTTCTCTTACCCCTTTCCAATGTCCCCACAGGTTTATCTTCATGCCCTTGTCAGAGATGCCCATGGACGGAAAATGAGTAAATCACTTGGCAATGTCATTGACCCCCTGGATGTCATCAGTGGGCTTTCCCTGCAGGTAGGGCTAGGTATCCAGGGCCTGGAAAATGGAGTGGATAGGATTTTAGGGAATGTAGGGGAAAAAAAAATCTCCCAATTTAGAGTCTGTGAATGTGGTTTAGCTAGTTGGCTAGTACCTAAATAAGTAGACATGTGTACCTGTATGTGCACAGAATGGTAAGTGGTAGGCAGCAGGGTTTAAGTGACTTTCCCAGCATCACACAGCTAGGAAGTATCTTGAGGCTAGTTTTGAACCTAGGACCTCCTGTCTCTGGACCTGGCTCTCAATCCACTGAGCCACCTAGCTGCCCGCTAGGTATTTTATTTTATTTATTTAAAAACTATTCTGAGAAGAGCTTCACCAGACTGCCAGAAGAATCAGTGACAAAAGATAAGGTTAAAATCCCTGTTCTAGGGGAATTCCTGTACCCTCTGTGCCAAGTTTCTCTGATCACTCTGTCATTTCTACTTAGGGACTTCATGACCAGTTACTGAACAGCAACCTTGACCCCAATGAAATGGAGAAAGCCAAGGAAGGGCAGGTATGGGGTCTTAGAGGATGGGGAGGAGAGCATGTGCCTGCTGAAAAAATTGGGATGGGTTTGGGATTTATATTTATATATGTGGAATCTTCTGAGGAGATAGAGGAAACAAAGGCTCAGGGAGATAGAAATGGGAAGGAGTTTGAGAGTATTAAACCATAGGAGGAAAAAAGGGGGGGAGAAGGAGAGTGATATAGTGGATCTATAGAGTACTGGCTTTGGAATCTAAAGGAGTTGGGTATTTGCGGAAAGCTGTCAAAGCTCATGACATTCACACAAGTTCTAGAACCCTGCACATCAGGTGACAGAAGGATGGCAATTCCACTCAAATTCCCCTATGTGACTCTTTTATCACCCCAAACATTCCCTTTTATTGGAATTATTGTAATTAGTATCTCTATCTAGCTCCAGGAACATATAGAGCAGGGGTCGGCAACCTTTTTGGCCATGAGAGCCATAAACGCCATATTTTTTAAAATGTAATTTCGTGAGAGCCATACAGTGCTCACAGTGTGCGCTCCTGTAACAGTGCCTGAAAAAAATTGACTTTATGGCTCCTGCAGAAAGAGCCATACATTGCCGACCCCTGATATAGAGGAACATCATAAGCCATTACTAGAACCCTCACAAGCCTCCTACAAACTATTAGGAAAAGCCCCACCTTTATATGTTATAATACAGAAATTCCCCTAGAAGTCACTTCACAACAAACCAACAAATAATGAGTTAATATTAAATATGTTAAAACCCTAACTTAGGCCTCTCACTCCTATACACAGGTGCCTTCAAAAACAGGCCATAATAATCTCCAAGTTTCCCTCCTCCCTAGTACAGTACACATAAAAGAACAATGAATGAAATATGGAAAAATTGTCTTCCATGAAAAAGCCTGTACTTTTCCACCACTATAGTCCAAGAGATACATCAAACACACCTAACTCCCTAACACATTGTCTCTAAGAAAAGATGTGTGGTGAGAATGGATTTTCATGTCAACTTTTTATATGATCTCAAAGCATATAAAATAAACACAGCCCAAAAGCTGACCAGAGCAATCTTTATGATGCCTGGCTCTGGCTGAAACCCTGATTGCTCTCATTTGTCTCAATCATGTTGCCAACACTACCCCGCCACCAAGATTTTCCTGGACCTGTGGGAGTTTTTTACTCCCGCAGGTACTGATCATCCAATGGAATGAGACTCAGCCTCCACCTTTTATCTTTGGGTAAACCCCCAGTGTCTATGGGCCCTTCCTGCATGCTGGCTCTTGTGGCCAAAAGAAATGGATAATGACAAACTCCATGTAATTATTTATTGGCCCTGTGAACAAGAGCACTAGTCACGTAACCTCTAGGTATTGAAGGGGATGGACTAGTGTTAGAAATAAAATTGATATAGAAGGGTATATTTAAAAATATTAAGGGTTTATTGTAATTCATATTTGTAATTAAGCCACGTACCTGATAAGATCTAATTCAAAAATCTCGTGCCATTACCTCTGCCCACCTGGCAGCTCCATAGCAAAGAGAGAGTACCAATCAAGTTTTCCCTATTTAAGCTTCTGTTTATGTTGGCGCACATCACCATGTAAGACAGAAAGCCCATTAAATCATGGGAAATGTAGTTCTTAAGGCCCTTAAACATCCATAGGAAGTTTATATCATAGATCTTGATATTAAGACCAAGGACCCCAAATTTCCAGTATCACATTAGATAGCCTCTAATCAGCCATCCAGTCATACCTACTGTGTACTGGGTGGGCATTGGTGTGATACAGATACAAAGAATGAAGCAATCCCTGTCTAAGGAGCTTACCTTCCAGTCGGGTAGACAGCAGTTACATAGATGAGGATATACGGAATAAATATAAAGAGAACAAATACAAATCAATATCATGGAATAAAAGACAAGGTATTTGGGAAAGGAAATCAGAAAGTACTTAGTGTAGGTGCTGTTTAAATGGAATTTTGAAGGGATGCTTTGAGAGGGAGGGACATTGCAGTCTTGAGAAGCAGTTAAAGGATAGAGTCCAGAGTGAGGGACAGTGAAGGCCAGTTTTCCTTTCCTCTCTGAATCTATTACCACTTTGAAATAGAAGAAGAAATGAGAGCTTTTTGCAGGGGTATATAAGGATCCATTTTCTCTGACAATCCGATTTCCCCTTGTAGAAGGCCGATTTCCCCAATGGAATCCCTGAGTGCGGCACAGATGCTCTCAGATTTGGACTTTGTGCTTACACATCTCAGGGTATGACCTCACCAACCTAGCCAACCCTCTCTGCCCTCCCAGAATGTGCTTTAAGTCTGCCCTCGGACCTCCTGCAGTCTTCTCTGGGTCCCTATAGGGGTGGGGGTAGGGGGGTGATGAACAGGACACCAGCAGGTGGGAGCACTGAATTCCAATTCCTCCTTTGCTCACTCTTTTCTATCTCCCCAGGTCGGGACATTAACCTGGATGTGAACCGAATCCTTGGATATCGACATTTCTGTAACAAACTCTGGAATGCCACCAAGTTTGCCCTTAGGGCACTGGGAGATGGATTTATACCCTCACCTACTCCCCAAGTAAGGGACCTTAAGGGGCTCTCCTCAGATAAAGTTGAATTAGGTACTAGGTTATACTTGGGTGTGTTGAGGTTTCTGAAAAAAAGAATACAGGACAGCCAGACTGCTCACAAGCTAATCTTTCAACTCACCTTAAACCCACTGAAACCAATTCTTTAAGATTCTATGAGTCTATGTAGTTTCTTACCTCATACTGAATAGAATCCTCCATAGGCCAAACTTAAATGAGATGAGGTTCTGTGAAGGCTTGACCCCAAATACAGCAGTTTCAGCAGGTGCTAGTAGCCCAATGTGCATGCTGTTCTGACTCATTCTCTGTCCCTGAGCATTCTTTCTGCTCATCTCCCCACCATCACTCCTTGCAGGCCAGCAGTCAGGAGAGCTTGGCTGACCGCTGGATCAGGAGCCGCCTGAGTGAAGCTGTAGGGCTGAGCCATCAGGGTTTCCATGCCTATGACTTCCCTACCGTCACTACTGCCCAGTACAGCTTTTGGCTCTATGACCTCTGCAATGTCTACCTGGTAAGGATGGGGTTCTGGGATGTATCTTGGTTGGGAGAGTGAGATGTGTTACTTCCCAGAACACCATTTGGGGTGTTCTAAGCTTCATCTGACCTCAGGAAGTATCTCTCACTGGTACTGAGGCCTGCAGAAGTAAAAGGACAGGGAACAACTAGGTGGCTCAGGATAGAGCCAGGCCTAGAGGCAGAGATCCTGGGTTCACATCTGGCTTCAGACACTTCCCTGCTGGGTGACTCTGGGCAAGTCACTTAACCCAATTGCCCAATCCTTATTGTTCTGCCTTAGAACTAATACACAAATATTGATTCTAAGATGGTAGGTGAGGGTTTAAAAAAGATAAGAGGTGGTTAGGTGAAGGGGGCAGGAAAGAGAAGGAGTTTTGGACTGGGCCAATGCAGAATTGGGATTCCAGGAGAAGGAAAGCTATAACTGGCTCTCACCAAGACATTGTCATTGTACTTGGAGGCTTATTTGGGAGCTCAGGGTTTCACAGGTGTGATACGTGACATAGCATGTGATAGGAAGAGCCTGAATATCAGGATACATGGCTCACTGTGACCCTAGGGAAATCCCTTCCTCTCCCTATTCTTTAAGTTTCTCTTATTTAAAACTCTGACCTTCTGTCTTAGAATGAATACCAAGTATTGCTTCCAAGGCAGAACAGTAAGGGCTAGATGGGATTACTTTGCCCAGGGTTACACTGCTAGGAAGTGTCTGTGGCCACATTGAACCCAGGACCCTCCCATCTCTAGACTTGGCTCTCTATCCACTGAGCCACATAACTGCCCCTCATTTCTCATATTTAAAGTGAAAAGATGTGACTAGGTAATCTCTGAGATCCTTCCAAATCTGACAGGCTTGGTCTGTTTTGTTCCCCAGGAGTGCCTGAAACCTGTGCTCTCTGGGAAGGACCAAGTTGCAGCAGAGAGTGCCCGGCAGACTCTCTATACTTGCCTGGATGTGGGCCTGAGACTCCTCTCGCCCTTCATGCCCTTTGTGACTGAGGAGTTGTATCAGCGGCTGCCCCGCCGGGGTCCCCAGGCACCACCCAGCCTCTGCGTCACCCCCTACCCAGAGCCTGATGAGGTTTGAACTGACTCTAGAGCCCTGAGGGGGAGTGGGGCCCTGGTGGGGAGCATGAAGCGGGGCTGGCAAGGAGAGCTGAAGGCTTATCTTCTGTTTTCTGTCTCATGAATATTTTTTCCCGTTATAGCTTTCCTGGAAGGATCCTGAGGCCGAGGCTGCCTTTGAGCTGGCGCTCAGCATTACCCGGGCTGTTCGTTCTCTCCGAGCCGATTACAACCTTACCCGGAGCCAGCCTGAGTGTGAGGGACCCAACATGTTTTCCTTTACCTCCATCACTTCCAGGACCCCTGGCACTCATCCCATCTACCAGTAGTACTCCCTATTACTTTAGAGTGTCCAGCTCCCCATACAACCCCCCTTTCTTGGTCCCTCTGCCAGCTCTTGCTCACGTCCCTCTGATTAAATGTACAAGCATCTAGCCTCACCTCTTCCCTCTTTCTCCATCACAGGTTTCCTGGAAGTGACAGATGAAGCAACAGGAACACAAGCTTCTGCAGTGTCGGGCTATGTGCAAGCCCTCTCCAACACGGGGGCTGTGAATGTCCTGCTGCCTGGGTCCCCTGCCCCACAGGGCTGCGCTGTGGGCCTGGCCTCTGACCGATGCTCTGTCCACCTGCAGCTTCAGGGGCTGGTGGATCCTGCCCGAGAGTTGGCAAAGCTTCGGGCCAAGCGAGGGGAAGCTGAACGTCAGGCCCAGAGGCTTCGGGAGCGTCGGGCTGTTCCCGACTACGCCACCAAGGTTCCCTCCCAAGTTCAGGAGTCTGAGGAGGCCAAGGTGTGTGGGTCTTTGGTGGCACTTTTCCACCCCACATTAATCCCTACTTCAGGGTTCAAGGCTGGTTTATCTTAGATTCCCTCTTGGTAAAAGGCCTATGGCCCTATTCTTGGCCTGTCTGCTACCTCCTGGCTACCAACATCTATTTTTGTACCCAAGGTTCTCCCCTTCAGGGCCCATAGTAGAATAGGATGCAGTTTCCAAAGTTTTTCCCAGCTTTCCTGTAACATAATCAAACACATAGCTCTTTGCCAGTTCCTAAGGGATTTTTTACTGCCAGTAACTGTAAGAGAACCAGGAAGGTTGTCTTCCCAAGCCTTCATCTATTGTCCTGAGGTTCTTGGCATGAATGCCAGCGGTGGGAGGTTTGGGCCTTCTCTTCCTGTCTGGGCTCTTTCACTAACATCTAATACACACAGAAAAAGATCCAATCTAGGAAGGATCCCTCACATTGTAGATGAGGAAACATGTCTAGAGAAGGAAAGTATTTCAACAACAGTAGTAGCAAGTCCCCTTTCTACAACTCAGTCCTCTGGGAAGTTAAGTTCAAAGCATCATCCTGGTTTTATAGATGAGGAACCTGAAGGCTCAGCACTTTCATCAAGCTTACAGGGAAGCCAGCATTGACAGAGTTAGCCCTGTGCTGTCTCTTTTTCTAAAGGAGGCCCAACATTGGGATATGAGGGACGACTTGGTAGGAGTAATGAGGTTTCCTGGGATGCTACCCCACTCCATTTCCCAGAGTGGACATGGACTTGGTCCATCAGTCATAAGTAAACCTTGCATATATACTACCTACGTCATGGAGCTGGAGAGAGCAGGATACCTTAGCTTCTCTGTGTGGGTGCCCTTTGGATAATGATAATCTACTTGGGGAGATAATACAAACAGTAACATTGAAAGCAGAAAGAAAAGAAGGCAGTCTCTGTCTGTGGAACATAAGGGAGGCACCTATCTCTACCTTCCCATGAGAAACCCCAGTTCTCAGAGAGACACTCAGGCCCAGCTGTCTCAAGTGCCTTCCCTTATACAGGTGTATTAAGGTAAAGGCATGATATGTGCCTGAATGGATTGTGTCTCATCTTCCATTTGGCTCTCACCTGTTGCCCCTGATCCCCCCCAATACTCCTCTTTTTTTTTTTTTTTAATTTAAATATTTTATTTTTTTAGAAAAATTTTCCATGGTTACATGATTCTTGTTTTTACTTTCCCCTTCACCACTACCCCCATATCCAACGCACATTTCCACTGGTTTTAACATGTGTGATCATTCAAGACTTATTTACATATTATTGATAGTTGCATTGGTGTGATCGTTTTGGGTCTACATCCCCAATCATGTCCACACCAATACTCTTGATGCTCCTGATATATGAAGGGAAGGAGGGGGGATGGTGAGGTTGGAAGTCCTTTTTTCCTTCAAGAAGCCTGCACCCCTGTGGACAGTGATATCCATTTGGTACAATGCTTCAGCCTCTCCAGAAAATGTTCCAGTCCAAGCTTGTAATTAAATGTACAGCCTGAATGTACTGGGGGTTGGGGGGAGAGGAGACACAAGGGATGGCACAGGGAAGAGAACACTGTGGGACAGGTTCCATAGTAGGTGAGGCTCCACAGAGACCAGTTGGGGTTAGACCTAAAAAAAAAATGGGCAGGAAATTGGTTATGGGAAAGCCCGGGCTGCTGGGAAAATGAGTACAACAAGGTTTGGTCCCTGTGCCATTTCTTTTGGTGGTTTCTATTTTTCTCTTCATCTTCTCCCCGAATCCTTCCAGGGCTAGGGGGTTTTTGAGACAAGGGGAATCTCCTTTGGTTCTTTGGCCTTCACCCATTCCTCTTTCCCCTTCCCTTCCCCAGCTCCAGCAGACAGAGGCAGAGCTGAAGAAGGTAGATGAAGCCATCGCCCTGTTTGAGAAGATGCTGTGAGACCTGGAGACATCTCCCCACCATCCTGACCTCCCATGATTGGGTGGAGTTGGGGTGACGCTGCAGCAATAAAATATTTTGGCACAAACCTGTATTCTTTGTATAATGAGGTCCCCAGAGGGAGCAGGGAGCAGATACCTAATTCCCCAGAGTGGGAGGGGTGTTGCCTGCAGCCTGAAACCTGGGAAGCTCCAGGAGAACGGGATGCTTTTGCCCCCGAAGGATACTGAGGACGGTGGTCCAAGGCTGAGGAGCAGAAGTCTGGGTCACATGACGGGGAGGGGAGTGAAGCAGGTACAACTTGGTCCAGCCGTGGCCAGGCTCCAGCCCTGACTCATGCTCTTTGAGCTCCATTCATCTCTGCACTGCAGCGGGGTGGGTCTGGGAGGGGCAGCTCCCATTCTGCACATGGCGCCCCCGTCTGGGCTTCCTTGGATTTGGGGAGCAGCGCAATCGGGGACCCTCTGGGTGCCTGGGCCTACGTCTGCTCCCTGATTTGCCCCACCCCCTCCCCGGGTTAAATATAACTCTGACCTAAAGTCCAGGACAGACACACACTACTGCTTGCCTCCTGACCTGGGTCCCTGTTCTGGAGGAGACCCCAGGCACCAGGTAAGGCTGGGGGCCTGAGGGGAGATGTGGGGTGGGGGTCGCTTGGGTCCTTGAGAATGGAAAATGGAGGAAGGCGGTACCTGGGAGGGCGAGGTCAGGTGTCTGGCCCCTTCGGGGAAAGAGCCCAGAAAGCAGCCCCTGGGGTTGTTGGTCCCGGGGAGGGAAGAGAGCCCAGACGCCTGGGTCCCTGAGGAGTAGAGAGGTCCTTGGAGGCCAGTTCCCCGAAGGTGTGTTTGCCCAAGCCGCCTAGCCTGTGTGGTTGTCCTGGTGACCAGGCAGAGGAGTCAAGCTGGGGTAGATAAGGGGGGGGGGCAGTGGCTGGAGAAGGCAGATGCCCAGGAGACAGAAACAGATCTAGAGCTGGCCAGAGAGGAAAGAGCTTCTTCAGCTCAGCTTTCCACTCCATCTGTCCCTCTCCTCAGGAATTTGGGCATTTGGTGCTGGACCCCACAGACTCACACCTTGTCCTGTGTATTTGTCCCCGACCCTGACCTCCCCCAGGTCCATGTCTCAGCCATGGTCCCTGACAAAGTGCCTTGCCCCTGCCTGGGCTCCATACTCCTACTCTTGCTGTTACCATGGCTTCCCCCAGTATCTGGCTTCTTCCCCAACATCTGGAGCCTGGTGGCAGCCCCCAGTTCCATCACCCACCAGGACCTGACGGAGGAAGCTGCTCTCAATGTCACCCTGCAGCTCTTCTTGGAAAGGCCACCCCCTGGCAGGAATCCTCTCCGCCTGGAGGACTTCCAGGTAAGACTCCATTTGTTCCTGCTTGCAGCAGAACCCTCTGTTCCTTTCAACAAACATTTATTTAGTGGACAAGCATCCCCACTAAATGGAAACAATACAAAGTTTGGAGTTGGGACCTGAATTCAAATTCCCTCCTTGCCAAATGTGTGACCTTGGTCAAGTCACATATGAGATGGACCTCTAAAATCTATTTCCAGCTCTAAATATCTGATCACATTCTTGAGACCCAAAGTTTTCAATGTGTTAGGTTGGGGGTGGGGAACCATTCCCTACTACACATAGCCGCACTGGCCTCCTTAACACGACATTTCCAGACTGGGCATTTTCACTGGCTCTCCTCTAGACCTGGAATTTTCTTCTTCTTCATCTTTATCTCTTGATATCTCTGGCTTCTTTCACATCCCAGCTAAAAACCTCACCCTCTACAAGGAAACCTTTCCCCATCTCTTCATTCTAGGGCCTTCTCTTTTATCACGTATATAGCTTCTTTGTATACAGCACTTTGCATGCCTGGTGTTTCCCCCACTAGATTGTGAGTGCCTAGAGGGCAGGGGCTGATTTTGCCTTTTTTGCTTAGCACAGTGCCTGGCACATAGAAGGTGTTTAATAAATGTATATGGACTGACTGAATAAAGATAAAATAAGCCCTGCCCTCAAAGAATACTCAGGAAGACAAAGATAAGTAAACTAAAAGGTAATTTGAGAAGCCCTGATTTCTGGGGAATGATGGGTCTTCCTGTTTTCATGGTTTTGAACAGAGCTCTGTCTATACCTCCCTGGCTCCTCTGCAGGGCAGAGACATTATTTTTTTAGGATGCTTGTCACTCTACCTTGTGCTCTACAGTGGGGTTCTTTCTAGATCCCTAAACCCCAGACACTTTTCTTCTTTTCAGGGTCGGACACTGCTGGCTGATGACCTCTTTGCCGCTTACTTTGGGCTTGGGACCCTATCTCGACGCTTCAGGGCGGCCCTGGGTGAGGTGGCTCGTGCGAATGCAGCCCAGGACTTCCTCTCAGTGACCAGGAATGACCCAGAGATGCACTTTGATTCAGAACAGCTGGTTGGGAGTCGTGCCCACCTTGTGGGGAGCCTTCGTCAAGCCCTCAGTGCTGCCCGTGCCCTAGAATACCCTCTGGCCCGAAAACACCTAGGAGCCATGCTACACGCCTTGCAGGTGGGCTGGAAACCAAGGAAGAGAAAGATTAGGCTAGGTATTAATAAGAGTGAAGAGAAACTCAGAATGAGGGAGAGAATTGAGACCTCTTCCTATGTCTCCTCTTCCAAGATGGTGGCACTTCCCAGGAGAGGCTTATCATCAGAGGAACTGGAAAATTGAGAGTCACTAGTGAGATTGGTTGGGAATTGTCCCTGTGGCGTACTCATGATCAACAGGAGCAATAAGATGGGGCAGGAAATGGAAGGTCAGAATTTAAAATTGGGGAGAAGGGAATGGGCCACAATTGACCTCTTTCTACCACCAGGATTTCTACAGCCATAGCAATTGGGTGGAGCTGGGAGAGCAGCAGCCCCACCCTGACCTCCTGTGGCCTGGACGGAAGCTCAAGAATTTGGCTCAGGGTATGAGTACAAGCCATACCATCTGGACTGGGGTAGTAAGTCCCAAGAGTCACTTTGGTTAACTCATCTACTTGGTAAAAGTACTTGAGTTGCTCAAAGTCACAAGTTTTTCCATCCCACCATGTTGCCTCTCACGTCTTTTTCTGTTTCTTTTTATGTTGAGGGTCAGGAGACCAGAGAGAGAGGAGAACTTACCTTGTATCCCATCCCCAGGTTCATCTCTTGTCCAGCCAATAAGAATATGGAGGCACCAATTAAGTTTTCTGTCAGTTTTTTTCCCCTTTTCTTGGAAAGTGGAAGAGAGGATACTAGACAAATAGGGGAAGGGAAAAATATTGGGGACCTGGGGAGTTCACTGTTTTCTGTCCCATCACCACCTCACCCTCCCCACCATGGCAAACCTTTCTTCTTAGTTGGGGACCCGATGTGCTCTGACTGTGAAGAGTTGAGTTGCCCTGGAAATTTACTGGGTTCCGTGTTCCTCACTTCTGGTTACTTTGGGGCAGAGCCCCCCAAACCTCCAGGTATAACTACCAAAAGGGGCCCCTTTTTCCCCAAAGACTCACTTTCTATTACTAGTCTCAGTAAAGCTCCACTTCCTCTATAGACTTAGAAGAAGGATAATTTTAGAGTTGTCATGGGTGTGGGGGTGTTGACTGATGAATGAAAATAAAAGGGATGGAGAGTGGAGAGGGGTAGTCCCCTTCCTGCTCTAGTTTCTCAAAATCATGCAGCATCTTGCTGGGAGTAGCTTTTTTTTTTTTTGCTCACAATGTGGATAAGGTAGAGTTGGGTGATGAGGGGATGCCTCAGGGTTACTGGAGTGATAACCAATTCTCACTTCTTGGTTGGATTCCACAAAATGGCTTTATTGCTCCCAATAAGATTCCTGACCCCTGAGGAGTTTAAAGTAGGGCTAGATGCTGGGAATGGGGCTTTTGTTTCCAACCTTATCTGTCTGACCTTTTTCCTCAATTTAGGGAAATGTAGCCACGGGGGCCATTTTGACCAGAGCAGCCATGATACCCCCCGAGGGGGCATCAATAAGGATAGCACATCTCCAGCTTTCTCACCACACCATGATTTGCACCCCCAAGCAGCTCAGCTTGCTCTCCAGGCCTCCATCCAGGCTCTGAACCTCCTCCGGGGCCGCCTAGGGGATTCTGGGTTTTCCAGGTGAGCAGCATTGGAGTGTGGGGAGGTGACTTGAATATCTGATTCATCTTGGGAGGTGAGAGCTATCAAGGGGGTGAGGGTCAGAGGACTAGGCCCCTCACTGGGGCCTCCTCACCCTCCAGACTTCTGCAAATCTCCCCAGCCTCCAGCCTGAGCTTTGTCCTGGACACTACAGGCAGTATGGGGGAAGAAATTAATGCAGCCAAAATACAGGCTCGGAGAATCATTGACCAACGTCGTGGTGGCCCCATGGAGCCTACCCACTACATTCTTGTGCCTTTCCATGATCCTGGTAACAGTGGCCCCAGGGCAGAGGGCAGAGATCCTGGGTTATACCCCTACCTCCCATTTTTTTTCTGCTTATAAAATATAGCCCTTTCTGTGGCAGCCCAAGAGTAGTGACCTTCCCCTTCTTTCCAAAATGGCAGCATATCCTTAGGAGAGTGAGCACCTGGATGGTATAAAACCAGTAAGGGCTTGTCTTGGGAGGGGGGAAGGGGATTAAATGACAACTAGTCATTTCCAGTTTGCTTAGTTTTTGGAGCTGGAGTGGAATCTGCTGTGGAACTCAGCATGCCTCATTTATGTCAGAGTTCTGAGGGGTAGCAGCAGTCATCAGTTACTCCCCATTACAGTTCTCTATTTTGGACCCTGAGAGATCTAGTCCTGTTCCGACAACAACTTGTGACCCCCAGACAAATAAATGATCCAGTTCCCCAAGTCATATTTTGGTTATTTGTAAAATGAAAGAGATGATATCTACCCAGTCTCCCTCCTGGAATTGTTGTATGAAGATTAAATGAGATACAGGACATGAAAGTTCTTTGAGGAGCATAAAGCATTATATACATTTGAGATGTTCGTGTTAACATGATTTCAAAATGGTAGTATTTTTCGATTTGTATTTCCTCCCCATTCCAGGCACAAAGAGGGTTTTTTAGCTGGGGATAAGGAATTATTGTAAAAATATTTAAGTAGGGTTGGGACAGCTGCTTTCCTTCATTTACTTCATCCTCCCTTTTCTTCTTTTCAGGATTTGGGCCTGTCTTTAAGACCAGTGACTCTGATGCCTTCTGGAAACAGATCAATGAGATCCATGCTCTAGGGGGTGGAGATGAGCCTGAGATGTGTCTGTCAGCCCTGGAGGTCCTTCCCTCTTTAAGTTTCCCCCACTCCTCCTCCTTCCTCTCCATCCTTATCCTCAGAGCTCTCTTTCCTTCCTCTCTCCTCCTTCTCCACCTTGGAAACAAGAACAGAACCCTTCTTCTCCATAACTTAGCCCTTTGTTCTTTGCTCAGTGATTGGCTTCTTCCTTGAGTGGAAAGGGCTCTAGCTTTTCTCTCCTACTCGATTTTTAATTCTTTGCTCTCCCTCTTCCCCATCCCAGCTGGCCCTGCTCCACACACCCCAGTTCTCAGACATCTTTGTCTTCACTGATGCCTCCCCCAAGGATGCCTATCTCACCAATCGTGTAGAGGCCCTCAGCCAGAAGCAGCACTGCAAGGTAGGTACCCCATAAGCAATGAGAGACCCCATGTTAATAACCCACTTGGGGAAATGAGGCTGGCAGGAGACTTAGAAACAACAAACAATATCAAGAAGTATGTTTGCCTTCTTTTTTTTAATCCTTACTTTCTGTCTTAGACTAAATATTGAGTTCTGAGGCAGAAGAGCACTAAGGATTAGACAATGGGAGTTAAGTGACTTGCCCAAGGTCATACTACTAAGGCAGTGTCTGACGTCAGATTGGAACCCAGGACTTTCCAACTTGGAGCCTGGCTCTCTATCCACTGAGCCACCCAGTTGCCCCTGAAGCATATACTCTTAACATGTATTAAAGACTCATCCTATGCAACATCCTATAACTAAACTGTGAGAAACCCATCCCTTGGCTTTACTACCTTGCCACTGACTTCTCTGGGGACCAGCTCTTCTCAGAAGCTGATACTAAAACTTCCCCTTTGCTCCCTGGCCTTTTATCTCTCACTGCTTGCTACAACTTCCTTTGTTACTAGATCCCAAATATACTTGAGCTTCCTTGGCTTTGGGGGTTCAGAGCTCTCTTGTACTCAAACTTAAATGACCTTTTCTGTTCTTCTTCCATGTGCCTGACTGTGATATTAGCTCCCTTTGTGATATCTATTCCCTTTTCCTCTTTCATCCCATCTCAAACTCCAGTCTGTTTTCCAGAGTTTCTTTCCCAGGGAAAAGCAGCCGTACAAAATCAGAAGTTATATCCCAAGGAAATATAATTTAAAATAGTATTTAAAGAAAACTGAAAAGCTTTAATCCATTCTATGAAGCTACAATCCCCTCGATCTGCTATAGAGTAGTGTGTTGAATATAAAGCTCACTAGACTTTTCTGCAATCCTAGGCTAACCCTCAGCCAATTGGGGAAGTTTCCTAATCCAATGACTGTTGTTCATTGGTGTCCCCCCCCCCCTTACTGAGTTATCATTCCGCTAGTTGGATATTTCCCCTTCCTCCAGCCAACTAAGGGAGGAAATAGAAAGAACCCTCCCATACAATTAAAGTTAATTGCATTAATTTAGAAATAGAATAATCAACCCCTCAGAAAGCTTTTCCCATCACTTAATCAGAGCAGGAAGCAGGAGAAAGTATGAGTGTGTGTGTGAAACTATGGAAGCTGGAGGGAGTCTGTGACGACAGAAGACATGATCTATAGCCTTAAGGAACTTGGGAGATATTGTAATTGGACCTTACCATAAGAACATACCAGGAGAATCAAGCAACAGCAATGCATGGTTTTAGAGCATGAGAATTTCCAGTGCCATGAGGCTGAAGTCCCAAACTCCTCCTCAGCATAACTGGCAAATGGAAAACTAGTAACAAGTCATCAGTGACAACAGCCATGACATCCTAGCCTAGCTTAGGAGATAGGCTACAGGCTTCCAGAATATGAGTTCATAGTAGCAAATGCTATAAGAGTATGCCTACTAACTTGGTGCCTCTCTGACCACAGGTGACTTTCTTGGTGACAGAGGACCCATCAAGGAGGGTTCGAAGAGAGGTCCTGTCCCCAAAGCGGTTTGAACCATATCAGGCAATAGCCATGGCTTCAGGGGGAGAAGTTATTTTTACCAAGGACCAGTATATTCAGAGCGTGGCAAGTGTGGTGGGTGAAAGCATGATGGATATGGTGAGTAGCCTCAGAATACTGGACATGGGGAAATAGAGACTTGATAAAGCTTACCCAGGAAATGAGAGTGAGGGAAACAACAAATAAATCCTGTGTGAGGGGAGTATTGTTTCATGGTCTCCCTCCAGATTTCCCATTTCTTTTCATTATTAAAACATATAAAAACATTAGATCCCATTGAAAATATTGCCTTTTAGAAGTTTGAAGGCAGAAGACTTTTTTTTTTTTAAACCCTTACCTTATTCTAGTCTTAGAATCAAAACTGTGTACTGGTTCCAAGGCAGAAGATCAAGCAGAAAGGGCTAGGCAATGAGGGTTAAATGACTTTCTCAGGATCACACAGCTAGGAAGAGTTTGAGATCAGATTTGAACCCAGGGTCTCCCATCTCTTAATCCACTGAGCCACCTAGCTGCCCCTGGCAGGAAGACTTTTTTACAGAGCCATCTGGATTCTTCTAGAAGTTCCCAATTTCCACTCACCATAAAAATAACAACCATTTTGGTCTACTATCTCTTGCTCTAGGGCTATGCGTTGAAAGTAAACGTTGAGGTTGGGGACAATCTAATCTCATAAATTCCTACACATCATCCCTCCCCTTCTTCTATCTCTTATCCCTCTTTTTGTGTCCTAGCACCACCCCTTTCTCCATCTGTCACTCAATCACTCTGTTCTTTTCCCTCCCTGTTCTGTGTATCCCTCTGGATGTTTCTCCCTCACAACCTCAAGGTGACATTAGCCCTGGTGCCTTCTGTCCTGCCCACCAAGGGGCCTTTCGTGTTCCATGTGGACAAGCTGCTTCATGGACTCATCATCCACCTCCATGGAGAGATAAACACCTTCAGGATATCAGACCCCACGGGTACTTGTGTAGAAGGCAGAAAAGAGGCCTGGGAGATAAATGGGTGCAGATCTGGGCTGGAGAATGTCTTGACTCAGGTTGACAAAGAAAGATTAAAAGGTCTTCTATTGCCTCCACTTTAGAGATGGAGGTTGTATTGTATATAAGATAGAAATAAATTGTCTCCTTACTATGCCCTCCAGGTATTTCTCAGGATATCCATCAGGCTTGTGGGCCTCTGGGTCATATTCAAAGCTTTGGTCAGTTCTGGACAGTGAACCTAAATGACCCCCCTGAGGTTGGGGCCTGGGAAATAGCAATCACAGCACAGGGGATACCTGGAGTAAGAGTGAAAGGTAAGGAAAAGATTATGGGGAGGGGCTGCAGGAAACATGGGAGCCTCTGGAGATGATTGAAACAGCAGGTAAGAAGTAGGGGTATGGGGCAGCTGGGTGACTCAATGCATTGAGAGCCAAGCCTAGAGAGGGGAGGTCTTGGGTTCAAATTTGGCTTTAGACACTTCCTAGCTGTGTCACTTAACCCCCATTGCCTAACCCTTATCTCTCTTCTGCCTTGGAACCAATACACAGTATTGATTTTAAGTCAGAAAGTAAAGGTTTAAAAAAAAAAAAAAAGAGTAGCTCATATCTTTCTCTCCTCCTGTAGCTAAGACTTCCCTGGATTTTCTCTTCTATTTTGGGATTCCCATTGAGAATGGACCCCATCCTGGCCTTTATCCCCTAAGCCAACCTGTTGCAGGTATGACATTTATTCTACTCCTATTTCAGGCTTCAGAGACTCATGAAAACTATAGTCATCTTTCTTCTCTCTTCACATTCCTTTCTGCTCTTGTTCCCACTCCAGGTCTCCATACCATTCTTCTAGTTGAAGTGATGGGATTGGTTCCTGGCATTCCCAATGTGAATCTCTCTCATGTTATCCTTCGGGGAGACCCTGAGAGTGGAGAGTTGGGCCATGTGGCCCTAGAGCCAACGGGGGCCCCTGAACGGGGAGTTTTCACTGCTCTCTTGGACCCCAAGCTCCTCCTCACCCAGAGACCTTTCTTCCTGGAGTTGATTGGCCAGGATGATAGGCAGTCCAGTCTTCAGAGAGTAGCCCCTCAGCCTTGTACTGTGGCTCCTGTCCTTCTTGAGGTAAGCTTTGGAGGTTATTACAGAAGGGAAAGGAAGGGAGGAAGATGGAGGGAACTGTCACTTTTCATCATTGTATCCTAGAGTGGTGTCTTGCCCATAGTAGATGATTAATAAACATTTGTGAATTGAACTGGGTAACTTCCCTTTCTGAATGATCTCTTATCTCTGAAATGAGAGGATCAGACTTGATTTCTAAGGTCCTGTCCAGCTCTAGTGATGAATTTATGAACTGAATTTTTAGAGGATGGGAAGATGTGGTTCCATCCATAACCCAGCCCTCCTCACTTCCCTTCTCCAGCTCAGTGGTCCTTCTGACCCTCTTAGCCCAGGCCACCAGGCTCTGCTCAGTCTCCACATCGCTAGCTTCTCAGGACCATGGGACCTCATCATTACAGCTTCTGTCAGCCCCAACTTCCCTTTCACCTCCAACCTTTCTAGGTAACTATCTGCCCCTGAAGACTTAGTTCTAAACATCACTCCCTGATTTCCTGACTGTCAGTTCTAGTCTGCTCAACCCTACCTACTTCACTGAACCACAGAGCCCTCCCTTAATTCTGAGCTTCCATCTCTCAGTTTGGGTTGCTTTTATTAAGGGACCCCTAAGATCTCTCTCTTCCCACCCCCATTTTCTTTTTTTATTACATTTTCCTTTTTTTCACTTACATATAGAAACAATTTTTAACAATTATTTTCTGATATTTTGTGATTCAGCTTCTCTCCCTTCTGTCTTTCCTCCCTCCCCACTCTCCCTCAGGGGGTAAATAGTAAGATATAGATTATCCCAGTGCTTTCATGCAGTATGTATTTCCATATTTCCTAGGATCTCTTTAAAAAGAGCAGTGAGCAGGGCAGCTAGGTGGCTCAGTGGATAGAGAGCCAGGCCTGGAGTTGGGAAGAGTTGGGTTCAAATCTGGCCTCAGATATTTCCTAGCTTGGTGACCCTGGGTGAGTTACTTAGCCCCATTTGCTGAGCCCTTGCTCTCCTGTCTTAAAGTTGTTACTAAGACAGAAAGGTAAGGGTTTAAAAAACAAACAAGGAGCAGTGAACAAAACACTTCCAATTTTACAGGGTTAATGTGGGGCAGAATGAGTCAGCCTGGGGCCAATTGTGGCTACAGGTTCCGGGCTCAGCCACACTGGACTCATTAGTGACAGTGATGGTGACAGCAAAAGCCAAGTCCAACAGTCCAGCTCCCCAGGCACATGCTTTCCTCCAGCTCTTGGTGCAAGCACCCCACCAGGTGAGACCTACCTGCCCTTCACAAGTCCTTTGGATGGTTGAAGCCATGAAGCAACCACAAAGGATTAGACTTTAGCTTTGGGTGAATGGGAAGGAAGCTCAATTCCATTCTGACTTTTTCACCCTATGTGTTTTCTTTTGTCCTATTTTCTCTTTTCAGGAGCAGCTGGATGACCGTGGCCTTTCCTCCAGGCCAACTCAGAACATCTCCAGGCCAAACCTGCATAACTCCACTCTGGGGCCCCAAAGGGGTGGGAGCGAGGGAAGCCTGGCAGCTGGCCTTTGGTGGGGGCCAATGAGGGCGCTGTTGCTGCTGCTGCTGCTTGGCATGGCTGCCTGGTGATACCTTCCCGCCCACACCCCCAGATATGGTGCCCAGTAGGGAAGGGAGGCTCTGTCCATGACTCTGTTAGTGTGGAGGGATCCTAAACCATTCCTCTCCTCTATGCCTCAGAGGTGGGAGTTTCTCCCTCAAATTGTAGCATTCATTTTGTTTCTTTTCAGGTGAGATTTGGGCAGGAGGGGGAAGCCAGAGGGGAGAAAGATTTTCCCCCAAATGCACTATTTTCCCCTCTCCCTTACAACCTTTTGGGAATCAAACCAAAGACTTATTTTTAGAGAAAATGGCTTTAGCTTTGTTACCTTATCTCCCCACCACTCCTATCTCTTTCTCTCTAACCCAGGGACTGTTTGTTATGGAAGTATTCATTTGGGGCCTGAATTGGTTTCTGTTTTATTTTTGTAGGAAAAGATGACAGGATATTAGTATTAATAATTTAAATAAATGATTTAAACTCAATAAATAACATTGCTTTCTTTGGGAATGCTGGGGAGATTTAAAAGAAATCAAGCATCTGAGAGGGTTTAGAAAGAAAGTTTATTTTTCTTTCCCATGTGAGGCCTGAGATGTAGGACGACAAAGCCATTTAAACTTGGACAAGAGTCTGGGACAGAAGAAGTGGGTTTCCAGCTGTCTCTCCTCTCATAAAGCAAAGTGGGGACCTTAAGTCCTAGAAGGGATGGAAGAGGGCCTTAGACTAGGGTGGGACCCCTCTGTCTTCTCATCTGGTCCAAATGAATAGCTTCTCCCCCCTGGGGAAGCTGGGCCACCCGTGTGTGTTCTTGCTGCCCTAGCAGGTCCTGGAAAAGAGATGAAGAAGGTGGAGAATGGTGTGTGATGGTTTTGGAGTGTGTGCGTGTGTGTGGGGGGTTGTCACATGTAACCAGCCCCCTCTCCCCAGTGCCCCATCCCCCCATTGGCTGGAGGTTTTGTCCCCTGGCCGGCTTGCATTCATCTTCTCAGAAGCAGCCATACTTCTGTTCAGTCAGCATCTCTTTCCAGCCTATATCAGGCCAGAACAAACCAGAGAAAGTGCAGAAAATTGGGGAAAATCAGCTTCAACTGTCTCCCAGCCAAGTCTCCCGAGGAAAGAAAAGCCTAATTCACCTTCCCCTGTATCAGACTCTTCAGGCAGTTGTTCATTTTCTGGATCTGGGCCAAGAGGGGGGCCCTGGACTCTGAATGGAAATTCTAGGGAGGGAAGAGAGAGAGAAAGATGGCACATCCCCCTCCTCTTTCCCCCGCTTCTCCCCCTTTTCTCACTTCAGGGTAAAATATTCCAGTCCATTGTCTCCTGTCCCAGTCACAAAGAAACAGTCCTGGAACCAATCCCCGCCCTCTCCCCCTCCACACTCTCTTCCTTCGGGCACACCCTCGTAGGGCTTTGACCATTCCTAGACCTCCGGCCCCATGGAAACCCGCCTGGCCTCTCCCTAGCCTCCGACTCCCCAGAGGGGATCTCGGTTGACTACCCCAGGTCACCCTCGGTACTCCCCCAGGATAATGGAATAGCCCAATGTCCCCCACGCCGCCGATGGACTAGCCTAATGTGCTCCCCATCCCCCCTCCAATGGACCAATCTTCACCACCCTCAGTGCGGCTGGGTACAAAGGTCCGATCCCCTTCAGAGAGCTCCATTAACGTCTTCCTTCCCAGGAATCCTGGGGAGGCTCCTTCCTCCCCCTTCCTGTTGTTGCCCTCCTACCTCACCGAGGGTTCCCAGATGCAGCTGCCACCTGTGAGCCTCCTTCAGACTTCCTCTGTACCAGGCTTGGCTCTTTTCTAGGAGCTCCAGCCCCTGCCACAGAGCATCCTGCTCCCTCTCGATGGCCCGCATCCCTTGAAGCTGTGGGAGGCCCCGGGGTACAAGAGGGTCACCAGCCTTCCCCGGCAGGACTCCAGAAACCTGGCTCTCCCTTCCCACTGGGGGAAGCCGCTTCCCTCAAGCTTCTTGGGCTCCCTTCTGGATTGGGGGGTCAGGGCTGGCCCTTGAGCATCACTCTTTGTTCCCGTCCTCGGAAATGTTCATTTTTTGGCTACTGAGTAGGAGAGCCAGAACTAGCCAGCCAAGACCCCGGCATGGGGGGTGGCTCTGGGGGAGGGAAGGCTCCTTTGGGTACCCAGGGCTCAGTGAAACCTGAAAAGACAGGAAGTCTGGGTCCCTGAGAGGCATGCCTTCCCCATTCATTCCCCCACCTCACCCAAAGGAAGAAGCTCAGTGCTCCAGGATCCTGGCGGGTGGTCTCTAGTGGCAGCAACAAGACAGTGTAAGGAGTTTGCACAGAGACCCTGGAGCCTCCAAGCTCCTCACTCCCCATGGCCTTTGGTAGATGGAGGTCAGAGACCAGCACTCACATGGCAGGCCAGGGCACTGCCCCACCCACCAGAGGGCACAGCCCTTCCACCCCCCTGCCTCCGCACCGCCCTCCCCTTTGTCTCTCATTCTTTCCCTCTGGCTGTACCTTCCCTCCCTGGTAGCTTTCTAGTTCTGTGGGGGCCATTCTGCTTTAGAATTGGAAGGATCTCATAGAATTACAGAATATTGGAATTGGAACGAACCTGAGAAATCATTTACAGATAAAGAAACTGAGGTATGGAGAAGGGAACAACTGACTCATGGTTACACAGTCAGTGAGAGAATGGGGGCCTGAGCCCAGATTTCTTCATTTTGGGGCCCCAGGTTTTCCCTACTAAGCCATATGCCTGTCCTACTCACTAAATAACCAACTACTGGGTTCAATTTGGACCAAAAGCATCAATTAACAGATTCCCAGCAATGTCTTATCTTCCGGCCTCTAGGAAGCGATATATTATTGCTAGGTCTCTACCAAGTTATCCATAAGGCCAATCAAAAGGAGTTTGTTATTGTTCTATGATTTAAGGGATCTGGGACAAGGGCCACTAGAGATAGTGGGTGCTTCAATTCCTGCTTGTCTTCTTGTTTCTGGAGGGTCCAGGAAAGCAATGCCTTTTCCAAATTATCCATTTTATTCCCAAAACATAGTTTTCCCCCCAGGGAAAAAAAGCCAGAGTTAGGGGCATGGGAGTCCAGAGTTGAGAAGGGATAGAAGAGCACTTGATATCCTGGAGAAAGGAGGGCTGATCACAGGATGGAGGAGGCTGTAGGTAGAACTTCTTGACTCATGAAAATGCTCAAGTCCAATTTGGGATCTTCTAAATCCAGTTTCAGGAACTTATCCACCAAGCCCTGGCAACTAAAGAGGAGAGAGTATTGGAGGAAGAGTATGTTTGGGTTTCCTACGGGAGAGAGAACTGAGGAACATGGAAGCTGGGATTAGATGCTCACTTTTCCATCTGATTCTCCTTTAACAATCCTTTATCAGGTTTGATAGGTTTTCCATTTCTAATCAACTCTGAGACCTGGGAATGGAAAGGAGAAAGATAGGGTGGTTAGGATGCAGGAGCCAAGGTTTTAGAGACTGGATGCCTGGGTCCCAGAAAGGAGTAGAGACAGCTATAAGATTAAGGAGCTGGATGCTATGTTCCATTACCTCCAATCCACGAGTGATGAGTTTAACTGGGAGTCCAGCCTGGGCTGCTGTGTGGGAGGCATGACTGGCATTTGCAACACCTTCTCGGACCTGATAGAAGAAGATGAGCTCATTTCCATCCTCACAGGTCTCCATGGTCTTGTGGAAGAGAAAAATGGAAAATCTCTAGTATACCTTATTTTTCTGAGTGTTCTGGATGAGTTCTTTTTTGTTTTAAAATCCTGATTTCAAGGTAGAAAAGCCTTAAGAGTTAGGCAATTGGGGTAAAATGATTTGTCCAAATTTAGAACTATGCTCAAAGGGCTATACAATGGTACATACCCTTTGATCCTGTAATATCACTACTAGGTCTGTATACCAAAGGGATTAAAAAAAGTGGGGGTGGGGAGGCAGCTGGGTAGCTCAGTGGATTGAGAGACAGGCCTAGAGACAGGAGGTCCTAGGTTCAAATCTGACCTCAGACACTTCCTAGCTGGGTGACCCTGGGCAAGTCACTTAACCCTCATTGCCTAGCCCTTACCACTATTCTGCCTTGGAGCCAACACACAGTATTGGCTTCAAGATAGAAGGTAAGGGTTTAAATTTTTAAAAAAAGTGGGGGTGCGGGAAAAGATCTACTTGTATAAAAAATATTTCTAGCAATTCTTTTTTATAGTGGCAAAGAATTGGAAATCGAGGGAATGTCCATCAATTGGGACATGGCTGAACAAATTGATACATGGTGATGGAATACAATTATGCTATAAGAAATGATGAGCAAGATGATTTTAGAAAAACCTGGAAAGATCTACATAAACTGATGCAGAGTGAAGTAAACAGATCCAGAAGAACACTGAACACAGCAACAGCAATACTTTAGGATAATGGACTATGAAAGGCTTAGCTACTCTCAGCAATACAATGATCTAGGACAGTGATGGGCAACCTTGAGCTTGGTGTGTCAAAATTCAACAAAAAACCAAGCATACCTCGAGTGGTGTGTCACTTCGAGAAAAAAACCATAATTTTGCGATATTTATAGTTTAAATAACAAAAATGTATAATTGTAATATATAACTACTAAATAAACCAAAATAGGTAAATTAATATAGGTAGAATTGTTATATATAGTGCAGAGTGTCTACACTACACTACAGCAAATGTTTCATCCTCGGCATGTGGCCCCATACTTCTCTGTATGTGGCCTCGTGTCATCGAAAATGGCTACTTGTGTTAGTGCTGACATGCATGTCATAGGTTTGCCATCACCAATCTAGGACAATTCTGAAGGATCTATGACAAAAAATGTTAATGTATCTCTAGAGAAAGAACTGTTGCTGTTAGAATGAAGATCAAAGCATACTATTTCTCACTTTGTGTTTTTATTTGAGGGTTTGGGTTTTATATGAGTATTTTCTTACAACAACAAGCAATATGGAAGTATGTTTTGCATGATAATACATAGATAACCCCTATCTAATTGTTAACCATTTCCAGGAGGGAAGGAAGAAGGAGGTAATTTGGTTCTTATAATTGGGGAAAGCATATGTTGAAAGTTGTTATTACAACTAACTGGGAAAGTAAAATATATATTTTTAAAAGTGACTTGCCCAGGGTCACAAAGCTAGGAAGTGTCTGAGGCCATATAAGAACCCGGGTCTTCACAACTTCAGGTCTGGCTCTCTTTCCACTATCATCTAGTTGCCTTAATGAGTTGCTTCTTGGAGGGATGAAGGAAAGAGGCAACACATTTCCCTGCCCTCAAGGAGCTCCTGGTCTGAAAGTCCCTACCCTTGAAAAGCCCAAAGTAAGATAATGGATGAAAGATTTCCCACCCTTAGCTTTCATTTTATCAGAAAAGATGATCATTGCTCTTAGAAAGCTCCCAAACTAGGGTTCTAAATTTAGATTTAGAAAATGTTTTCTTTCATCTGAAGGGTAAAATTGGTATTCTCACCAGATACTGTACAAGGGGCCCAGGGGGCAGCAGCTGCAGCTGAATTAGGCTCAGAAAGTTGGTGGCAACAAAGATCTGGGGGCAGCTGGACCCTTGGGACACCCAGTGTCTGAGAACAGAGGCCAGGAGTGCCAGTCCATCCACCTGGAAAGAAATGTAGGAGAGCATAATAGGGATAAAAGTTCATGTCTAGATCTATACTCCTTCTTTCTCTAACCTGCTTTGGTCTCAGTCTTTCCCCAGTCCCAATTTCAACTTCCTTTATTCTTCTTTTTCTTGGAAGCTTTTTCCTTTCAGTTCTATGTGGCTTTCTATTTCCTTCTTTTTCCCATTCACTCCCTCCCAATTCCTCCTCTTCCTCCCTTATTTCCAGTCATTCCTGCCTCACCGTGTTAGTTCCTTTCCCAAACTCATCAATGAGGACCAGGGACCTCTCAGTAGCATTGTTCACAGCTTTTGCCACCTGGCAAGAGATGGAGATGAGAGGATTCATTTCATCCATTCTCCAGACTCTGCATTAAGTAAGTCCATCCCTCCCTTGAGCTCAAAGAGGATGTCTCTCATATACTGAGTGGTTTTGTCAGGGAGGAGATTCCGCATCCCCCCCCGCCCCCCTCTTTGCTCCCTCTGACCTGGTTGAGATCAATCATGAATGTGGAGAGACCAAGGGAGACAGATTCTCGACTGTGGATTCGGGTGAAAATGGCATCCACAGCTCCAACCTCAGCCTTGCCTGCTGGCACAAAACTCCCCACTAGCGCCATGAATGTAATCAGACCTATCTGGATGGTGGAGAAGAAAGAAGTGTAGCGGGGACAGTAGCTGGGTAGAAGAACAGAGGAATGAGGATGAAATAGAACAGGATCTGTGGCTGAGGGAAAGGCTAAGATAGCTGAAGGATTTCGGGGAGATATGGGATAATAAAAAATGGACAAAGTTTTAAGGTGTTGTTGGGGGGAACTAAACAGTTTGTTCCCACTCTTTTACCCCAGGCCCAAGATCCCTGACCTAATATCCTTGTGACATTCTGAAGTCAAGGAGTAGCTATGCTCAGGAGAACTAGGTGATAGTAATTAAAGCCAACAAAAAGAGAACCAGAAACAGATCAGGACACAAAAAAGGAAAGCTCCAAGACATATTTGTGATCATGGTGGTGGTGGTGGTAGATCATAAGGCAGGAATCCCCCCACCTGTTTAAGGTAGATGCTTTTTCCTGATGAGTTGGGTCCTGTGATGACCTTGATCCTTCCTCCATCCTCACCACTCTCAGTAGAGTTTGGTACAAAGGTTCGGGAACACAGCTCCATCAATGGGTGTCTGGAGGCAGCCAGAGTAACATTAATTATCTTGCCTATTTTTTGCCTAATTCCAGATGTGCATGGGTCAGTGATGTTGGAGCCTTAATGCTCACTCATCCCTGTGACACCATCTTGACTCCAACAACTAGTACTGACCTGCCATCTTGTATTCTCACCCCAAGGATTTTAGGGGAATATTGGGGCCGTGAATACCCATAATCTCGGGCAGCCCCAGCCAGGGCCAGTAGGACATCCAGGCGAGAAGCAAGATCTATCACTCGGTTCAGTACTGCCCCCCTGGACAGCACCTGGCACTGCAGCTGGTGCATCAGTATCATCTCTCCATCTGGGTAAGGATCAGGGAGCCAAAGAGGGCAGGGTAAGGGAGTGGAGGAGAGTGAGGAAGACCAAGAGACACAGAGAAGGGAAGCATGGAAACACAGGGTCAGATAGGGGAAGTGTTGATGGACAGAAGCAGCCAGTTAAGGGAGAGAGGAAGATTTCCCAAGATACCACCCACTCCTTTACTCACCTCTTATCTCACAGTGAAGGTCCCCCAGGATAGAGTCCAACTCCTTGGTACGGGCACTTCGATAGTGTAGCTTCTCTTCAGACAAAAACTAAGGAGACTGTGGCTTGGACCTGCAGCGGTACTCACATCCCTTCTCTCAAAGGGGTCCCCTTCTCTCTTTTCTACTTCTCTCCCTTCTCCCATCTCCTTCCTCCTTTCCCCAAACATCCTCTGTCTCTCCCACATTTTTTTCCTTCCTTTTTGTTCTAGAGCTTACAAAGTTCAGTCTTGGAGGTCCACCACTTTGGGCTGAGGCTGAGAAATTGGGCTGCCTTGGTCCCTAACTCACCTCTTTCATCCCAGCCCTATCCCAAATAGAACTGGGTTCTCACCATGAAATCTAGACCAACAATCTCAAAGTCACTTGGATCTATCATAGTGGGCAGGCGAGGGATAGAGAGAAGAAAGCCAATCTGGAGGGGTAAATGAAGACAAATTTTTTAAAACTTAAACAATTTTTTCAATTATATGCAAAAATACTTTTCGACAATTGCTTTCTGACATTTTGTGAATCAGATTCTCTCCTTCCCTTCCTCCTCTCCTTTTCCCTGAGGTGGTAAATAATGTGACAGAGGTTATACCATGAAACAAATAAATTTAGAGGTTATTCTAGGACTTGACCCTTCTCGCTCACCAAGGTGAACTCCAAGGACTTCTCCCCTAGAGACTCTAATGTTTCCTCTAGTATTCACTAGGTTCCCCCAGAGGCCTCTGGGTCCATCTAAAATCCACCAGAAGTCTTATGTTCCATAAAAGCAGGGTTGTACTAGAGCCATCTTGAAATAGCATAAGCCAATGTTAATTTTGAGTGTGAACATTTACAGTTCAGAAATTGGCAAACACTACAAATCAGGGTATGATTTACTATTTTGTTGATTGTTAAAACTTAAGAAAGTAATGGAGAAAATGTCAGTAATATAGATTAAACTGAACAGTGTGTTGGTGTATTTTTTTCCCACTTGGAAAACCAGTACCCCACTGCCCGAGAATGTCAAGATGACTATAAAGATGCCACAATCCTCATTCTCTTACCAAGGGGATGTAGAGAACACAGCATGAAGGAATGCGGCTGTCCAGAGTCTCTAGCTCTTTCCTGGCAACCTCTGTGAGGAAACTGGGGAGTCCCATCAGCTTCCGTTTCTCTAGAGAAAGTAGTGACAACCAAATGGCCCAGATGTTCTTACCAGGCATCTTCTGTGATATGAAGACAGAGCTATAAACTTCCTAAGGACAGAATCCTTGTTTTATCTAATCTGAATATCCCTTTTCAGCATCTAGCACAAAGCTCTGCACATCTTAAGTACTTAGTACTAATATTTGCTGTTGCAAAAAATAAATACTGATTTCTTCTCTGTACATCCTTTTTCAGGTTTCCCCTTGAAGAACCATAAGATCCACAGTATGGGAGAGGGTTAGGGAGGGAGTTTTCAAGAAGAATAAATATCCTGTGATGGAAGCATATCTGTTTCAAGGAGGATGAGGCCCCTCTTTCACTCTAAACTCACTCTCATCAATATCAGGATCAATGTTGGGTCGGACAGTGAATCTATTTTCAGCAATGCTGCTTTCCAAGTCCACCTGGATGGGGAAGTCTAATCTAGTCACGACAGCCCCAACCCTACTAACCATTCCCCCCATTCCCAGGCCTCAGGTCTTCCTAGATTTGTCCCTCTTCTCCATCCTCCAGATGAATCCTAATATTCTATAGTCTAATCCCTCCCTTCTTGCAATCCCATTCTATTTCCACTTTTGCTCTTCATCTCCTAGTTTGATTTCCCATCCCTTCTCATTAGCTCATATCCTTCTCTGTCCCCACAAACTCATCCTTAATATCCTGCCTCACTTTCTGTCATTATTCCTCTCTTATGCCACCATCCAATCCTAACCCTCTGCCATGTTCTCAAAGGGGAATAAGGCCCTTTAATATTTTTCTCTCACTACTTTGTTGATGAGGCAGGCAATGTGGTGGAGATCATCAGAAAATTCCTGGGCAATATCCCGGAAAAGCTGAATGGACTGAGGCAGAGATCGACAGGTATCTCTAAGGCCCAGAGCACTATATGCTGTCTGCAAAGGAGAATGGGAGAAGAATCACATTTTACATTTCTAGGGTACCCAGAAAGATACTGAGAAAAAAAAAAGTGAGTCCGGGTTGGAGAAAAAAAAAAGAAGAAATAAGTCATGAAGAAAGATATATACCCAAAAATAAAGAAAGAGCTCTGACTCTGGATGTGATGCCTAGGAGATCAGAGATTGGTAGAAATTGAATTTAAGTAAGGAAAAGCTACAAAGAGAAAGGCTTGAGGATAGAAATTTGGGATAAATATTTAAAGAGCTCTTCCTACTAAGGGGTTTCAGGGAGAGAATGTAAAACAATCCCTGCCTCTAAGGACTTTACATTTTGGCTGGAGAAATATAACTAACAATATACATGAATATTTAAATATATTTAAGGTTTTTATCCTTAGTATGGGTGTTCCCCAAAATGATTCAATAAACAATCTTGGACAATTGCTATGGCTGAAAAGGCATCTCTAAATTTTGCTACATTGATTCTCAAACAGCAGACACTGAGTACATTCTGGGAAGGATCACTTCTAGGAGGGGTACAGAAGCCTCTAGAGAGAATCTAGGTGAATCCAACCTCAGAGCCTGGTCTCTAGCTTGATATGACCTGGTAGGGTTTGTGCTTCTCTGGCAATGCTGTATGACCCCAGTTAGGTGAGGCATAGGAGTAGGATCTTAGTATATGAAGCCCAGAACAATGGGTCACTATACCATATGGTATAATTAATGCAGCAGGAGATCAAATGGGAAGGAAAAGGAGACCTTAGGAGACTTTTTGAAGTTTCTTCCTTTCTTAAGGCCTCAATTTCCTCATTTGTTAAATGAAAGAATTGGACTAGATGGCCCTTCCTAACCCATATTCCTATAATCTGTGTAAACAAGGGTGGTTGAGGAAAACTTCATGGGGAAAAAACCTGGACTAGGCCTAGAAGATTGGTGAAGATTTGAATAGGCAAATGAGGGCCTTCCAACTCCAACACAAGAGCATGAACAACAGTGTGAAACAAGAAGGAACAGAACATTTAGGGAAGGTAGGAGGGCCAGCCCTCTGAGGGTTCCACCTGGAAGCTTCTCCAGACCCTCTAAATAGGGGGATGAGGTGGGAGCAGAGAGAGTCACCCAGGAATGGGGGAAGGCAGGATCCTTACCTTATAAAGAATCCTCCAGTCACTGACCGTGGTGTGTGATAGGAGCATGCGCCTCAGGATGAGCTACAGACAAACCCAGGTGCCTGTCATTGTCCTCTCCTTAAAGGGACCCCAGTACCCACACTCCCAGGGTAGCCCTAGCCTCGCCCCTTAAGCTATTTTCTCTTCCCTCTCCCTGAGCAGCTTGGCTTACAGGCACATTTTAAAAAATTACTTAATTATCTCAAGTTATATATAGAGAAAATTTTTTTAAACCCTTACCTTCTGTCTTGGAATCAATACTATGTATTGTTTCCAAGGCAGAGGAGTAGTAAGGGCTAGGCAATGGGGTTAAGTTATAGAGACAATTTTTGACAACTGTTTTCTAACATTTTAGGATTTGGATTTTCTCCCTCCCTGAGGTAGTAAATAGTCTGATATATAGGCTACATCAGGGTTTTCTTGCAATACATTTTTCCATATTGCTCTTGCCATGACAGAAGACACATATAGTAAAAAAAAAAAAACAAACAAACGCATGGAGGAAATAAAGTTTAAGGTGACGTGCTTTGTTCTGCACTCAGACTTACAGGCACGTTCTTGATGTGGCTCAGGAGTCTGTGTAGGGTCAGTGCCATCTCTAGGTTCTGGGGCAGCAGGAAAAACTCGATAACATCCAGACGGGAATTCAGTTCCTCCAGGTCTTGGGTTGGCCGCATCAGCCACAGCCTGGGATACAGGTAGGAGAGAGGCCAAGGGTATCTTTTTTTCCTCTCTCAACTTGCTCAAAAAGCAAATGTTACAAAAGTGTGGGTCACTGTGACAATGTACTAAAGAGTATTTTTGTGGTTCTGTAACATTCCCAGTGGGAAGGGAAAGAACCTATATAACACCTACTATGTGCCAGGCATTGAACTAAGTGGTTTTTACAAATATTGTCTCATTTGATTCTTACAACAACCCTGTGAGGTAGGTGCTGTTATACTCTACATTTTACTGCTAAGGAAAGTGAAATTAAATGCCTTGCCAAGCAGCACTCAGCTAGCCAGTATCTGAGGTAAGATTTGAACTCTAGTCCTCTTGACTCCAGGTCCAGCAAGACATCCACTGAGCCACCTAGCTGCTAAGACTGCTAATTCCAAGAAGCAAAGGAAATACTACAACAGATGGCAACTCATAATTAAATCTTAATTTGGGATTTATAAAGCTTTCCTTGCAGCAACCCTGTAATGTAGTTGCCATTTTGATTTGGAGCTAGAAGGGGACAGAAATGCCAGGCTAGGTCAACTTTCCTGATTTTACAGATGAGGAAACTGTGACCCAATATCATATAGTGCTCTGTGTGGGTTTATGTAAATGCTGCAAGCTCTGAAAGGTTATTTGTACTTCTTTTTAAAACCCGTATCTTCTATCTTAGAATCAATCCTAAATAGACTTGCCCTGGGTCACACAACTAGGAAGTGCCTGAGGCCAAATTTGAATCCAGGTCCTCCCAACTGCAGGCCTGCCCCCCATAAATACATCTATAGCATATCTTGACATATTTCTGTCATACTATCAATTTACATTTGTAGGTATGTGTATCACTCTGTGTCTTTATGGACCAAGGTCTAAGAATCTAAGTCTTTCTGCGGATTATTGTGGGTGACATTTACCATTATCTCAACAAGCACTTATTTAGTAATTACCATCTATTAGGCATTGACCTATAGGCACAGAGGATACAAATAAATGAAAATATTTTCTCAAGGAGCTTCCATTCTATTATAGGGGAAGAAACATTTTTAAAAAAAATTATTATTATTATTTAGAAATAACATTTTTAAATTAACATAAAGGATGGGGTCTGGGGCTTGTGGTTTAATTGATATTGTGAATTGTCAGGTGAGAAAACTCCTTCTACCAATGCAGATCAGCAACTTCCCTGAACTTTGAGTTGCCTGGAGCTCTAAAGGTTCAGTGGCCAGCCCAGAATCATACACCTACTAGATGATGAAGACAGGACTTGAATGAAACTTGAAACCAGGTTTTCCTAGCCAGCTCTTTATCTATTGAGCCAGGATGCTTCTCTATAAGCCAGTATACATTCGATAAATACAAAATAGATGAAAAGAAGGCCCAAGCAGTTGTAGGAATCAAGAAAGGCCTCCTGCACTTCCTAGCTGTGTGATCCTGGGCAAGTCACTTAACCTCAATTGCCTAGCCTTTACTAATCTTCTGCCTTGGAAATGATATTGTCTATTCTGAAATAGATGTGACAAGATATGGCAACTAATTTTATACATGATATGTTCAGCAGAAAAAAGCAGAGAAAGATACCAAAATTTCAAAGAGGAGTGAGACTAGAAGGAGAGTGGTATCCTTGATAGTAATAGGAAAGAGGGATGGGCTTACAGGGAATTACAAAGAGTTCTGTTTTGGACATGCTGGATTTGAGATGATCATTGGACATTCTGTTTGAAATATCAGGAGAAAAGACCATTAGATTGACAATTAGGAGGCTGTTGGCAACTTTGGAGAGGGCAGTTTCAGTTGAATGATGATGCTACAAGTCAGACTGCAGAGGATTTAGATGAGAGTGAGAGGGAGGATGTGGAGGTACCAATTACAGATACATTTTTTTTTAAGATTTTTTTTTTAAACCCTTGTACTTCGGTGTATTGTCTCATAGGTGGAAGATTGGTAAGGGTGGGCAATGGGGGTCAAGTGACTTGCCCAGGGTCACACAGCTGGGAAGTGGCTGAGGCCGGGTTTGAACCTAGGACCTCCTGTCTCTAGGCCTGACTCTCACTCCACTGAGCTACCCAGCTGTCCTACAGATACATTTTTTAAAGGAATTAGGAGAGGAGAGACACAGGATTATCATAGCAGGCATGGAAAGTTTTTTTTGGTTTGTTTTATGGCTGGGAGATACTTAGGGGTGTTTTTGGGTAGCAGGGAAGTAATCAGTACATAGGGAGGCATTAAAGCTTCAGGAGAGAAACGAGATTGTATGGATAAAAATAAAGTGTAGAAGATGTAGGAGACCAAGGATACAGAAGGACTAAGGAGATAATTGAGGCATGTTGGAAGAATCTAAGATGAAGAGGAAGCTTTCTATGAATGGTCTCAATTTTTTCACTGAAGTATGAAGCTAGATTTTTTTTTAATTTTATTTATTTTTAAGAAGCTAAGTCTTCTTCAGAGAGGGTTTGGGTAGGAAGTGGTATTAAAGGTTTGAAGAGAAAATAAAATGTTTGGGGTAGCCACTGTGATGAGTGGGATAAGGAATCAATTATCCAGCACTAGTAAGACTAGCTCACTGTAGTGAAGGTCCAGTTGAGACAAGCTAATGTAAATTTCAAATGGACTGTGTTCATCATATTCTTGATTTCCTCCTGTTCTATCCAGGAAAATAAAAATGAAAGAGGTAGATGGCAGGTAGAATCCAGGGTTGAGATCTGACTAGGCATAGTCAGTGACAGGACAAGGGAATGAAGGACTTTAAGGGTAAAGGATAGTGGAGAACTGATCTGGTTCACCAAGGCATCAAGACTAGGAAGGGAGAGGAGAGTAAACAGAGCAGGAAGGGTAGGATAGAATAGTGCTGAGGAACTGGAGGAATTGGAAGTAAAAGTCCTGCTTAAGAGTAGGAGCAAGAAGGGGGCAGCTAGGTGGCTTAGTGGATGGAGAGCCAAGTCCAGAGACAGGAAGTCCTGGGTTCAAATCTGGTCGAAGACACTTCCTAGCTGTGTGTTTGGACAAGTCACTTAACCCCCATTGTCTAGCCCTTACCACTCTTCTGTCTCGGAACCAATACACATTATTGATTCAAAAGCAGAAGGTAAGGATTTAAAAAAAAAAGTAGAATTAAGAATAAGGCAGAGGGGAAGATGGAAAAATAAAGGATTATGACAAGCTAAAAGCTTTAACAGCTCAGTAGTGAGGTGGATAGAGCTCTGGGTCTAGAATTGGGAAGACTCTTCTTTCTATGTTCAAATCTGGCCTCAGACAATTCCTAGCTGTGGGACTGTGGGCACATCATTTAACTCTGTCTCTTTTTCCTCATCTACAAAATGAGTTGGAGAAGGAAATGGCAAACTATTCCACTATCTTTGCCGAGAAAACTCAAATGAAATCATGAAGAATAAGACATAACTGAAAAAACAACGAAACCACAATGGGTTTTGGGGGTTTTGATCACAGAAACCTTCTGGGTGATGGTGAGATCAAGACCATCCTTGTGCCAAAGCTGGGATGAAGTAGGGGGAAAAGTCATGGCAGCTGGATAGATCTCACAATGTCAGTAGCTGGAGTGTTTCAATGTACATGTTTTTATGGGTCATTCTGGGTGTCCAAGCCTGGCCGAATGAAGTTGGAGACTCTATCAGGTTATGGAATGATGTGTTTGTACACATACCAAAGCTCATGTTAAATAGGATCATAGAGCCCTAGGACTTAAGAACTGGAAAGGGCCTTGGAGATGATCTAGCCCCACCTCTTCCTTTAATAGATAATGAAACAGAGAGGGAAAGTGATTTGTCCAAAGCCTCATAGCTAGTAATGTCCACTATGGCCTCTCTGATAATAGCCACCTCACTGGTGGCTTTTATTCAAGTTCAGTTCCAGAGTCTCCAATTATCTCGTATGTGGGTTGAAAGGGTAGGATAGAGGAAAGAAGAGGAAGGATGACCCCAATTGAAACCTGGTTTGTCCGAAAGGGCATGTCTACCACACACATTAGGTTGAGATCAGAAACTTGCCCCTTGGGCATTGGAGAGGGGGTTGGATATCATGTTACCCAATTTGTGAGGGGGCTCATCTATTTAAATCCTTTTCTTCACCTTAGAATCAATACTAAGTTTTGGTTCCGAGGCAGAAGAGCAGGCAATTAAGGTTAAGTGGCTTGCCCAGCTAGCAAGTGTCTGATGCCAGATCTGAACCCAGGATTGCCTTGCACTTTATTCACTGAGCCACCTAGCTGCCCCTAAAGGGCTCATTTTGAGTATCAAGGGAGGCAGAATGTTGTAGTGGAATAAATCTCAGTAGAGTCTTGTGTTTCAATCACAGGTTTGACATTTGTTAGTTCTGGGCCTCAGTTTCTTCATCTGAGAAATAAACATAAAACTTTTGGGGCTGCCTACTTTAAAGTACTGGGAGAAAAGTGTTTTGTAACTATTGCATGACAAAGAAGTAGAGGGGTAGAGTGGAAAGGCTCTGAGAATCCATGCTCAAATCCCACCTTTGATGCTACTACCTTGGGCAAGTCCCTTAATTTCCCTGAGTTTTGGATTTGTTCTCTTTTGTTTTTATCCTTTACTTTCTGTCCTAATAACAACTCTAAAACAGAAGGGCAAGGGCTAGGCAATTGGGATTGAGTGACTTGCCCAAGGTCACACAGTTAGAAGTATCTAAGATTATATTTAAAACCAGACCTTCCCACCTCCAGGCCTGGCACTCTATCTACTGTGCCATCTAGCTGCCTCCTGACCTTTAGATTCTGTAAGAAGAAGGAAACTTAAATAAATGGTCTCCATGGTCCCTTCCAGCTCTGGATCTATGATCCATCTTATAGTGCTTAAATATATATGAATTAATTCAATTGCCACCCAACTCACAGATGCAGACTATCAGAACTGAACAGGGAGAGAAACTGAACCTGTGATTTCAATAACAGAGAATTCCCTGGTATAAAAAATTCCTTCTCTGCAACTTCAAGTCTTTAGAACAGTGGTATGAAACTCAAATAGAAACAAGGACCACTAACACTAAGAGATCCCTGTGAGGGCATACTAACTTCAAAAATCACATTTAACCTGCTTTACTTTGTATTTTTATTTATTTTGTTGAATTCTTACCAATTACATTTTTTTAAAACCCTTAACTTCTGTGTATTGGCTCATAGGTGGAAGAGTGGTAAGGGTGGGCAATGGGGGTCAAGTGACTTGCCCAGGGTCACACAGCTGGGAAGTATCTGAGGTCAAATTTGAACCTAGGACCTCCCGTCTCTAGGCCTGACTCTCAATCCACTGAGCTACCCAGCTGCACCCCCAATTACATTTTAATCTGGTTTGGGTCACTCAGGAGTATTGCTAGCCCAGGCCACGGGCCTTGTGTTTGACATTGCTGACCTATTGCACTGAGAAGCTAACTGATATCCTCAGGATTCATATATAGCCAGTATATATCAGAGAAGGTACTTGAACTCGTTTTTCTTGGCTCTGAGGTAAGCCAAGAAGTATAGTGGATAGAGTGCCCAGAAGCTGGAGTCTTAAAGGCCTGAGTTTGAATCCAATTATCTGTTTGACCCTGGGCAACTCACTTAATCTGTCTGCCTCAGTTTCCTCATCTGTAAAATGGAGATAATAATAGCACCTCAAGGTTATTGTGATGATTAAAATAAAGTGCCGAGCATAGTGCCTGGCACAGAGTAGGTGCTATATAAATGTTACCTACTATCAGGTCATCCAATGATCTAAGAAACTTTAAAGATTTGCTAAATTTCCTCATCATACAAGGGAAGAAACAGGTAACCATTTGTGGGTGGATGGTATAAGTCTGGGTGCAACAATGAGTGTCACTAGTATAAACCATGTTTGTATTTATGTATGATATTATTGTATATGTTTGTATGTTCATTTGGTGTTTTGGGGGCATGTTCTACATGTATTTTTCATTTCCTCCATGTGTATTTGTGCATTTTGTACATGTAAGTGCTCAGTAGGTATATTATGGTGTGGTTTTGTTTTCGTTTGTACATAAGTTATTCAGTGTATCACTGAAGAGAAAGAAGCCTGCATTCCAGTACCAGCCTTGATGATTATTAACTGGGTGACGTTGAAAAAGTCAGTGGAAATTTCTAGATCATGGTTTCTTTATGAAAAGAAATAGGGATAATCATCCTGCCCTTCCTAGCTCTATGCACATTGTTCGCCCAATAGCCCTCACCATGTCCAGAAACTGCAGCCAAGGTGGTGCTATCTCTCCCACCCTTTCTGCTTTCTGTGGGTGCTGATCAGCACAGCTGGAGGGGACTGGAGCTCCTTCTTTCCCAGACTGCCCTTTGGGGCCTTTCAGTGGGTAGCCTTCTAGAGTTGCTCACTTTTTTTCCCCCACAGAAATGAACATTTTTTAACTTTTAAAAAGTATGATAGTGGATGTAAATATGTCTTATAAATTGTGAGGCTATAAGGTATGTCGATTCTAACAGACTCACCGGAGCAGTTTCTCACCCCCTTTGGATCGACAGCGGTTGAGAATTCCTGAGAAAGAGGAGTGGGTGTGTCAGGCCAAGCAGGGGCATGACCCAGCAGGGAGATTAAGGCTGGGGCATCGGTGCCTGGGGCCCTGGTGGTGGTGAGGCATGCTCAGGGGCGTTCCCGGATTTAGGACACAAAGGAAGCTAGTGCCAGGTGCCAGGCCACATCCAGAGCCAGGATTACAGGGTGTTGGAAAGGGGCAGGGCGAGGTGTGTATACACACACACACACACAATCACAGAATTTCACATATCTGATAAAGATAGCAAATGCATAAATGACAAGAGCTCTATACAGAAAAGGAACACGGATAAAAGAGAATAAGAATATATTACCAGAAGGTGGTAAACAAAAAAGCAAAGATGATGAAGAAAGGACGTATATTAGCCAAACACAAGGTTATTGCCTCCCTCCAAAGAAACACAAAATCTGGAGAAGTACCAATACAGGAACACTCCTACAAAGGGAGCCCAGAAACTGGCTGCTAAACATAATGAGCAACTTGCAAATGGCACCCAGCTAGCTGCTAGGCACTAGACTTGTGCACACAAACAAAGAGCAGACAAAACCATGGTGGGAGGAGTGAAAGAATGAATGCCCAGAGGTTGGAAGGGAAGTGAAGGAGCCTCCACCTACCAAATAGACTGAGTCCTTCCTTCAGTCCACTGGCCATTTTGTACACAGATGGGTGGATCTCACTCTTAAATATTTGCAGGACACTGTGGGGAAGGTAAAATCGAAGGGGCTGAAATCTCTATATAGGTGGGGATGGGACAATGAACCCTGGGATCCTTCTTTTCCCTTAAGGAAAAGATGAAAAGATATATTTATTTACCTCTCATAAATCCCTTCTACCCTCCTCCTCCAGACAGACCCATGGTTAGGAAAGGAGCTTCATTAGGCTTCTTAGAGGATTAGAGACTTAATCCTCCTTTTTTTCCTTCCCTTAAGATCCTTCTGTCCCTTTATGTCCTCACCTATATGTGTCCTGGTCTATGCTCACTAGATCTGTCCTGAAGAGAAGAAAGAAAGCAGAAAGAAGGCAAGTGAGACCAGAGGGACTCCAGTTTCTCTCAATGTCATCTTAGGCAGAAGCCTCACTTTCTGGCCCTTGTGTGTCCCCTATTTTTCCTTTCATCATCTATGTGTTTTCTATGTTGTCCTTGTGTTGTCATCCTTCCCAAAGTCTATGCAGGAAAACTTCCTAAAAGTTAGAAGCTACAGAAAGGTGAAAAAGGCAGTGCCATTATGAAATAATGAGCCACCCAACATTGGAGGCTTTTAAGTAGGGGATGGATCACACCTGTTTTCAGGTGGTAATGCTGGACAGGGGATTTCTGCTCAGGGATAAGTGGCTTCAGGTGGATTCTGAGATCCCTTGCAAAACTCTTAAGATTCTATAACCCTGTCCTCTGTCACCTTCCCCAAGGCTTTTGCTCCCTCCCTGCCCCCTACCCCTACTTTGGGTGAGTTACCTACAAGACAAATTTCTTGAAGCCTAGAATTGGTACACTGACACTACCATCTTCCAGTTCCACATTGACTCTTCTTCGATTCAAAAACTTGAACAACCCTCCTAGAGCTCGTACCTAGTAAGAGCAGGATCAGAGGCAGGGGGAGAGGTGTCAAGTTCCCAGGGAGGTCATGGTGGAGACATGTATGAATGCTAGGCAGAACCCAAAGAGGAGCTTTTCTGGGGATGAGTTAGGTTCCCCGTGCCCCAGGGGCAGTTTTCTTCCTCCCAGACCAACTTTCCCTTCTCCCTCTCTTCAAGGACCCTCCTAACCATGAGAGGACAATCAAATGGGATGATGGAAGAGAGGAAGAGGATTTTCTCAGTGCATGTCAAGGATTCCGGCATGAAGGAAAAGTTACCAGAGAGGATCCGCTGTTTGCTGATCTCTAGACCTGTGGGGATAGAGGTGATTGGAGAGCCAAGTTACAGAATGTCAAAGCTGATAGTGTTTTCAGAGATTATTTAATCCAACACTTTTTTTTTTAAGGATTGGTCCTGGGGCTGAGGGAAGGGGGTAGGGACCCCAGGGGACAGTGATGGAGAAGAAAAGAAAAGAAAAGAAAAGAAAAGAAAAGAAGCTAAAGAACAAGGGTGGAGGTGACAGATATTGAGGCAAGGCAAAAGCTGTGGGTGGGCCGATACCAAAATCCGCACTGGGGAACAGTACAGTTTCAGGGGTCTCCTGCTCCTTGTGGTCAGCCGAGCCTACAGGAGAGGGAGAGAAAGGTGACTTCAGCTTTCCCCTTAATGCTGACAAGACACCTTCAGCCTCCCCCAAGTTTCTGTCAACTCTTCCTAGATATAACTAGTTGTCTCCCAGATATATCAGTCCTTTCCTAGACACCATCACTAGTACTACCCCAAAACCTCGGCTCTCAGACTCCTAATCTCAATAGAGCCCTTTCCATATAAACTCAAAGTTCTCCCTCTAGCCCTTACCCAGGCCCCCCAGAAACTGAGCCATATTTTGATCCTGCTTGGCACTTGTGATGATGGATCTTGGGTTGATTTCATCCACCACTTGTTTGGAGAAAGAAGACTTGGTTAATAAGTAGACCTTCACTCTTCAATGTAGCATAGAGATCCTCCCACTCTCTGCCAAAGCACTCAACTCTTACTTGCACCCCAAGAGCCCAGTTAAATGTTGAGACCTGGGCAGGAGCTAGGAACTGGGAACATGGGGAGGGAAGGCAGTAAAGTTATCTAGGTGGAGATCCTCCCTGAAGAATTCCTACAATACACTACACAAGAAGGGTACAACAAAATAGGGCAGGTATTATCATGTATACATGAATATGGGTGTAGTCCTGGCATCTCCAGAGGGCTGTTCCCACCTCTCTGGAGAAATTTGAGGTTATCGCAGTCAGGAGTGTCTGGCAAGAAATAGATGGTGGAATCAGCGGTATCATAGTAGGTTATGCCCAGGCATCCAGAATTCCACAGCACACACAGGTAGGTCTGTCAGAGAAGGGCCCATTGTCATCTCCACAGTCCCACCATCTCCAACTCTCCTCTGGGGAATACAAGCCCCTGGTTCCCTCTTATCCCTCTGCCTGGGCTCCCCCTTCCTCTTCTCCTCCCAAATACCTCTGTTTGTTCTTCCTCTTCTTCCTCTCCATCCTGCATGAAGACTGGGGGGCAGAGTGGAGCAGAAGATGCTCCTGCCTTCTGCTCCTGGGGGATGGTACTGACTTGGGCTTCCAATAAAGCCATGGTGCTTGGGGGTCTAGAAAAAGATAAAAGTGCAGGGCTGGAGCTTCCTTTTCTTGTCTACTCCGCTTCCCCCCTCTCCAAAAGTCTCTCTGGACAAAACCTCTCTTTGTGGAAATGTGGATTTGCATGGGGAAACACTCAAAGTGTGAGCTAATGTACCAGAAGCTCAGGGGCAGGGCGTAAGTCATTTTTATTTTTGTATCTTCTCTTTCCTCCCCCAACCTGGCACTGAACCCCTTAGTATACAGCAGGTGCTTAATAAATGTTGAATCTATATTGAATTGAGCATCCTAGATTTCAAGATGAAAGGAAACTTAAAGCCTTCATCTATTCAAGCCCCTCAGTTTTACAGCTGAAGAAAAAGAGACTCGGAACAATTGATTGACTTGCCCAGTCACAAAACAAACGCCAAGAACTCCAGATCCTTTGGCCAGCTACAGAACTGTGGCCTGGGGTTGGCGTTCAGACCTTCTGGGAGGTGAACAGCGAGAAATGGCACGGAGGGAGGAAGGAGGAGGACTTGCTCCAGGGCTTTGGGGCAAAATCGCAGCGCCCCTAATCGGCCCCGCCCTGGGGTGCTGACTTTGGAATCTGTTTATTTTAGGGAGATGGGGAATAAAGGGCATTGAAGATATTAAGTAGTGCAAACTAGCACGTGGGAAACCGCCCCCCCCCCTTCTCTTTCTTCTTTACGACCTCCCTACCCTTCCTCCGGGTATCGACCACACCCACAGTTTATCTCGGAACCTTCGGAGGGAAGGGGTCCCCTCCTCCCGCTACTCAGCGCTATAATCCGCTGCGCACGCGCAGCTCACTCGGGACCGGGGGTGGGGTAAACGAGGGACAGGCCTGCTGGGTGGGGTGAGTCTGAGCGGAAGCTCTCTGGGCTGGGCCGAGGTGGGAAGAGTTCGTTCTTGCCTTCCTAGGCTTGGAGACGGAGGCGCGTGACCCAAGGCCAAAAGCTGATTGGATGTTCCGCATTCGGGGGCCGAGCTCAGCTTTCGAACTTCCCGCCTTTTCGAGGTGGAGGGAGGTGGGGAAAGGGAGTCGCCTGGAGTTGGAATGGAGGATGTATGCGGAGGCCTAGAAAGCTGAGAAGGGGGCGGGGGATTCTTAAAGGGGCAGAGGCCCCTGGGGAGGGAGGAAACTCCTATGGCAAATAGATAAACAATACATATATACATTAATTAATCAGGTAATAAATTAATGAGTGAGTGGATAAGTGAATGAATAAAATAAAATTCCTGGGTTTATTTTAAAACATATAAACCTTGATGTCATCAAAGTCACTAAACGTATATACCGTTTCACCCAGCCAATACCAATATAAGGCCTATATCCCATAGAGATCAAAGAAAGGAGAAAAGGACCTCTATGTAAAAAAAAAAAAAATGCTTGTAGTGGCAAAGAATTGTGAACTAAGAGGGTCCCCATAGTGCCATAAGAAATGGTGAAGGGGATGATTTGAGAGAAAGTTAGGAAGATTTGTCAGAACAATTTATAAATTTGCAATACATGGACAGACAACTTTGATAGACTTGAGAACTCTGATCGAAGTAGAGACCAACTACATACAATTTGAGAACATCAATGAATGAAGCACATTAAGTATCTTCCTGCCTTTTGTCAGAGAGCTGATGGACTCAAGATGCTTGAAAGGAGATATGTATTTTTGGACCTGGTAATTTTTTCCCTTGACTATGTATATATGTTCTAAGGTTTTGTTTTGTTTTTTTCCCCCTAAGGGGGAGTCAGTGGTGAGGAGGAAAAATAAAAGCTTCTTAATTTAAAAAATAAATAGAATAGAATAAAAATAAGAGACAGTAACAAAAACAAAAAAGAGGGCACTTCTTGTTTATAACAATGTTAAATTTACCTTAGAAATGAGTTTGCCATTCTTTTTATTGTTTATTGACATAATTTGTTTTACTGTGCCATCATGTCCAAATATCTCTCCTCATCTCTACCCAGAGAGCCATCCCTTATAATAAAAAAGAAATGTAATTTCTTTAACTTCAAAGAAATATTTTTTTAAAAGTAGCTGGAAAAAATGAAATAACCGAACAGAGTCTGATTCTTGAACAAGGGAGGAAAGGGCATTTTCTTATTTTTCTGCATTAGGGCCAAACTTAGTCTTTATGGACGATAGCTAAATTAAACCCATTCCAAAAGCAAGATCATCCCCTCTGACAAAGTTAGATGACTTATGAAAGTGTCTGCTTCAAATCTCCTATTTTTACCATTCACATGATGTCCCTTTCCAATACAGAGCATATCACATACCTCTTCCATAGAAGACACCCTTAAAGCTAAACTGTAATTTGGGATCCCCAAGATCCCTTCCACTCCACCCAGATACTCCTTCCCAAAATAACTACCCTATATTCTGAGTGAGGTACATTAGTGTGCTGGAGCTAGCCTAAGAGATGATTGTTAATTTTCAGTGTGAGCATTTTTACCTTAGAAATCTGCAAATGATACAGTGAGTTATTTTATTGATTTCTCATTTCTTGCATTGTTGATTGTATAGACTTAAGAAAGTGATGGAGAAAATGTTCATAATGCAGATTAAATTTAAAGTATGTTGTGCATTTTTAGAGAACCAGGTGTTAAACATTCCCTCGAAGTCCTCTTCTTCCTCTATAATTTGTCATCTGCAGGATAATCAAAAGACTGGATGATCTGATGAAGAGAGAAATAAGTAGAACCAAGAAAACAATATACATAATGACAATACTATGTAAGTGGAAAAAAGCACACAAAACACTCAAAAGTGAATGTTGCAAAATTACAATGGTCAAGCATGTTTTCAGACTTTTTCAACCAGTTTTTCTAGGTGTTTTTTCATCTTTTCTTCCTATATTTAAAAAATATTATTTGTTATATGGGATAGCTCTCTGGAAAGTGAAGGTGAGCAATATTAGAAGAAATTTTGGTAATGTAAAAACAAAAGATACTAATAAAAATTAATTTTAAAAAATAGTTGGCCAAAATGACCCCCAAGAAAGAGATGGAGATTAGGGAAGTGTGTGAGCATTTGGGTAATCTGGAATGCCTAAGGGAAAAAACTAGTGGAAGGAAAATCCCCTAGAGGGAGAGTGGTGGGAGTTAGGAGACCTGGGTTAATGGTTACCCTACAAAAGTTATGGAGCAATAATAACACTGTGGAAACACGTGGGAGGCCGGCACCAGAGCTAAGGCATGTCAAATGGGGGGATGGGCAGAGGGCCACACCTTGGCAGATCAACTCAAATGGGCGTGAGGATAGATTAAGGACTGGTTTGCAGTTACTAGTACTGATTTATACAAAGGTAAGGGAAGAGTAGAAACTGGGAGAAAACTGGGGAAAAAGGGAAGAACATTTTTTCAAATATGTGCTGAAGGTTTGTGAGATAGAAAAAGAAAACAGAGAAACAGAATTAGAAAAAGAGAAAAATGTACAGAGAGAGACACAGAGACATAGGAGAAATAAGGCGGGGGGGGGGGGGGGGAGGGGGGAAGGAGAAGAGATATATCCAGAAACATGAGAAATGAGATTTGCCTCTGATGGCACAGTTTAGAGATGAAACCCCCTACCCTCATGGCACTTTGATGGATGGCCCATGGAGAGGGTGGTAGTTGTTTCTCTATCGGGGGAAGAAGTTTCGTGTGTCTGTGTGTGGTGACAGACAGATAAGAGACAGAGAATTGGAGACAGACAGAAACATAGGAGAAATAAGGAAAAAAAGAAGTGGGAACAGATGTGTCCAGAAAGGTGGGAAATGGGTTCGCCTCTGATGACAAAATATAAAGGGGAAGCCTTCTACCCTCAAATTCAAGAAACTTTAATGGATGACTCAGGGAGAAATGGCAGTTACTTGCCTATCAGGAAGAAGAAGTTTAGTAGCCCAAGGCTGCAGGCCAAAGACAATATTGATGATAAAGACAGTTGAAGCTGCTTTGCTAGTTGGAGGTCGGGGAGGCTAGGATGGAGAAAGGGAGATGAAAGAGGCGGCAGGACCTGTTTTAGCCCAGAATGTGGCCCCATTCCTTTGCTACTCCCTCACTGCCCCTAACTGGGGTCATCTATTGGAGGGCAAATACCTAAGAGTATGTGATGTGATTCCACCTTCTTCTTGGGAAAGAATTGCAAACTTTGGACATCATCCACAAGCAGTCTAAACCATATTCTAAAACAATGTGGTTGGTCCCTGTGCCTTTAATTTAGAACAACAATCCAGGGACACATTCTTTCTGGCTGGTAAAAGAATACAAAGTGCTCTTCAAGCTTAGGAAAAACAGAGGAGGGACATCTTTAAACCAGAGGAAGCCACCAACTGTTGGTTTCTTGCCTGATACATCCACATTTCTCCCTGTCTCCTCTGTTCCTTCTTCCTCTAACGCCTTTTCTTCCTTCCTGGAGTGAGCTTCTCCACTTGGGGAATGTAATGCAGGGTTGCAGCAATAGCTTTTTTGCTTTTGCAAACTCAACTGTAACAGCCCAGGCAGTTAGAAGTTTAGAATGTTCACAAAAAACAGTTGGAGCCTAAGGCTATAAATAGTCCTGAAGCTCCAGCTGAGGGGCTTTTGTCTGTTGGCTTTGGCTTTTGGCTTTGCCTTGGCCTGTGCCTTTGTCTTTGGGGCATTTGGACTTAGCCTGATTTCTCTGGACCTCTCCCTGATCTCTCCATCTACATCCCTGCTATTTCCCTGGAATTTCCCTTTGGGCCCTGGGAGGAAGGGTGGTTTTGGTGGTTGGATTTCGTGGGTTTAGTTTCTGTAGGCAAGTAGGACATCCTAAATCAAGCCACCCCTTATTTAATGATCTGATTAATACTTTACTTCAGGGCAGTGAAGCCTTCCTGACTGAGAGAGACAGGCTCTATCTCCTATGTCCCTTCCCCCAGCATCAGCTTTCTCCCTAGCAGCAGCTACAAACCCTGAAACCCTCTTTCCCTTGGCTTACCTCTAACATGAATAAATCCCCTTTGTTACCTACACAAAGCCTCTGGTGAATCATTGTATTGAATATTAAGGCAAAGGCTGAAGAGGGAAGAAATTATTTTCTTTATTTCTTGAGGGAAACCTAGGCATCCATCTTGGGCAGGAAGTGCCCAGCTGAGACTTCCTGCAGATATCTATTTCACTGGCAGGGAGGAACCTTTGACTTCTCCCTCAAAGGGATCTTAGAAATTAACAAGAGAAAACCCTCCAGCCAGATCTAAACATTTCTGACTGGCCCAATTCCTCTTGTACCTTAGAGATACTTTCCCTGCCTGAAGAACCCAGCCTATTTCCTCCCAGTACCCTCTGTCTCAAGCCTCAGTGACTATCCTGTTTGAGCAGCCCTTCCTATACTCCCATTCATTCCCTTACCTTCCTACATACAACCCATTCATCCCTACACTCAGCTATCCCCTTCATTCCTTCTATCACCTTATCACCCTTTATCCCTCCTCACTACCAAGATTGCCTACTTCTGCATAACAGGAAGTAGCACTGAAAAGGGAAATGGGATGCCTAGCAAAGTAACAAGAAAGAAGGGGAGCTCCAAAGACTGGGATCCAAGGATGGTGGCAGGGGAGCATGTACTAGGAAGACAGGCTCTGGGGCAACACTGTGAAATAGTCTATTTCAAAAGGATGTAAACTGTTACCATCACCCTCCCACCCTACTCCAGAATATCCCATAGTTATACTTTGATGGAAAAAGATCTTTCTTCTCTCTTCTTCACTGTTACCTTTTCTCATTTTATCTGTCTGATTTTTTACTTTGACCCGGTGTGGAATCAGTCAAGCAAACTCCAGGATTCACATACACTTTTACAACACAAGCAATTATGTACCCTACCCACTCACTCCATCATCCTTTCTCCCTGGGCAACCAGTCAACACTAAGGATTACTGATTGAGCAGCAGAGAAGGGAAGAGGAGAAGACCTTTGAGGGGATCCTCTCCCTGGGATGGGACCCTGTAGCTCAACTGCCTGATCCCCTCAACATAGGGGTCCCCGATTGTTTCCATCGCACTCTGCAGGAATGCTTTACCTTTCCGCCAGCCTACCTCGACCCAGTGTCTTGTTCTAACTTCTATGACCCAGACTACAATCCCAGCCACCCAGCGCTGAGACAGGTGTAGGGATGTAGTGGAAAGAAGCTCCCCTTTCACTTCCTAAAATGCCTCTACCCCAGTTCTCCAAGACTCCCTAATTCAAGGTGTCAGGTTACATGTATGGAGTGGGAGAAAAGCAAGATTTCTCTCCTTTTCACCAATCTAGGAAATGAGACAAGAAGGGGTCTAGGAGCTGAAGCCCCAGGTTCGAAGGAGCTCCCAGTGCCTAGTCCCAGGTTCCCTTTCCTCCAAATTGGACCCTCTCTGGGAGCCGGATTCCCCTCCCTCCAAATTCCCGGAGTCATCCCCCCCCCCTCTCCTGGGCGGGGTTGGTTGGTGAGTCATCAGTTCCAAGCTCTAGCCTGGGCGGGGGAAAGGTAAAGGAGGAGCTGGGGGTGAATGGTGGGTGGGGGAGGATCTGGACCTAGCTGGTGTGTGTTTGTGTGTGCGTGTCTCCTGGTGAGCTAAGGGGGAGGGGGAGAGAGTCCCAGGACATTGGGGGGGAAAAACTCCCCAAACTTCACAACCCACCTTCCCTCCAATCTCGGCCCCTCCCAGTTCCCCCAGCACCCGCAGCTTCCTGGTCCCAGTCGCAGCCATGGCTGAAGAACAGGCACAGGTCGAGTTGTTCGTCAAGGTAAGAACATCGTGTCTTGTCCTTCTGTTCCTCACACATGTCAAGGAATTCAACTCTGCGCTTTTCCATTCTCTCCCACTCCCCCTCCCCAGGTCCATTCGCTCTCTTTTCCTTCCAATCCCTGTCTGGACTTGCCTCTAGGCAAGGAGCCTCTGGGGCTGGGTTTTTTTGAGGGGTGGGGTAGAGAATGGAAAGTGGCACTGGGAAGCCTTGGATCCCTCTGGTTCATCAACAAACAGAAAAGTTTGTAAAAGTGGAGATTCTCCGAAAACGTGAGAGTGAAGGAGAGTTGGGAGGACAGACATGTTGAGAGGTAGATAGCAAATCTGGGCTCCGAGGAAAGAGGTGCCCTTTTGGACAACTGGGGATTGTGGGGGGAAGAGAATATTCTGCAGTATGGACGGGAATATGCCTCCCCACCCTGCCCCCATATTCCTAAAGGTTAGAAAGGATATGAGGAGTTGGGAAGAGGAAATGAAATATAGGAGTGCATGGAGTGGGGAGACAGAAGTAAGCAAATAAGTGGTGGCACCGGGTGATTCTTAGGGAAGGAAGAAGGTGGGGACTTTAGGCTTGAGAAAGATTGGAGAAGAAGAACCAGGCAGAGTGGAGGAAGGGATTAATAGGAAATAGGCTTGGGGAGGGAAAGGATCTGGGAGAAATGGAAAGGAGGAATGGGTGACAGCAATTATAGGAATTGAGGAGTAAAAGGAAAGGGGGTGATAAGATTCCTTGCTGGAGGGCAAAGAATTTAGGGGAATAGTCTTATGGAGAAAGGAGGGAGGAGGTGAGGTATGGGACAATAAAAAAAAAGGGAGAAATGAGGGTGATTGATGAAAGAGAAGATCAGAAAAGACTTCGATCTCATTTTTTCCCTTCCCTGTGAAGTTAGAGGTTTAGTAATTTTAAGAAAATTCTTCTCCACCCCCTGACCCCCCAATAGTATCCAATGTTTGAGTATCAAGGTGAGAATTGGACTTTGGGCTATTTCCCTTACTAATATGTCTCCTAACTCTTCCTCTTCCTCTGATCTGTCTCTCCATTCACCCCACCCTGGGGTTCTCTCACAATGTCTTCCCCACCTACTTCCCCTACGAATTTCTCTTTGTCATTTCTGTGTTACTCCCCATGTAGACTGACTTCTCTCTTTTTTTCCCCCTTCTTTTCCTCCCCCTCCCTTTTCAGCTAGTCTCTCCTTTCTGCTTCTCCCCACCCTTTCTCCAACCTACCTTCCCTCCAAACCCGGCCTTCTGTCTCTTATGGGTGACCTGTCTCTTTCATTTGATCTTCTGCTGCCTCTTACATTCCTTCTCTTTTGTCTCTCCTTCCTCCATCTCTCCACTTCCTCTTTTTGTCTTTGCCCCCTCCCCCTCCTTTCAGTGTCTGTGCCTCAGTTTCTGTGTCTTTCCTCTACCTCACCTCCAAAAGAAGGGTGAAGTGCTGGCTTAGGCGTGGTCCCTACCTCCCTACTCTCATACCACCCTCAGGGGCTATTTTCAGTTTGAGATCTGGTTGAAACTACTAAGGACCTAGTTGTCCCCAGGACTGTAGATCTGGAGACTAAGGGATCCTATGTGGTGTTTAAAAAAAATATATATATAGTGAAAATTAGTGAAAGAGAAGGACTGTCACATGAGCCTTAGGCTACTAAGGCTTCAGAAATTATGCTATTTTCCCTCCTTCCAGGAAGGAAGTGGGCTCAGACCGGAGACTTAGAGAAATGAATCACCCTCAGTCTAGTGGGGAGGGGGGAGTTCCCGGGGGATGAGGTCACCACTTGCCAATCAGAGGGTACTGCCCCTTTGGATGGCCTCTCCATAATTGCCCATCCCTAGTGTTGAACTGGGACCCCTTCTTCCACACCCAGCTGCATAGATGGTAATAGAAGAGTTATAGAAAACTAGGCATTGGGCACCAAGTCCCAGCTCTCCTTTCCCCATCCCCTGCTTCCTTGAGAATCAAATCTACTATCTCAACATTCTTCTGGGCAGAAATACAGTAAGCAAAGGTGGAGGCAGAGATGAAACAGTATTTATATTAGAAAGAAGCATGGTATAGTAGAAAGACTACTGGACTTAAGACTCAAAAGACTTAGCTTCATTTTCCAGCTCTGATATTTTCTAGTTCTGTGACCTTGGACAGATCATTTCCCCTCAAGGGAAGGAGTTGTACTAAGTAATCTCTGAGGTTTCTTCCAGCTCTAGCATTCTGTGATGCTAGGACATTTGAAACACCTAGAATGTTTGAAGATGTCATCCTAGCCAACATCTACCTCTCTCCCTGATGACAATCTACCAGATATTTATGAGCCTTCACTATAACCCATATAAAAACTTATCATGAGATTAATCCCTATGTGCTGAGAAAAGATTTTTCTGTCATTAAAAAACATGTATTTATTAAGAGTAATATTTAAGAGTGCCCCTCATGAATACCTTTTGTTGCCCAGGCCTTGTCCTGGCTCTTCTAAAGGAGCCCTTTCTGACTTTTGGGGGGATATATTTCAGGCTGGCAGCGATGGTGCCAAGATTGGGAATTGCCCCTTCTCCCAAAGACTTTTCATGGTGCTCTGGCTTAAGGGTGTCACTTTCAATGTCACCACTGTAGACACCAAAAGGTGAGAACCTGCTTCTACCCATTCCTGCCTAACCCTTTCTTTCCTCACTTAGCCCTTTCTCTAGCTCTGCTCTCTATTCTTCCTTCTCTATACCTCATCTCACCCTTCTCCCCCCTTTGCTATGCTGAATTTCTCTCTTGAGAAGTAACTTCTTACTTTAAAATCTTCTCTCTTTCCCAGACTTGATCTCCCCACTCCTCTTACCTTTTTTCCCCTCTTTGTTCTCTTATTTCTAGTTTCTTCCCCATCCTAAGACTTTGATTTTCTGACAAACCCAAGCCACCTCCCCATTCCCCTGATGCCTGGGTTCCTACTGCAGGAGAACAGAGACAGTACAGAAGTTGTGTCCTGGAGGTCAGCTTCCATTTTTACTGTATGGCACAGAAGTGCACACAGACACTAACAAGATTGAAGAGTTTCTGGAGGCAGTGCTGAGCCCTCCTAGGTATGTATGGAGGACCTGGGTTGGAAAAGAGCAGAATGTTCAAGGGAATGTGGAGAGAAGTAGTGAGAATCTGAAATGCCTGGGATGGGATGTCTGGATATCTTATTGTTTCATTTCCCACCTGATCTCAGGTACCCCAAGTTGGCAGTTAAGAACCCAGAATCCAACACAGCTGGCCTGGATGTCTTTGCCAAATTTTCTGCCTATATCAAGAATTCAAACCCAGCACTCAATGCCAGTAAGTCCAAAGGGCCGGAGGCCTGGGTTCTGTCTGGTTGGAATGTGGGAACCAGATGGGCAATGTCAGATTCTGGGAGAACCTAGATGCCTCAGGAGAACAAAGGTTGGAAAACAGAGGATAGAAGAAGAAAAAGAATACTAATGATTTATAAGTTAGGGATCAGTGAATGACTAACATTCTGCTCCTAACCTTGTGTTATAAAATCTCTGTTATAGGTACCTGTCTCTCCTTCCATTTTCATTAATTCAGCCCTTTGAATCTCCATGATTGTTACCCCAGGCTTCCTTGTTCTATTGGTCCTAACCCGTGTTTAATGGTTCATTCCATAATTAGGCATTTGGACCAAGTTAATTGACTATCATAAACTGCTTCATTCTCTGGACTTCTTTCTGGCCTCTTCTAATTGGCAGTCGCTCATTTTTCTCCTGGCCTATATTATTTTCTGTCCTGATTGTTTCTGAGAGAACTTCCTCACTGTTTTGGTCCTAATTATTCAATAGACCTGGAGAAAGGGTTGTTGAAAGCCCTGAAGGTTCTGGACAACTATCTGACATCACCACTTCCTGAGGAAATAGATGAGACAAGTGCAGAAGATGAGGGTGTCTCCCACAGAAAGTTTCTGGATGGTGATGAGCTCACATTGGCTGATTGCAACCTGCTGCCCAAGCTCCATATTGTACAGGTAGGTTGCCAGGGGAAGGAAGAATTTGCCAAGGTAATTTTTTTTTGGTGAACTCTCACCACAACCGTCTTCAAAAGGACCACATCCCCTCTCATCTCCAGCAAGGTATCTCCTTGATGGTGACTTTCCAGAATAGCTGATAATGGTATATATATGGACTCAGTATGTCTTGACATTCATTTCTTATTTCTGCTCAATTGAGATAGCTCAGCTATGTGATCCTGAGCAAGTCTCAAATCTCTTTTCTCAAGTCTGTTTTCTCACTTGTAAAATGGGGATAAGAATACCTTATAGTGTTGTGAGATAACCTATGAGATAAACATATAAGATATTGCACAAATCTTTTTATGTTTTGATACTATTATAATTGTTTCCTTTGTGATGCTTTGTATTTTATTTTATACATTTACATTTTTGAGGAAGGGCCCAACCTCCTAAAGAAATCCATGACATAAAAAAGATTCATCAGTCCTGGGATCACCACTGAAGTTGTCTTGTGTTCCCTTGTGTAGGACTACCCTTCATTCTGTTAAATAGAGGATATCTCTTCTTTCTGGAAACTTCTCCTCTCTGAGGTCTAACCTCCATCTTTCCCTTAGCAATATCAATCTGCTCCCCCTGGTGGAATATGAATGACTTACTCTTTTTTGTTATAATCTTCAATAGTATTGGCCTCCTTAAAAGAGAAGCCCAATGTCAGTTGACAAATATAAGTTAAGCAGCAGTTGATGTATGAATCACATATATATTTTCCATCAAAGATCTTACAATTTAGTTGAGATAGAACATTCACACAAAGAGCAATTTACAAGAAATATTAAATGAATGTTAGGGATGGAGTTTAGAGAACATCTCATTTTTAATTGAGCTGACAAAAATTTCATAATAAAGTCTTGATTAGCAGGGCCTTAAAGTGTAGGAATTAGGTCAATAGAGTGGAGGAAAAAAATTGTGGAAAGGCATTTTAAGTAAATTACGTGAGCAAGTCAGGATAGCTGAGTGGACTACTTATAGTACTTTGACATGGGTGGAAGGTTGAGCAAGGAGGTAGTAAAGAAGAGGGGTCAGGTTGTAGAACTTGGAATGAATTCTATAAGAGATGTTAAACATTTTAGAGTGTTTGAGCAGTAAGAGAAATCTACAGTGGACCTCCATTATCAATACTGAACACTAGCTAATAATGTATTTGTTTCTGTTCTCTCTTTTTACATCAGGTTGTATGTAAGAAATATCGGGGATTTTCTATCCCAGAAGAGTTCAGAGGGTTGCAAAGATACCTGCGTAATGCTTATGCCAGAGAGGAGTTTGCCTCTACTTGTCCAGATGCAGAGGAGATAGAGCTGGCCTATGAGCTAGTAGCCAAAGCCCTAAAGTAACCATGGACAGAGCTTCTTTCCTTCCCTACCCCCTACTGCTTTCACAAATGGCTTTTCAGAACCACTCCATGGAATTGGCTGCCCAATGAACACACTTCAAGATAGCCACTGGACAGCGAATTTTGAAATAAAGTACAGGAGGGTAGACAAGGTTGTTGGGGATGGGACGGGGAAGAAAATGAGTGGCATTTTGTTGTGTTTTTTTTGAAGGGGATAGGATGAAAATGTATTTCATTAATAAAACAGAATCAAAATATAGTGATATTTTCCTAACTGGGCATTGGGGGGTTGGAAGCCTGGATCAGATAGGAGAGGACAGATGTATTTTGAGGTTTTGAGGGAAGTCAATACAGATTCAAGGAGTAAAACTGTTATTTGTGAGAGTTGGGAGGCAGAACCCTTGAGTTCCAGAAGGGTATTTTGAAGTAAAAGCCAGGAGGGTCAAAAGTTTGTGAAGGGGAGAAATAATTTCTCATCTCTCTTGTTCAGGTTGTATTTGAAATGTGTGGTCGGCAAAGCAGGGGCATGAGGAAACCTTGGATGGGGGTGACTTGTCCCAAATCTAGAATCTGGGGAGAGCTCCATTTGGGCCAAAGGAGAAATCCAGAAAGGGAAGGGGTGTGGCTATGGGCTGGAGCGAAGGAAGCCCCAGAGGAGTGGGTGTGGTCTAGAGGGGCGGTAGGGGCGTGGCCTCCCGGAGTCCAGCCCGTCCCCGATCAGACAATGCCCCGAAGCCGCCAGCCCGCCGCGCCCCCACCCCTCTGCTCCCAGTGAACCTTCGGGGGACCCTCACCCCAATTCTAGGCCACAGCCCTCCCGACGCCTACAGACTTGAATTCCCCTCCCCCTCACTCCCTGCACTTGGTGGGGGGGAGGGGACCCCCAAACCTTGTCGGAAGGGAGAAGGGGCGGGGTGAGGCAGCCAGCGGTGAGTGACCTGACTAGCAGGGCTGGGGAGCGGGAGAGTAAGTACTGACTGGGATCTTAAGGGAAACGATAGTCCTGGAGGGGTGGGGGAGGAACGGACGGACATCTGGGGTCCTGAAGGGAAAGGGCATGGGCAGTAGAGGAGTCTAATGCCTGGAACCTTAAAGTAAGCCGGGTCGAGAGGCCAAACGCCTGAAATCCCAGGACTGGGAAGGGAAGATTCTTTTGGAGAAAATTTGTGGGGGGCTCGATTAAGGGGAGAACTAAGTATCATTGTCGGAAACTATGCTTTGCCCCCACCCCCACTTTCTCCGCCCTTTCTAGTTTCATTCCGGACCTCTCCCAGTCCCGTGGGATTCGGTTTGATTTATACTGGGGTCCACTAAGGGCTGCATGACCGGCCCTCGGGGTAGAAGATTAACTCCATAGCCTCCAATTGCTCCTTTCCTTCCTCTAGTCTTCGCTTCCTTTAACTCATCCAACTCATCTCGTGCCTTTCCTCTCCTCTCCCCTTCCCCACCCCGCGCAGCCCTTACTTCCTTCTGAATCCTAAGCATCTTGATCTTGGAGTCTCCCCTTCATCACCGAATAACGGAGGGTTAAGGGGGTGGGTCCGTCTCATATTTAGGGAGTGAGCGCATCCTAGCGGTGACCGGGAGGGGAGAGGCTAATGGAGAGGGTTACAATATGGTGGGGGGGCAGGAGGGAAACGGTTTTTGGAGGCACCGAGGAAAAGACAACAGGTGTTTGGGGGTCGAGGAGGGAGGAAGAGGTCGCAGTTTTCTCCCTAGTGCAGGCTCTGTCGGATCAAAGTGGAATTAAGATGACAGATGGAAAGCCAGGAGGGGGTGGCTGGAGACCCAGAAATCCTTAAATCCCTACCCTTCCCTATCTTTCTCAATTGGTTGTCTCTCCCTTCTGGCAGGTGAAGTTAAAAACGATTAAAGAGCGAGACAGCAAGAGTGTGTAGTGGGGATGGGGACCCCAGGGGAGGGGCTGGGCCGATGTTCCCATGCTCTGATCCGGGGGGTCCCAGGAAGTCTGGGTAGAGAGGGGGAAGGAGTGGCGGTTGATCTCCCACCCCTGGACCTGGCGAAGGCGCAGCGAGAGCACGGGGTGCTGGGAGGGAAACTGAGGCAGCGCCTGGGACTTCAGCTATTGGAATTGCCCCCCGAGGAGCAACTGCCTTTTGGACCCCTGCTAGGAGACATAGCTGTGGTGCACGGGGATACAGCCCTCATCACTAGACCTTGGAGTCCTGCCAGGCGGCCAGAAGTGAGTACCGGAAAGGAAGAGTGGATCGGGAAAGGGAGAACGAGAAGTCGAGGTGCAGAGTTTTCAGGAGGGCAGGGCAGGGCTGCAGTAGCAGAACACTAGGATCTTAAAGCTGAAATTCTCTTCCCCCATCCTAGGTTGATGGGGTCAGAAAAGCCCTACAGGATCTGGGGCTTCGGATTGTGGAGATCAAAGACGAGAATGCCACACTGGATGGGACAGATGTGCTATTCACAGGTGGAGCTTGGAGGGACTGGGGAGAGGAAGGACAGTATGCTTGGGTGCCCTGGAGAGCAGGGTCCTGGACACCAAAGTTCTTATGGAGAGAAGGAGATGAGAAATAGATTTCTCTTTTGAACTCTTCCTTCCAGGCCGTGAATTTTTTGTGGGCCTCTCTAAGTGGACCAATCACCGAGGAGCTGAAATTGTTGCCGACACATTTCGAGTGAGGGGAATTGATTAATCCCTAAAACAGAGTCCCCGGGGGTTGTGGTCCAAGGGCTATGAAACTGGAGAACTGGAGGTTGGAGGGGTGATGCCTGGAGTGAAAGGATTGATAATCTGAAGAGCCGGAGGGGGCGGGGGTGGAGCGGGGTTAGGAGGAGCGGCAAAGGGCAAGGCAGAAGGGAACGGAGCGGAATATGCCCGCTATAGAGTTTCAGGGTGTTGGACCCAAATTTTAATACTTGGCCCAGATTCGGTTGTGGCCGGAGAAATCACACTGACAATGCAGTAGGCAAGAAGAGGCTCATTTATCTACTAGCAACAATGTCAGTAGGCAGAGAGGCTAGCCTGACTGACTCATTGGATTTCTTAGCCAAGGGTTTTTATAGGGTTTCTGGAGAAGGGGGTCTGGGAACATCCGTCAAGGGGGAATGTTAGGGTCAGGGGGTCAGGAAGCATTTGGTAACCATCCATCAAGGGGGTGTTGGGGTCAGGGGGTCAGGAAGTCTCTTGCCCAGGAGACTCAGGAAGATATTCAGGAGGCAGCTTACTGAAATAATAGTTCAGTTAGTCTGTCACGCTGAATTTTAGGCCCAACAAGGGAGGACTCGGTTTACAGTCCTGCCTTTCCAATACATATTCCCTCCCCCCCTCCCCCGCCCCGTGTATCTTTCTTCCTAGGACTTTGCAGTCTCCACAGTACCGGTTTCAGGCCCCTCCCATTTGCGGGGGTTCTGCGGAATGGGGGGGCCCCGCACTGTGGTCGCTGGCAGTAGCGAAGCAGCCCAGAAAGCTGTGAGGGTGAGGAGGGATTGGGAACAACAGGTGGGCGGGAGGTGAGGATCGGGAGCGGAGCCTATTGGAAGAGTGAGAAACCTTGTATACCAGGATGGGGATGCGCGTGGTGGACACAAATATGAAACTGCTGAAAATAACCCGGACCACCTGTCCTTTGGCTGTTGTAGGAGATGAAAAGCCTGGTAATTTAGGGACCGAATTCTATATCCTTTTTCCTTTTGTACCCTAGGCAATGGCAGCGCTGACCGATCACCCCTATGCCTCACTGACTCTCCCAGATGACGCTGCAGCGGATTGCTTGTTTCTGCGGACTGGCCTCCCTGGGGCTTCCCCTTTCTTGCTGCACCGTGGGAGTGGAGATTTGCCCAACAGCCAGGAGGTGAGAAGGTGGCGTTTTTTCAGAAGCCCAAAAGGAAGGGAACATTTCTTGGGCTCGAGGAAAGGGATAAGCAGGAATAAGGCACCAAGTCTAGAGGGGTGGGATTTCTGGAATTGCTAGGCTGTGGAAGGCGGGAGCTTTGGGCTCTATGGGGTAAGGGGTGGGCGGGGCTTACCGTTAACCCCACCTCTTTCCCCTAGGTGCTGCAGAAACTACCTGATGTAACTCTCGTACCTGTGTCTTGCTCGGAGCTAGAGAAGGCTGGGGCAGGGCTCAGCTCCCTTTGCCTCGTCCTCAGCACCCGCCCCCACAGCTAAGAGACCCCCAAATGCGGGAACAGGAAAATGGAGAGAATAGAAAGAGGAGGGTTAGCTTACTCATAGGATGATGCATAGAAGCTAGGTGGGAGGTAGGAGCAAGGGTTTGGGGTAGGGCAGAGGGAAAAGGGAAGGCGCTGGTCCTCTCCCCGAGAATAAAATGGAACTAACCTTTTAGACTTCATTGTGTGTTAGTGTCTGATTAGGGAAGATGGGGTTGGGTACGGGGCTAGTCTTGTTCGGTGCAGGACCGTGGGGTGGAATGACTCAAGGTGGGGCGAGGCTGGATTGGCCCCGGAAGGCCATTTTGGGGAAAGGGTGGAATTTAGATTTCAGGTCTATCTTCGAGAACTGTAGGGAACAGGGAGTATTCCAAGGCCCAGGTGGGTTCGAGATTAGCTCCTGATGACTCTTTGGGGGTGAGAAAGTGGCACGTAGCAGGGAAAGTTGGGAGTACCACATTGAATATGTTGGGATGAGGTCTTCTCAAACCATGACCGCATAGATGGTGGCAGTTTCCTTGGGGACTTTGGAGTGCAACCATTTAGGATTTCTATGGGGAATATGGTCCAGATCCGCGTAGAGAAGGTTCTAGAGAAAAGAGGACAGGATGCAAAACAGGGATTCATCATTCAGACTATACTCCCGTTGGGGATTCAGGCGTCTGGCCCTTTTCATGCACATTCCCTTCAACCCACTTTTTTTTCCCTTGTACCCTCACTGTACCATCTTCGGAGCTCACTCCTTACCTGTTCTACATCTGAGTCCTCTCTTTTCTCTGGCTTTTCTTTCCACGGACTCTGGGTCTCGGGGTTCACTGGAGGAGCTTTTGTGGGGGGGGATGGGGGCAGAGCTGGGGGAGAGGGAATAATCTCACCGTATTCTGGGATGGTTCTGGTTGGCTCAGAAAAGGCCATCCTAGAAAGGGATGGGAAAGGGAAATCTGGGGCTCTGACCAACATGTATTCCTTTATCTTTAGTCAATCCATTTCCCCATTTCCTTAAATTTCTTGCACAAAATCTCAAAACGAAGGCTTCTGCTATCTAACATGTCACCTCCTCCAACCCACAGTTATCTTAATAAATTTTTATTGATTGTTTGGTCAGGGCTTCCCCCTCGGTCTTTCTCCCTCCTCCAACTCCCTCCTCCTCCAACCCCCTCCCCTCATCCCCAGCCAAGCTTTAGCCTCTGACTCACGACTCTAACGCCTCTCAAATTTTGACCCCGCCCTTTTGTCAACACTTCTGCCTCCTCACTTTGGGGTAACCCCGCCCTTCAGTTTTCGAGCTCTTCACCTCCGGGCCTGCCTCTTGCCCTTTTTGGCTTTCCCACCCTCTAGTTCCTGGCACTTACTGACGAAGTCTCCAAGCCATCCCCAGCCCCACCAGTCCTAAAGTCAACCCGACGCCCAGCAGAGCATACAGGAGCAGAGTATAGGAGGCCCCTAAAGAGAGGGGAAGAATCGAAAGAGGGCGTTTAGAAGTCCCCTTTACAAGCAACCCTTCTTTTATTCCCAACCAACGCACATCAGGACTAAAGCCATCTCTGTCCATTCATTCGATTAATCATTAGGTGCCCGACCTTGTGCTAGGCGCAGGGGATACACAACCAGCCAAAACAAATACTTTTTCTCACCCGGGAGGATCATGATCGTTCTCCCAACAAACCGTGGTGTGGTCACCTGTCCCCTACTCACCCGACGTGGAGCCTGAGGATCGGCAAGCCGTCAAGTCCCCAAACACCTTGAGCGAGGTACTGCTCTCACGGCGGCCTCCCATTCCCATGCAGTAGAAGGTCCCGGAATCTCCTCGCGCCAGGCGCAGCTCCAACTGCTCAATGCTGTTGGGGTCCACTGCACGCAGGCGGTCCGCAAAGGGGGAGGTGGAGGCTAGGGTGGGAGTTCCTGAGGAGGAGGCCCACAAGATAGGGCGGCGGCCCCGAGGCAAGCCCACACAGTAGGGGAACCTAGGAGCCCAAGCCCAGCGAGTTGCGTGGTAGACCCCAGTGCAAGAAATAATCACCCGATCTCCTGGGCGTCCCTCCAGAAGAACTGCGGAAAATTAGGGTGGGGGTGGGATTTAGAGTTCCACCTTCCACCAAAGGTCTTTCTCCCAAAACCCCGTTCTCATGGAGAACTCAGGCATTTCTCCCTCTCCCTCCCCTGTTCTTGGATTGTTCCTAAGATTCAGGGGACGACCCTACCCGCTCCAGTTCTTATTTCCCCTCCCGATCCTCACCTTTCTTACCCAACCCTGCTCACCCCCCAAGTTCCCTCCAGTCCCTGAGAGCAGCAGCAACAGTCCCAGGACTAGGATCATGGTCGGGCATCTGGTGGGACAGAAATGGGGGGAAGCTGAGTCAGCAAGAGAGACCGGAAGGAAGTAGGCTAGGGACAGGGAGCAGTTGCTGGGTTGGGGGACACAGATAAGGGGGACTGGGCGGGGATTAAGTCTCCTGGACATCCAATCCCAAAGGGAGTTTTGGTAGCCTAACTTTCTTATTCATCTCTCAGGCTCAGCCCTCACTGCTGCCTTCCTCACCCTTCCTACAGACCCTAAAGCTTCCCACATTGGGACTATCAGGGCAGATGTCCACACCAGAATTGATGTGGACCCCAGGAGCTGGGGGGTGGGGGGAGCAGCTGGGCACTCCGTTTCCAAGGGAAGATGGGGTTAGGGCTGGGCTGGATTCACTCCTTCACCAGTCAGCTTGCACCCTGTTGGGTGTTGTTCCAAAGCCTATACTGCCCCAGGAACTATGACATCACAGTGGGCTTTGATGATGGCACAGTTCCCCTTTATTTCTTTCTCTTGAAAAGGTAAAAGGATGGAGGGACAAACATTTCTGACTTGTAGATGGATTTTGTCCACTCTTTGGACCCCAAAATCTTTTTGGAGAGAGAAGGGCTTCCTCATTTCTTCAGTCTTGGACTTCCCTTTCTCCATCCTCACTCTCTCTCCCCAATCAGATGAAACTGAGAAAGGAGGTGCTGCTTGGGTCAGAAGGGGAGGGGCCTTTATAACTATAAATCCCAAATGTTTCTCACCCTTCCAAGAGATCCTTGGAAATCTTTATCTGCTTCTGTCATCTCCAACAACACTACAATGAATGTCTTTTTGCTCCTCAGCCTCTCAGCTCTGGTCTGCTGGGCTTCAGGTGAGCTCTATGGGGACCCAGGTGTCCAATTGGCTTCCATCCCTAGCTCTCACATTCCTCTCTGCTTAGGAATCTAGGCATTAAGCTTCTCAGGCTCCGGATCTCCATTCCCCTTCCTCTAGCACTCTTTTTAAGGCTCAAGGGATCCAGGCCCCCCCAAACCCCTTGCTCTCCTGGCCAATCTCCAGTGAACACTCCTCTTAAAGACTTAGATATCTTATATTTTAGTTCCCTGGTGTTCTCAAATCTCTTCCTCCCTCTTCCAACTCTCATTCCTCAAGGACCAAGTTCTCCAATTCTTCTGTTTATTCTAGTTCTTAGGTAGATAGTGTTGTATCTCTTCTCTGTTCTCCTTTCTATCTCTTTCCTGAACTAGCAACCACCTTTTGAAGGGTCAAGATAAATGGTTCTCCTGACCCTTGCTGTTTCCCCTGTATCCCCTTCTCTCCTTGGAACTCCCCCCTACACTTTTTCAAATGCCTACGTTTGGAGCAGCTCTATCTCCATATTGAGGCTAAAAGGACCTTTGAGATAGCTTTTAGATTCTCAGTCACCTAGGACCCTTCTGGATGATATTGTCATAGTTGTGGAGGGGGATACCTGAGTCAAATCATTTTTTGGGTGGGGAGCAAGTGGGCTTTCATTTCACATACTCCCTGCTCAGCGTGGGATCCAGGTAGTCAACCTCTCTAAGTATCAGACTCCCAAGTACCCCACCCCAATGAGGTAATTTCTCATCAGAAGCCTGGAATTAGCTGAGGAGTAGAGCTTGGGCAAAGATTTTTGAGTTTACTCTGCTTCCATTTCTAGAATATTCTAAGGGACTACTTAGGTGATTATCTCCATTCAATTCCATTCTTCAGATTGTGGGGCAGTTCAGAATGAGGAATTTGAAGGTAGCTGTTCTCCCTTTTCTCCTGGCAACTCCAAGGCATAGTTCCCTTGACTATCCCCAGAAGACAATCATCACCTAGACCAATTTCTAAGTTCTGTCTGCAACTCTTATTTTCAATAATGATCCTTCCCAGTTCCCTCTAGTTTTCCTTTACAGTATCCCACATATCAATTCTTCCTTATCTCCTTCTATCCCCTCCTTACTGTAATTTCCATCCTATTTTCTTCTCATAGTGTCCAGTCCCATCTTTCCCTCTCTTCTCCTGTGGTCTCTTCTTCTCCTGCCCCCATCATGTCACTTTCCAGGTTTCTTTTTCCAGTCCCATTCTCCCTGATGGTGGGTCTTCATTCTGTTTCTTCCTCCCTTGGTTTCTGTTTTCCTTGGCAGTACTGTCCCTCTTCTGACTCAGCCACTAGGGCAGGGGTGGAGGTAAAGGGGACAGATGCTAACAAAGAGGCGCAGATCTTTTCAAAAGGAGCAGCTCCAACCCCCACACCTGCTGAGAACCCTTCCCTAATATCTTTTGTAGGCTCTATCTCACTGGAACAGTCAGGGTGAGGAATTCACAGTAGAGTTGCCAGGGCATGATTTGCCTCTCTTTAGCTTCCCATTCCCTTCAGGAATCTGAGTTTGGTTTCCCCAGAACTTTTCTTACTCTCTATCTTCTCAGCTGATATTCGTTGTCATTCCTGCTACAAGTTCCCTATGGTTGGCTGTATGGATCGAAAATCCTGTAAATTGGCAGATGGACACCAGTGTATGACCACAGATGCTTATCTAGGTAAAAAAAAAAAAAAAAAAAAAAAAAAAAGGACTCCCTTGAGAGGGAAAATGGAGTGGAGGTGGGATGAATGGTAAATGGCAAAAGGGAAGAGAAGAGGCTGAGACTGATGCTGATAATCAGACTAACAGAAAGAACTAGTTAGGAACAATAGGGAGAAGAGAGGAAAAAGGAGAGAGATGGAGAATGAAAGGCAGAACTTTGAGTCTGAGTTCAAGAGGGTAAAGAAGATGGGGGTAGCATGAAAGTCTCTTCTGGCTAATCTTCTGTATCTTTCTCCCACCCCAGGTAGGATGTGGATTTACTCCAACTATGACTGTGGTTCAGAGAAAAAACCCTGCAGACCGGGTATTAACAAGACCAATGAGATAACCTACAACACCACTTGCTGCAGTAGAGACTCCTGCAACAGTGCACCCCGTCCTTCTCCAATGCAGAACCTCAGCTTCCTCAGCCTTTTTGCTGGCCTTGGCATCTGGCTCCTACACTGAAACTCCCCAGAGTTTGCCCAGCTTCAGATCCCATTCTCACTTAATTCTGTTCTTAGCTCCTTCCTATCCCTGCTTCCATTAGAGTCCCTTCCTGCATTCTAGGGTTGTGGAAATAGCACTGAATTTGGAGTGAGAAGTCCTGGTTCTCTTAACAATGGTGTGTTGTTGGACAAGTTATTTGGACTCTCAGGGCCTCGGGCTCCTTTGTAAAAGTGAGAGGGCAGGACTAGGTAATTTCTAACTTTCCCATCTTTAAATGCTATGATTCATGTAGTTCCATTAATGACCTTTCTTTGGACTCCTTTCTTTCATGAGTTTTCTAATTTTTTTCTCATGGTCAGGGAACTGTAGAATGTTAAAGCTGTAATGGCTCTTAGGGATTATCTCGAATCAAGGAATTCAGGCTATCCTTTCTTCTATTATAGTATGCCTCCCAGATCTTCCCCAGTTTCCCAGAATTGTCTCTCTCCAATTTCTTACCTCCCCCCTCACCTACCTCCATTCATCTACCTAGGACTCTTCCCCACCAGGGTTTCTTCAGGAGGGAAGCTGAAGTCTGGATCTGAAGTGGGAGTTCTTATACAGTCCTCAATATAGGTTCCAGGAGGCATGTGATGACCCTTCTTGGTAGGGTCTGATTCCCTGAACCCTGGCAACAGGTACTACTCCCTTAACCTCACTCTAGCCCAGCTCCCTTGGAATAAATGTCTATTTCAAAAAAAATCTTGTACTTTATTATCCACAGATTCCAGGTGTGCCCCCCTAAACGCTGGCATTACTACCTCATACCTTGGACTTCTTGATAACCTTGGGTGCACACCCAGGTGTTTATCCCTGATGCTCCCTCAGGGAATTTCTCTGATTGGGGTGGGGAAGGGAGGAGCTGGACTGACAAGTTTTTCTGGCCTATTCCTCCCTACATTGCCTGGAGATTTGGCACAAGGGACCTAATGTTTGGGGGAACACATTGTACACACCATATGGGGACCACACCCATGGAGAACTATCCACCTAGAGCTTCAGGGGTTGGCCTGATATTTCAGCTGGGTAGGAAGGATTAGAATGAGGTGAGGGCAATCCCCTACTATCCCCTTGGAATCTAGTAGAAAGTTCTCCCCAGTACCACCACTTTTTTCATTAACTCTGAGACTGGCTTAGTTTTTTAGGAGAAGGTCTCAGACCTGGGAAATATGTCCTTAATAGAAGCCCCTTCTATCTGTTTTTGTCTTCCTTGAGTTCCAAACAAACTTGCCTTATTAAGGTGTGTGTGTGTTGATGTAAGAAGAGACCCAGATTGTTTGCTCTCGGAAGGCCTCCATCACCCTCACTGAGCACTCAGAGTCTCTCTTACCATCCACATACCTTGTCTTAGGGAGTCTGAGACCCTCTAGGTGCCCTCATCATCTCTTAGGGTCTCTGGATGCTGAGATGTGATCATTTTCTGAGGCCTCCAAGCCCTATTTCCATTTTCTTCCCTCATATTTCTCCCCGACTTCTATCACACAATGTGAATTTTCGACTCAGCTGTAAATCAGTCAGTAGAGTTTAATAGACATTGGAAGATGGCATCCTAGCCCCACTCACTCCATTGCCCATAGAGCAATGCATTACCCTCCCCATAGTCCTGGAAGGATCCAGGCCAGGGTGCTGACCACCAAAGTAGACAAGGCCATGCTAGGAACCATTGTAGCTGCAGCACCATTGCAGAGATCACCATGGCAACAGCTACTGTGGGAGGTGTAGGGCACACCACCCACCAACTCTATTTCCTCCTGTTCACATCGATGGACTGCTACACAGGTAGGGCGGTGATGGACCAGGGTGACTGTGGCTGTAGGACAGAACAAGCACTGTTTGGAGTCGGGAGATTTATTTTTGAGGAAAAGAAGATGGGGAGATAAACTGGCTCCAGACTATTCTTTACAAGTGGCTAAAGAATGATTTATATAGGTGAAATGAATGGATTGTGTACTTGAGGTGATTTCAAGGGTAGTATGGAAGTCCTGTTATAGGCCACCCCACTCAATGTCTGCCTGATTTTCCAGCTTATGCCTGAAATTCCCGAATCAGATTACTAATTCATTTAGCTTAAGGATTTGCCTCTATTAAAATTTGATCAGTCCCCTCACCATCCCAATCCCCATATCTCTTGGGAAAGATTGAATTCTAATAAGTCTAAATGAATTTATCATATTCTTTGCTTTTTGAAGGGAAGGAAAAGGCAGTGTGATCTTGGAGCATAAGAATATATATATGCTTAGATCTTCAAGGGAAGATGAATAGTTAGGAGTTGGGTTCCTTCTCCAGGGGGTGGAAAGAGGAAACAGACTCACGGTTCCCTGGAAACTTGATCTGCTCCTTCTCTTGGTGGAGTCTCTGCTCCAGGAATCCACAGCGTTCGCCCTCCCCACATGTCCTTATGGTTTCAGAGCAGGGACCATCTGGACTACAGTCATAACATCGCATTCGATTGCCTGACCCAAAGACAGGGAAAAGGTGAGCTAGGGACCCAAATACCCCAGTCCTTGGGAAAAGAGGAGGGACAGGGAGATGGGAAGAGGTAAAGTAGGGGGTTGGGAGAACCATATCCTTGGATCTCCCTCCTCACCTAGGGTCTTCCCCAACAGCATACTTAGCAGGATCCAGAAGATTTCAGAATTCATCCTGTTACTTTTCCTCTAGTCTCTCTTCCTCCCTCCCTCCCACCCTCCACGACAAAGCAAGTGGCTTATATACATACCCCTGGTGCTGGGCTTTACAGGGCAATAAAAAAAAGGAGGCAGAGTCATGCCTCACCTCATCATGCCAGGGGGCCTCAGGTAGGGTTTGGGTGGGGCCTGTAATCACTTGAAGGAGACCTTAGCATCTTCTAAAGCCCCTATGATACCCACCCCAATCCTTTCCAGATAGCTCTTTGTCTCCCAGAGATCTCAGTGTTCCCCAACCTCACATCCTTCTGCTAAAAAGTCATGCCTTTTCTCAACCTTTTTTTTTAGATGAAACTTTTATTAAATGCTTACTATGTGCTAGGCACTGTAAGCCCCTGCCTTCCCTATCTCTTGATTAATGGCACCTTCCTTCCCAATCCCAAAAGAGATCTCAGTGTCCCTTGACTGAGTCTCCTAAGCTTTCCATATTCTGTATCCTTCTACTTAGTCTCTCCACAAACTCCATCTCCCCCAAACAAAACAATGATTTAACTCTTTCTTTCATAGTAGTAAAACTGGGAGGGAGTAATTATAGCTTAACTTAGAAACATAGAAGCTCCAATGAATCAAAGGAAACTGAGGCTGGGTGGGGTCATTTCCCTACCCCACCCCACACACCCTAATAACCTTCCCAAAGGTTCCCACATTCTTCACATATATCTTTAGGTTAGAGACATTTAGGGGACATCTCAATTCAATGTGAGAAAAAGATTAATAGAAGTACCAATATATTAAAAGAGGGAGGGAGAAAAAATAGAGGAGAGGTGGAAGGAAGATGCAAACATAATCATAAAATGAAAAAGGGGAAAATATTAATAAAGAGGAGATGCGAGTACTAGGTAAGACAAAATGAGAAGAGAAAATAAAAGTGGGAAGAACAGCAAGAGATCACAAAGGAAGAGTAAGGAGAGGAAAGAGGGAAGGGGAAAGTATAGGGAGGATAGAGTAAAGAAAAATAGAGGAGATGATAAGAGACATGGGCAAGGAAAAAGAGAACAAAAAAGGAAAAAGATGACAAGAAGAAAGAAGATAAGAATGGTGAGGAAAGGAAATTATAGGAAGGGAAGGAAAAATGAAAAAGAAGCAAGATGGGAAAGAAAGAAATGTAATAGAGAAAAGAAGAGAAGAGAAGAGAGAAGAGGAGAGAGAAAAAAAGAACAGAATGAGAAAGACAAAGGGAAGGAAAATTAAGGTAAAAATGACAGATGAAGAAAGAAAAAAATACTTATACCTGAGGTGGATAGATAATATGAAAAGAAGACAATATCATTAGAGTAAAAGACTAGAGGAAAGAGGAATATAGACTATATTATAGAATATATAGTATAGAGGGAGGGAAAAGGGCTTGCCCAGGTTAAGAGGAGCAGGAATGTGGGAAACACTAGGCTTTTTCTCTCCCAGATACTCTGACAGGGCTTATCTGTCTGTTCCTTCCAATGTAACCCAGTGACTTTCCAAGTTTTGAGGATCCCAGGACACATGATGATACACTACTATCAGATTCAGAGATTTCTTATTCTGACCTTTGAAATCCCCTTCCTTCCTTCTTGTTTTTGGTGGTAGCTGCCAAATCTTGTGTGATCTCAGATACCTGAAATCTTTTGGGATGACTGCAAATTTTTTCTTTGACCTTGAAGCTTTGGGTTTTGGCTATGATGTTCATTGGAATTTTCATTTTAGGGTTTCTTTCAGGAGGTAAGTGGTGATTTTCATTGTATTTTTACTCTGTCCTGGAGTTTCAGTCATGATTTCTTGACCTGTGGTACTCAGGCTTTTTATTTTTATTTTAATTTTTAAAAAAGCATAGGTGGAGATGGATTGTGGCTTTCAAAGTAGTTTGATATTTTATGAAATTTTCTCTGAAACATTTTATGGACCAGTTGTTTTTGATTTGTGAAAGTACATTTTTTCAGTCTTTGAACATTGTTCTAATCTTATTTTTCATGTAGTATATTCATTTTTTTGGTGCATTCTAATTTTTGGGAATCTATTACTAAACACTTTAGTGCTCTCCTTTCTTCTCTCTTTTTTTTTAATTAAATTAAATTAATTTGGGCATCTCTGGCTCCATGGTAGCTCTCTATTATATTTCTCTTTTTCTTTCTTTGTTCCTTCCTTTTTCCTTTTCTTTGTTCCTTTGTTCCTTCCTTCCTTCCTTCCTTCCTTCCTTCCTTTCTTTCTTTCTTTCTTCCTTTCTTTCTTTCTTTCTTTCTTTCTTTCTTTCTTTCTTTCTTTCTTTCTTTCTTTCTTTCTTTCTCTCTCTCTTTCTCTCTTTTTCTTTCTTTTCCTTCCTTCCTTGGAACTTGATGCTAGGGCTAGCCTCTCCCCATTTTTGGAGAGAATGTTAGGATCTTGTTTGTTCCTGTTCTGTATTCTCTGGGTCTTGTTGCTTTTTTTTTTTTTTTTTTTCTCATACATTGAATGCTGCATTCTTCAAGGACCCCAGGGACAGCTCAGGCCAAGAAGCTAGAAAGTTTTGTAAGGGTCTTCCTGGCTCCTCTGCCTATCTCCTTATGTTGACATGAGCTAGAAAAATGACTCATAGTGGTTTCTCCTTGGAAATACTAGATCACTGTTGGGTTCAGTGCTCTTTCCTCATTTTTGTTGGAATAGTGGGTGAGAGCTGAGCCATATTGCTTCCATATATACCACTAGTCTCTCCCCTCCCCAGCTTTCTCTAGCTGTGGAGCAATGAACCTGGAAACCTTTGAAATGATGGGTGAAAGTAGTATTGGAAGAGGGGAGAAGGATATTAGGCCTTGGTTATTTAAGTAAGCAGGAAGTAGGTGACTGTGAGATGTGAGAACCAGGAGATGAATGGGTATCTGTGCATACAGTCACCCTCATGCCTATGTTGGGAAGGAAAGTGAGCTGGTAGAGAAATAGGTCTCACAGGGTTTTTAGAAGGATCAAATGAGATAACATGCACAATGCTTTAAAATGCTATATAAAATCTAGTTATTAAGTTCCAAGTTATAAGTAAAATGTTGTTAATAAAATTGTCTTGGCTCAGATGTCTTTCTCCATTCTTTCTATCTGTGTCTCCTTATCTCTCTGTATCTCCAAGTCTTTGTCTCCCTCTCTATCTCTGTATCATTCTTAATTTCTCTGATATCTTCTTTCTCTTTCTTTTCCTCCTTCCCTCCTTGACATCTCTTCCTTTCTCTCACCCTCTTTCTCTCTCTCCTTCTTTTCCTCCTTCCCTCCTTGATATCTCTTCCTTCCTCACACCCTCTTTCTCTCTCCTTCTCCTCTCTCTCCTTTTCCTCCCTCTCAATTGTTCTCTATCTCCTCAAATAACTCAAATGAAAAATGAGGAGCTAGGCCTAAATGATCTCCAATGATTCCTTCCATCTTTAAATCCTTCAATACTATGATGACTTTCTATTGACGAACTTATGTCTGTTTCTTTCCCCTGTAAGTCTTTCTCTTCCTTTCTATATTTTCGTTGTGCTGTCTCTCCCACAACCCTTTGTCTGTTTCTCTGTCCTGTGTAGTCTGAGACCTACTCTCCCAACTGGACTCTCTATTCCACCTGCTCAATTGGCTCCACTATTCGACTTGAAGCTTTGTTCAGGTTCTGTGGGAGAAGTAAGCATAGGTGGTCAAACTTACCCAACCTTACTCCCAGGGACTTCCTCTGCCCTCAATCCATACTTTGCTCATTCTCCCTCTTTCCTCTTCTAGTTTTGATCCACACTCCCTTTATGTTTCTAAAGATAGAGATGTTGGGCTGCTTTCTTGGACTACCTACTATTTATTGGGAAGGGAATTTCTATATAACTTGTGGTCATTAGTGCTGCCAAGGACTAGAGCTAAACTGAGCCAAGTTCAGCTTTAGTCCATTTGATCTCAGTTTCAGTCATCCTATTCTAGTAGGCAGTAGTATTGGATTGACCAGTACTTTGTCTATTTTATCTGTTTTTTTTTTCAAAATACCAGCTTCTAGTCTTATTTATTAAATCAATAGTTCTTTTACTTTCAATTTTATTAATTTCTCTCTTGATTTTTAGTATTTCTAATTTAGTTTTCATCTGGGGATTTTTAATTTGTTCACTTTCTAATTTTTTAAGTTGCATACCCAATTCATTAATCTCTGCCCTCCCTAATTTGTTAATATATGCACTCAAGGATATAAATTTCCCCCTGAGTACTGCCTTGGCTGCATCTCACAGAGTTTGGTAGGATGTCTCATCATTGTCATTCTCTTCAATGAAATTGATTGTTTCTATGATTTCTTCTTTGACTAGCTGGTTTTGGAGAATCATATTATTTAATTTCCAATTAGTTTTTTTTTTTTTTTTTAAACCCTTGTACTTCTGTGTATTGTCTCATAGGTGGAAGATTGGTAAGGGTGGGCAATGGGGGTCAAGTGACTTGCCCAGGGTCACACAGCTGGGAAGTGGCTGAGGCCGGGTTTGAACCTAGGACCTCCCGTCTCTAGGCCTGACTCTCACTCCACTGAGCTACCCAGCTGCCCCTTCCAATTAGTTTTTGATTTGCCTGTCTAGGTGCCCTTACTAATTATTATTTTTATTGCATTATGATCTGAGAAGGTTACATTTATTATTTCTGCTCTTTTGCATTTGTTTGCAATGTTTCTATGCCCTATTACATGGTCAATCTTTGTGAATGTACCATGTGCAGCTGAAAAGAAGGTGTATTCCTTTTTGTCCCTATTTATTTTTCTCCACATATCTATTAAATATAATTTTTCTAGGACTTCATTCACCTCTCTTACCTCTTTCTTATTTATTTTTTGGTTTGATTTATCTAGATCTGACAGCGGAATATTTAGATCTCCCACTAGTATGATTTTACTATTTATTTCCTTCTTGAGCTCTGCCAGTTTCTCCTTTATGAATTTGGATGCTATGCCACTTGGTGCATACATATTGAGCATTGTTATTTCCTCATAGGCAGTAGTATTGAAAAGAATGTTTGGAATGACAGCTCCTGTCAGCCTGCCTGGCTAAATCTGCTTTCCTATTTCCCTATTATAGTATCCCTCTATATAATCTTATGGACCCCCTATCCTAAGGCATTTCTTGAGACCCTTGATATTCCCAAGGGCGTCCCCTCAGAAACCTAGAAATACTCTGCACCCTTCCCATTTCTATAGATATTACTAAAGACATCAATTATTCAATCACTTAATCCATTTGGTCAGTATATAAAGGTAGAGAGCCTGGGTGAGGTTTGGAAGGTAGTAATGGGAAGATTTGGGCAGGAGAAAGAAAAGGGGATAGGGTGCTGCCATATAAAGAGAGACCATATATATCCTGAGGAAGTTTTCAGAAGGGTAAATGACTTCTGGGCTTAGAGCAGCTAGCAGAACTCTCAGTAGTGGGAGATGAATTTTTTGGGGGGAGCAGGAAAGGGATTGAGAATATGTTGAAAAAGGGAGGATATCACAATCCAATTCCTTTCCCTTCTCCAGTTCCAGAGATTGCAATTCAAAGGGACCTCATTTCCCCTTTCTCCTCATTCTAAGTCACTTCCTGTGGGTTCAGGTAACTTGGAAGCTGGGGAAGAGGGAGTAGGGTGATGAAGGTCAAAGAAACTCTAAACCTGGGATGTGTGTACCGGAAGTGCCATGGGAGAAGCTTGTCAAGGGGTATGGGGAATATCGGTAGGTAACTATGTCATATTATTGAAATTATTCTACTTTATTTCTCCTTTATACATGTAGGGTAAACACTAGAATTTATTTCCTTTTAAATTGAATAGGAAGGAGTATGGGAAAGTATACTGAAAGTCAAGGAATACAGAGACCCATAAAGCCTAAGAACCTCTACTCTAAGCTGTGGACCCCAAATAGGGGGTGGGGGGCAAGATCCAGTCATTGAGTATCTTTCTCCCCTTCTCTCCCAGGACAGAATTTAAATCACAGCAATAAGAGAGCTTTTCCATGGGGTGAGATCATGAGATAGGGGGAGTTTCATTTTCTGCACATTTCTTCTTTTCTAGAGGTCCTCAGGAGTTACAGAAGGTGGGTGTCACATTCCCCACACCCTATCCCAAACTTCCAGTCCAAGTTTTTCCATTGGAGGAGGAGGGGAAAGAGATATGAGGGAGTTGTCTTTGGAAAGGGAGCCGGTATCGTGGAGATAATGTCTTTGGAGCCTGAGTTAACCTAGATGCTGGCAAGTGGCCAACTATCCCTTAAAGTCCTAGGGGGAAGGGGATAAATTGTCCTCTTTAGCCTGAATATTCAAAAGAGTAACCACGACATCCAATCCATGGGTCCACAAGTCCTCAGAAGATGTGGTGGCTAGAAGAGTGAGGACACATGATAGGAAACTGGGAGATTCATGGGCAATGGAGAGGGTCTGGGTAATACCAGTTCTAGAAACTGTGGTTTGGACTTTACTCTCTGGGAAAATTAAAGTGAAGGGTGCATATAGGTGTTTGTTGATGTATATATATATATGTACATATATATATATATTTGTATATTTGAGTATGTAGAGAATGAAATTATGAACAAAACTGGTGGGATTTTTCTTGCTGAAGCTCTTTATGGCTTGAATTCATCCATCCTTCTGGTAAAGTGGCAATTGTCCCTCTAGTTCTCTCTAGATATATAATATTAGGAGATTAGCCAGCACCTGATAATTTTGCTTTCTCTCATAACTCACTTTTGGAGGATGAGATAATGTGAGATGTGTCCACCTTTAAGTTTTTCTTTTCAATCTGCCCATTAGTTTCTCTCTCTCAGTTTCCTTCTTATTTCTTCAGTTCTTCTCTTAGCCCTCTCAGTCTTTCCTTCTCCCGGCCCCTCTCTTTCCTTCAGTTTTATTCTTCCCTTTGCTCCTTAGTCTCCTTCTTTCTGTCCTTTAATATTATCTCCTGACTGCTGCATTATGTGCCTTCCCCTTCCCAGGTAACCACAGCATAGCATTCCCCGACGTGTTGAGACTGGCTTGGGTGTACACTAAGAGACAAATAACAACATCATTTCATTTATGAAACATCCTTTTCCCTCTCTTCCCTCCCTTCAACAGCTCTCTCCAGAGGAGACAAGAAGAATGGTTGATAGTACAATCTCCCAAGCCCCCAAGTTTTTGATGAGGTAACAGGGCTTCCTTTCATCTTGGGTTTCCAAGGAGACCTCCAGATCCCTTCTCATAGATATCACATGGTCCTGGGAGCAGGTGGGCTGAGAGATAGGGGAAGGAGAAGATGGGTAAGAAAAATAGAGAAATAAACTACTAGCAAACCCTCCTTTCTTCTAATACCTGGGGTCTTTGTCTCCTCATCCCACTATATTAGGAACTAATACATCAGGTCCTCCAGTTCCTTCCTTACCTGGGGATGGCCAAATGAATATTTTCATAAATTTGGGTTTCTGGCTTGAAATGAGTAGAGTCATCTGGGAAAAAGGAGTATAAAGAAATGACATGAGAATTTTATACACACATATCAGAAATGTACTCCTGGTCACCTCTTACTGCCCACTCTCTCCTACAATCAGACATTATGGGGAGTTTAGAGGCTAAGGAACAAAAAAAAGTTGGGGTTCCAGAGCCCTTTCTCTATCTTTGTCCAAATGCCTTTTCTCTTCCTTCTCTGCCAATATATCTTCTTTCAGGGTGGGTGCTTGTGTGCGTATGTGTCTGCGTTTGTTCATGTGTATACTGGAGAAGGTGGACAAACCTCTGTACTGGTTCCAACGTCTCCAGAGAACTATTCCCAGGGCCAAGATGGCAACCCCCTGCCCCAGAACACAAAGCAGCAACAGAATCTTTTGGATATCCCAGGACACAGAGACCACACAGTGGGCAGGAAGGGCATCTGGGGAGGCTGCAACCAAAAAAGAAAATAATAATAATTTTATTTGTCTCCATAAGATTTACAAAGTACTTTATACCATTATCTATTTTGATCCTTGCAGCAATCTCATATTTTTTCTATTTGGTGTTATTTCTATCTTATCCATCTATTTCTTAATCTCTTCAGTTCTCTTTGCCCTCTCAGTCTTTCTTTCTCTTGGCCCTTCTCTTTCCTTCATTCTCTCTTTGCTCCTTAGTCTCCTTCTCTCTGCCCTTTAATGTCACCTTCTTATTTCCTCCCCCTTCCCAGGTATGTATGTGCATCTCCCTTCCCAGTTAACCATGGCATTATAGGTGTTATTTCTACCCCCATTTTATAGATAGAGGAACTGAGGCTGAAAGGGGTTAAGTGATTTACCCAGGATCAAATAGTTAGTAAGTGTTTGAAGTGGAATGTGAACTCAGGATGAGGATGAGGAATGTGGGGGTCAGGTAGGGATGTGTGGAAGCCAATGGAAAGGCCTTCATCCTCATTCCAAATTATATTCCTTATAAAAATAGGTCATTTTGATTAGGGAATTGCTCCCCTAAATAGCACAGATTTACAGAATTCTAGTACTGGCAGAGATCTTTTCATTTATTCCAACCCTGTCTTTTTACAGAGGATATCAGAAAGGTAAAATAACTTACCTGAGGTCACACAGCTAGTTAGGATCCCGGGTCATATTTTTTCCACTACCTTATTTTTCTTCTCACAATAGAAGACTTCTACCTTCTGTGAAATTGCAGGTGTGACTAGAACAACCTGTCTCCACACTTTCTACTGTTTGCACCTCAATCTCAAAGAGAAAAACCCTATTATGTCCCAACTTCTTAATAACAAGGGCCAATTCTTTTCGTAAGGAAATAGTACATGAAAATTAATTTTACCTTTCCCCCTATCTCACACTATCCCATTGAAAACTTTCTGTTATGATCCTTTCTTCCTGAAATAAGTGGCTAGTTTCTTTTTCCTTTCCATGGTTCTTCTTCAATCTCTGGAAATGGATTATGCTGCACTTAACCTTATGACATCACTCTTTTCTGCCATTCTAGTCTCAGTGAACACATATCCCTTCTATAACAGCAATTCCATCTGAAAATATTTTGAGGGTTATTTTCTTCCTTTTTTACTCCTCTTCCAAAAATGCATTGCATTTAATAATTTTAGATTGCAGACTGTTCCACTAAAAAGTCCTTGGATTTCATCATCCTTTCCCTTCTATGAGTTATTCTCATAATAACTTTAAGGATCACAATTCCAGTTTTTACACTATCATGGGCAGCTAGGTGGCACAGTAGATAGAGCACTGGGGCTTAGAATCAGGAAGACTCATCTTCATGAATTCAAATCCTACCTCAGACACTAGCTAGATGACCCTGGGTAAGTCATTCAACTCTGCCTCAGTTCCTTGTTTGTAAAAATGAGGCGGGGAAGGAAATGGCAAAGCATTCCAGTATCTTTGCTAAGAAAACCCAAAATAGGGCCAGAAAGTCAGACATGACTGAAATGACCCAACAACAATACTCTTACAAATGGGTTGACAATAATAATAACAGTAATAATACAATTCTATATCACTATCTATTATACACAGTTATTGAGAGGAAAGGATTTTTTTTTTAATCTTAGAGAACCATACAAATGGGAACTATTATTTTATTTTATTCCCATTCCCCAAATTCACCTGTCAAGTTGAAACTGATGCCCTTATTCTGGGGGAAAATACAACGGATGCTCCTGGTCCTCCGGGTACGAGACTCTGAGGGGCCCTCCAGAGGACACACCATGAGAAGAGAGGCATCCTTTCCTTTGAAAGACTCCATCTTCCCCTTGACTTTCCCTTTCCCTTCCACCCAAATCACAGAGTCCAGAAACCCTGCTGAGACCACCGAACACACCAGGATCGAACAGAGAGAACCATCCATAGTCTTTGCTGATAGCTGGGAGCCTGTTGGGGGAAAAAAAAAAAAAGACCCACTACATTACCTGTATTCACCAAGCTCCTCCTGTACCCACAGGGAACAACCCAGACAGCCAGCAGCGTTTTGCCTGGCTTTCTTCATCATCTTCAGAATCCAGGGTTCACAGGGAAAGGGATCACCGGGATGAGAGAGGATCCTGGCGCGGGTCTTCAAGATCACATTCTTTCTCCTCTCCCTCTCTCTGTTTCCTTTGAGACCCACCTTGGCCCTCTGCATCCTCTCTTCTTCCCATAGCCAAGAGACTTTCTCAGTCCCTCTCACCTTTGATCACAGAGAGGTCGTACACCCTCCAGTTCTGATACTTGGCATAGTCGCCGAGCACAGCACACCAGTACCGTCCTGCATCTTCTTCCTTAGCCCCTTCTAGCCACAGGGAATTATTCCCCAGCAGACTTAGCCTGACTTCCTTCAAGATCTTCCTAGCTTCGTTTCCCCTCTTGGTCACTTGGACACGGATCACTGGGATAGTAGGGGCTCCAGACACGGGGCTTCGGAACCACGATAACATCTCATCTCCATACAAGGTAGGTGGTTCAGGGCACGGGAGTTCCACAGACTCCCTGAGCGCCACATAGGAGGACAAGATATCATCTGTGTAAGAAGGAGGTATCGTAGAGATTAGTCCAAGAAGAGGGAACAGACCCCACCCCACCCCTACCTGACTGCCCTACTTCTTTTCTTTTTCTCCTTCCTAGGCTTTGTTGTGCCAGGTGTCACTGGGTCTAGATTTATCAAGATCTTGTTTCAGACACTTAACTAGTTATGTGTCTCTGAATGAGTCAATTAGCTTTTGTTTGACTCAGTTTCCCCATCTGTAAAATGAAGATAACCTCCAGAACTGTTGTAAAGAATCAAATGAGGTCATAACTGTAAAGCGCTTACTTAGCACAATTTCTGGCACATAGTGAGCATTATATAAATGTTAGATCATCATCATCATCATCATCATTATTATCTGTGGGACAGTATGCCTCAAGTTGTAGGATGGACTTGGAGGAGAGAATAGAAAAGTTTCTTCCTTATATAGGTGTAAAGATGTTGTGGGGGATATAACCAAATTCTAGCTAGAAAGGCAAAAATTGATGGATTTTCCTTTCTTATCTCCCTCTCCCAAGAATAGAATTATGCAAAGAGACTGGGAAAAAATAGGGAAATGGGCCAAACCTGATCCAGATATTTCCTTTCAAGACTTTTTCCAAAAGCAGTCTGAAAACACTGGATGAGTGAACTAAAGGAAACTTAAAAGAGAGTCATCACGGGAGACAAGTTTGCCACAGAGTGGAAGATAAAGAGATTTGAGTTGCTCTCTTTTTCTTTCCCCCACTCTGCCCCCAGGCAGTCCCTCCTACTCTTCTTGGATCAGAATGGTTATGCCCTGTACCCTAATTGTTTCCACAGCCTCCTGGACCTGATTTTATCGCTAGATGTGGGGTGTGGCTGTAGTAATGGGGGCTTCTCTTTTATTGCTGCGGGCAGTGAAGACCTCCTCACTAACGTCAGGCCACCCCTCCTTCTCCAACCCTTCTTCGACCCTAATCCTGGAAACATTTTCAAGTCTCTGCCTCTCATGCCACTACTTACCTGATGAGATCAGAGGGATGAATGGGAGTAGGAGAAACGAGAAGTAAAAGAGTAGGCAAGCCATAGGGAGTGTCTATACCAGAATGTTTTCGCAGAGAGATGGGTGCCCTAAGACAGAAATAGGGGCTAGATAATAGACCTCAGTTCCAGAGGCTGGGATGATTTGGTCAGCAAATGGGGATGAGAAGGCAACCAGTAACAAACCTACAGCTATTCTGTCCACTGGAGATAAGAGGATAGTGGCCTCTCTGGTGTGTGTGAGTGTGTGTGTGTTGGGGGGGGGGGTTGTCCCTCCAGCCCTTCATGGACTCCTTGGGCTTCCTCTCTACACTGGCTACAATCTCTCTTACAATTCCCTTCCCTCAAGCTTGGAAGTTCATTTTATGGTCTAATTTCTATCCTTATAAGAATATAACTAGGTCTGATACAAGATCCCTGGTTTGAAACCTATCTGAGTGCCTTACACATATTAGATATTGGATAAATATTATTCATTGCATGAATAAATTTCTTTAGTTTCTTAGAATACCATTGACTTAAAAAAATAACATTCAAAAGTTGTTGGGGCAGCTAGGTGGCTCAGTGGATAGAGCATCAAGCCTAGAGACAGAAGGTTCTGGGGTTCAAATCTGGCTCAGACACTTCCTAGCTGCTCACCTTGGACAAGTCATACCCCAATTGCCTAGTCCTTACCACTTTTCTGTCTTGGAACCAATACTCAGTGTAGTATCAGAAGGTAAAGGTTATTTTAAAAACAACAATGACAACGATATTATGCTTCCTCTGAATAGTATCTTAGAAGTGAATAAAGTGCTGGATTTGGATCCAGAGAGACCTGGGTTTGAATCCTATCTCAAACACTTAGTAGTTCTGTGATCCTAGATGAGTCATGGAATCTCTCAGTCTTAATTTCCTCATTTGTAAAATGGGAATATTTTTAATGTTAATTAAATAAATAATAATAATTAAATAAAAAATAATTATAGCACCTGCCTCTGAGTTGCTGTGAAGATCAAATGAGAATATATTTAAAACATTTGCAAACTTAAAATGTAAAGGCAGGCTATTTATCATCATCATTAGTATCATTATTACTGAAACAAAGAGGAGTCCTTTGAACATTTTCTGTAACCCAAAAAGGACTGCAGTAGATAGATAATTATCCTATACTGAAAGATTCTCAAGCCTGTGCAGAGCTTGGACTAGGAACAGGCAACTAGTTTTGATACAGCACATAGGCAAAATAAGAGACACTTTTTAAAATTATCTTTTTTTAAATTAAAGCACATATTTTTAATGCCAAAGAGTCCTGAAATACACATGTATTTATGGTGGATAAGTTGCAATTATTATGATGGAGACAGCCTCTGAATGAGAGTAACACTCCAGAGGCACAATAATCATATCTTACCTTTAGAATGGACAAACAGCTTATCTCTACTCTGTATTACTCTCTCATTGACCTATTCTCAATTTACTCAATTGCTGAATCACTTGGGCAATTTATTTCCCTTTTCTCTATCTTCAGAATGAGAGGTTGGACTAGATAATTCCTTTCTTTCTTCTTCTTTTTAAATCTTTTTGTTTGTTTGTTTTTAATAAAAACCCTTACCTATATACACAATACTGTGTATTGATTCCAAGGCAGAAGAGTGATAAGGGCTAGGCAATGGGGGTCAAGTGACTTGCCCAGGGTCACACAGCTGGGAAGTGTATGAGGCCAGATTTGTACCTAGGACCTCCCATCTCTAGGCCTGACTCTCAATCCACTGAGCTACCCAGCTTCCCCCCTTTTTTAAAAATCTTATATTTTATTGTATTTTTTTCCAATTACATGTAGAGACAATTTTTAATATTTATTTTCTGACATTTTGCAATCCAGATTCTCTGCCTCCCCTCTTTTCTCCCCAAGGTGGCAAGTTTCACATTTGCTATCATGCAATATATATTCCCATATTGGTCATTTTGTAACAGAAGACACAAATTACACATACAAGAAAAAACTAATGAAGGAAATAAAGTGAAAAACTATATGCTTTGATCTGTATTCAGACTCCATCAGTTCCTTCTATGGCAGTGGATAGCATTTCTCACCACGAATCTCATGGAGTTGTCTTGGATCCTTGCATTGCTAATAATAGTTAAAGCTATTCATAGTTGATCATTGTACAATATTGCTATTACTGTGTATATTGTTCTTGTTCTCACTTTCTATCAGTTCTCACTTTTCTATCAGCACGAGGTCATTTCTAATTTTTTTTTTTTCTGGCTCCAGCCCTCTATGTCTCTGAATTTTTCTTAGGAAAGAAAAATAAAATGAACTGGTCAGGACTTGTTTCTTGGGAATATCTCTTGTTCCCTAAGAGTTTCTCTGAAGAGTGGAGATCTAAATGCTATTTAAAATTTTTTATTCAAAATGTTTTTGATATTTAAATTTTTTTCTCCCTCTCTTCCTTACAAGTTTTAATTTTAATTTTATTTTTTAGAATAAAACCAAAACCTCTTTCTTCCTGTCTTAGAATTAATACTAAATTTCAGTTCCAAGGCAGAAGAACAATAAGGGTTAAGTGACTTTTGGGGTTAAGTGACCTGCCCAGGGTCACACAGCTAAATTATGGCTTTATTGACATTCTTATGAACATAATAATGGCAAAAATCCTAGTTTGGATATCCACTGGTTCCCAGAATCCTGCAGGAGGTATCCCAAAGACTAACTTACAGCTTTCCTTTTCTTGCTTAAAAAAAATTACTGAACAAAAGTCAATTTTCTTTCCTTTTTATCTTCTCCATTAAAAAAAAAATCCTTGAAACAAATATACATAATAAATCAAAATAAATTCTAACATTGGTCATATACTGGGGGTAGCTGGGTACCTCAGTGGATTGAGAGTCAGGCCCAGAGATGTGAGGTCCTGGGTTCAAATTTGACATCAGATACTTCCTAGCAATGTGACCCTGGTCAAGCCATTTAACTCCCATTGCCTAGCCCTTACCACTCTTCTGCCTTAGAACCAATACCCAGTATAGATTCTAAAAACAAAACAAAGCAAAAAAATACATTGGCCTTATCCTAAAAACATATAGGGTAACATGCTTTATCAGTCCTCTGAAATCATGGAGGGTCAATGTGTCAAATAGTTCTTAAGTCTTTCAGAGTTGCTTGTAATTAAACACTTTTCAGTTTTAAGGTTTATGTTTTTATTGTTATTTAGAAGTCATTGTGCAAGTCATCTTTTTGTTTCTGCTTACTTCAATTGTTGTCAGTTTATGTGTCTTATCAGGCTTATCTGTATTTTTGTCATTACTTATTTTTGCTGTTCAGTTTTTTCAGTTGTATCTTACTCTTTGTGACCTCTTTTGGGGTTTTCTCTCTTTTTTTTTTTTTTTAAACCCTTAACTTCTGTGTATTGGCTCCTAGGTGGAAGAGTGGTAAGGGTGGGCAATGGGAGTCAAGTGACTTGCCCAGGGTCACACAGCTGGGAAGTGTCTGAGGTCAAATTTGAACCCAGGACCTCCCATCTCTAGGCCTAACTCTCAATTCATTGAGCTACCTAGCTGTCCCCTTTTGGGGTTTTCTTGGCAAAGATACTGGAGTAGTTTGCCATTTCCTTCTCTAGCTTATTTCAAAGGTGAGGAAACAGAGGCATCTACCATGCTTTTTTTTTTTTTTTTGCCATTAGAAACAATACTTTAAATCATTTGGGGTATATATGGGACCTTTCTGTCTCTCTTTAATCCCTAGCATTGGAATTTAGGGGCTTAACTAAATGCTATTTTTATTTCCAAACTGGATCCAACCCAAAAGTATGTTATTTTTATTTATTTGTTTGTTTATTTATTTTTAAGCCCTTATCTTCTGTCTTGGAGTCAAAACTGTGTATTGGCTCCAAGGCAGAAGAGTGGTAAGGGTAGGCAATGGGGGGTCAAGTGACTTGCCCAGGGACACGCAGCTAGGAAGTGTCTGAGGTCAGATTTGAACCTAGGTCCTCCTGCCTCTAGGCCTGACTCTCAATCCACTGAGCTACCCAGATGCTCCCTAAAGTATGTTATTTGAAGGCAAGTTTTGCTTCATTTTTGTCTTTTTAATATATTTCTGTTTAACTTCTAGCCTTAGTCTAATACTACTTTCCTTCATGTACTTCCCATAATAACAAAACTATACTACACTAGTCTTTCCCTTTCTTTTCTTTTTCTTATCCCAATCCCTATACCTGGAATACCTTTGTCCACACTACTTCCTATACCATCCTGTACCTGAAAAGGGAATTCTACTTAAAACTTCTCTGACAAGTGTTTGTTTAACTTTCATTTGGAGGCCTAAAGTAATGGGAATTTGTTACCTCTAATACTTTGGGGGAATCCTGAATGGTAGAAAGTTTTTCCTTAATATTCATTTGAAATTTGCCTCTGCAATTTCTATTCCTTGCTACTAGTTTTGGATGAAAATGAAACAAGTTTAACCTCTTTTCTATGTAACAGTTCTTTTTCCCAACTTAAACATTCCCATTACTTTAACCTTCAAGATCTCTATGTTCGGTCTCCCTCTTATAGAACCATTCAGATTTGTGAAAGTCCTAGTGGTGCTAAGAATTGAAAATTTTGTCCAATGAAGAGGACAATGGGACTATCACCTTCCTGGTTAATTAACAAGAATTTAATTACTACGTACAATATGCCAGGTACTGTGCTATGCACAGTAAGAAGAGGCAAAAGATAATTAAAAAATAAGAAAATAAATAGATAATAAAAATAAAAGATAATAAAAAAAATAAGAGGCAAAAACAAGTCCTGCCCTCAAGGAACTCGCTCATTTATTTATTTGTTTGTTTGCTTGCTCATTTATTTATTTATTTATTGCCAATTACATGTAATCACAAATTTCCACATCAGTTTTCCAAAGTTCTACAGTCTCCCTCCCTTCTTTCCTCCCCTCTCCCAGAGTCAGCAAGCGATTCAATCTGGGTTATACCTGTATTGTCACACAAAACACAAGGAGCTTACATCCTAATGTGGGTCACCACATGTAAATGGCTACATATGGGATGTATAATAACAATAATAGCTAACATTTATATTCTACTTGAAGATTTGCAAAGTGCTTTACTTAACTGGAGTAGACTAGATGAAGGTAATCTCAGAAGTTCCGCTAGGTGGCGCAGTAAGTTCAAAGCAGGCCTCAGACACTAGCTAGGTGACAGAGCAGGTCATTTCACTCAGTTTACCTCAGTTTTTTCATCTACAAAATGAGCTGGAGAAGGAAATGCCAAATCACTCTAGGATCTCTGCCAAGAAAACACTAAATGGGGTGACAAAGAGTTGGACACAATTGAAAACTCCACCACTACCACCATCACAGCCACAACAACAATAAATCTCAGAAGGGAAGCCACTAGTAGCTGGGAAAGACATCTTGGAGAATATAATATTTGAACTTAGTGCTGAGAAAAGCCAAGAATTCTAAGAGATGGAGATGAAGGGGCTGGGCATTCCAGACATGGGGAGCAGCCAGGGCAAAAGTATGGTGATTGGAGGTGAAGGGTCATGGGTGAAGAATAGCAAGCAGGATTTGAACTATAGAATGTGTGGAGGGAAGCATAGAAACATGGCAAGAGGCCAGGTTATGAAGAGCTTTAAACGTCAAACAAATGGTCAGGGAACACTATTGTGCTATAAGAAATGATAAACAAGATGATTTCAGAAAAAAGATGGAAAGATCTGCAGGAGCTGATGCAGATCGAAATAAGCAGAACTGGGAGAACATTGTACACAATAACAGCAATATTGGAAGATGATTATCTGTGAAAACTTGGCTACTCTCAGAAATGCAATGATCCGGAACAATCCTGAAAGACTCATGACAGGGAATGTTATCTACCTCTAGAGAAAGAACTGTTAAAATCATCTTTCACATCAGTGTGTTTTTGGTTTTATGTTGGGGTTTTGGTTATGTATTATTTTGCTCTTACAACAATGACCAATATGAAAGTGTGTTTTGCATGACAATAAAAAAGTAAAAAGTGAAATAAAAGTCAAAGTAATTTTTCTTTGACCCTGGAGATAATAGGGACACTGGAGGTCATTGAGGAGGAGAGTGACATGGTGATGTGGAAATTAAAATTAATATGCAATATATTAAATAATTTATTAATAATAAACTAACAAAAGAGACTAACTAAAAGGTACTAACCTGCTTGCTCCCAGGAACCAAAGAGAGAGAGGGCAGAGTTACAGCCAACCATAAAACAATAACGTGACCACTAAAACATGGAGGTGCAGGAGATTGAAGGGAATTTTGGGAAAACTAAGGATTTATGGGGGATGAAGTCCAAGGTTCAAAAATCTCCATTTATACAGTGAGACCTATGCTTTAGAAAAATCACCTTGAAAAAAAAGAAAAAGAAAAATCACCTTGCTAGCTAAGTCGGGGATGAATTGAAGTATGAAGTAGTTTAGGAGAGAGAGCAAGGCTGGATATATAGAACAGCTGACAATCATCTGCACAGAGTCAATTATTGATTCCATAGGAGCTGATGACATCAACAAATAAGATGGTATAGAGTAAAAATAGAAGAGGACCCAGGGTATTTTTGGAGGACATCATTGGTTCATGAACATAACATGCATAAAGAAGCAGTAAAGGAGAAAGAGAAGGAACAAACAGGAGGAGGAATAGTAGAGAGTAGCAGTACAAAAGTTTGAAGATAAAAAAGTATCCAAAAGGAGAAGATGATCAACAGTTTCAAATAACTAAAGAGAAGTAAAAAAGGATGAAGACTGAGAAAAGGCCATTAGATTTGGCAATGAAGAGATCACTGGTAACTTTGGAGAGGGCAACTTCAAATGAATGATGTGTACAGAAGACAGATTGAAGTAGGTTTAGAAGAGAATGAGAGGAGAGGAAGTAGAAGCACCCAATAATAGTAGCTTTCTCAAGGTATTTCACTGAGAAAAGGAGGACAAATATAGGATGATAGCTAGTGAGGATAGTGGGATCAAAGTGTTTTTTAAGTATGGGGGAGACAGGGATGTTTGCAAGCAGCAAATAGGAGTTATAATAAGATAAGGAGAGAAGAAAAAAGAAAGTAGGGATTAAAAGTGGATAATTTTCTGGAGAAGATAAGAGGCTATGGGATCAAGGGTCCATTTGGAGAGATTGGCTATTGCAGGAGTAAAAAACTCCCACAGGTCCAGGAAAATCTCGGTGGTGGGGCAGTGTCAGAGACATGATTGAGACGAATGAGAGCAATCAGGGTTTCAGCCAGAGCCAGGCATCATAAAGATTGCTCTGGTCAGCTTTTGGGTTATGTTTATTTTATATGCTTTGAGATCACACATAAAGTTGGCATGGAAATCCATTCTCACAATACATCTTTTCTTAGAGACAATGTGTTAGGTGTGTTTGACGTATCTCTTGGGCTACAGTGGTGGGAAAGTACAGGCTTTTTCATGGGAGACAATTTCTCCAAATTTCACTCATTGTTCTTTTATGTATACTGTACCGAATCAGGGAGGAGGGAAACTTGGAGACTATTCTGGCCTGTTTTTGCAAGCACCTGTGTATGGGAGTGAGAGGCCTAAGTTAGGGTTTTAAAATCTTTAACATTAACTCACTATTTGCTGGTTTGTTGTGAAATGACTTCTAGGGGAATTTCTGTATTATAACATATAAAGGTGGGGCTTTTCCTAGGAGTTTGTAGGGGGTTTGTGAGGGTTCTAGTAATGGCATATGATGTTCCTCTATATGTTCCCGCTGCTAGAGATATTGATTACAATAATTCCAATAAAAGGGAATGTTAGTGAGAAAAGAGTCACATAGGGGAATCTGAGTGGAATTACCATCTTTCTGTTGCCTGCTATGAGGGTTCCAAAACTCTTGCGAGCTGTGCAAACATCATGAACTTTGATGGCTTCCTGCAGGCTATGACAAGAGATGGATTACTACTTCATCATCAGAGATTGGATTGAAGACTTTCTTACTAAATAACCTCAATTTTGGGGGTGGAGTATGAAGTAATGTCTCCAACTAAGATGGTAGGGGGAAAGGTATTATGGGAGGCTTGAGGAGAGAAAAGAAGGGTGTTAAAATTGCAAAGATACTGGAGTGATAACCATTTTCTTCTCCAGCTCTTTTTACAGATAAAGAAACTGAAGCAAACAGAGTTAAGTGACTTGTCCTGGGACAGACAGCTAGTTTCTGAAGCCATATTTGAACTTAGGAAGATGAGTTTTTCTGATTCTAAACATAGTATTCTATCTACTGTGCCACTTAGCTGTCCAAGAGAGTGGGATAGTGAATCCATTAGAGAGGAGTAGTAATATTGCATTACTGCCTTGAAGGTCAATTAAAACTAGATAAAATAATTTATAGTGTATCTAGTTATCATTGTTTAGTGACTTCTTTGGTTCCATGTTTCATGCAGCAGCATGTGAATAAGACTGAAGGAAGCAGATGATAGGTGTAATTTAGGATTGGGGTTTTCGGGGTGTGATGAGCAATAGAACACGTGGGAAAGGGATTCAAGAGTAAATGACTGTAGAGTTTAACTGGTTTTCAACAAGCAAAGTATAACCATAGTTATATGTTACTACTGCTGCTTAAGTCTTTGTTAACACACATGTCTCATGTGTTGAGCATTTTTAAAAACACCTTTACCTTTTATCTTAAAATGAAAACCAAGTATTGGTTTTCAAAGCAGAAGAGCAGTAAGGCCTAGGCAATGCGGGTTAAATGATTTTCCCAGGGTCAAACAGGAAGTATCTGATGCCAGTTTTGAACCCAGGATTTTCTCCAGGTCTGGCTCTCTTTTACCTGAGTCACCTAGCTGCTCCTTGAGCATTTCTTTTAATGTTTGTTAATGACTTTGCTGTGCAGGAAAAAAATTAGCTGTCCTAGACTTGATTTACATTGTATATTGAATAGCTTTCCATTTCACTCCTTTTTGGGCAGATCCTAGACCTTAAAGAAATCTAAGCTTTAGATGAATCTCATTGGGGCTATAAAATGAGGGAATTAAAGAGCCAGAGAGAGGGAGAAAAAGAGATTACATTTTTGATTGAGAGAACTAGGTATGTTTGACCTTAACTGGATTCATGCATGCAGACCAGGTTCAATCCTGGTGGAACTTGGCCTCTCAAAATTTTATTATATTCATTCCACTATCCTAGTTTGTTGAAATGATTTTGGAAGAATATTGACTATCATCTCGGTTTGTTAATTCTTCTTAGATTTGGGTTATTTGTAAATCTGAAAAACATGACATTTATGTTTTCATTCATATCACTAATAAAATCAACATAGGGCCAAAGACAGATCTCTGTGGTTGGAGTCGATATCTTCCATCTTCTCTCTCTCTGTGTCTCTCTCAATCTCTCTTTCTCTTTTCCTGTCTCTCTTTTTCATCTTTACCTTCTGTCTTAGACTTGATAATAAGTATTGGTTCTAAGTCAGAAGAACAGTAAGGCCTAGGCAATTGGGGTTAAGTGACTTGCCCAGAGTCACACATCTAGGAATTGTCTGAGGCCAAATTTGAACCCAGGACTTCCTGCCTCCAGGCCTGGCTCTCTGTCCACTGAGCACCTAGCTGTCCCCTCCATTCTTTTTCACTTGCAGTCCTTACAGGCCTGGAATATTTTCTACCCTTTCCTCTTCTCTAAAAACAGTCCAAATTCTCCCTTCTGCAAGAAGCCTTTCTAGTTCCCTACAACTACAAATATCTTTCCCTCTGTGATTACCTTTCATGCTCTATATAATCTTACATATACACATTTGTTGGCATGTTGTCTCCTCAGCAAAATATTAATTCCTTGAGGAAAAAGGCCATTTGTATATTTGTATCTTCAGCACTCAGCACAGTGCTTGGCATTGTGATAATGAAATTAAATCTTCCCTGTCTATCTTTAGATTTGATTACCAAAGGTGAGAACATCCCCACTTAATTCACAAGTTGGCAGGTCTGTGACCCACCTGTGCTAGAGTGAATGAGGAATAAAAATTTATTGACTGCCTCCTGGGCAGTCCTAAGAAAAGCATCTGTTGCGAATGGACACGTAAACTAAGAGGAAGGCATAGGAAGTGACACAAAAGAAGCCTCTTTAAAAGGGAGTGACAACTTCCTGTAAGTCTTGTTTGTTTCTTGGAGTTGGAGGATGAGTTGGAGATGCTGCTTGCTGGACCTGAGATCTTGGTGAGACTGTTCTTAAATCTCTCTCTTAGAACTACACGTGGTGAATGAAGAAGGCTGACTACCTTAGTCTCCAGAGAGGCCCTTGATTGGGAGAAGCCCTGATGACTAAACCCCTTGTTAATTGACTTTTAGCCTCTCTGGCTTGGCCTCTGGAGCCCTGCTGGAGTAAAACCCAGACTTGAATACAAATCTAGTTTGTTAAGTTAGATCTCTTATTCTACCCTCTTCTCATCTCTCTACTTCCACTTTCTCCTATATTTTGTAAATAAATTACTAAAATCATTTTAGGAATTGGTATTTATTCAGTTCCTTGGTGACCACACCTTTAAATATTAATATATTCACCCAACTATAAAACCCCCCTTTTCCATCTTTCAGCATATAGTAAAAACTGAATTAGTGTTTGTTAACTTACTGATTACTAAGTGCCAGACATCAAACTAGGAGCAAAAGGAACTTATGCCACACTGAGTATTCACAATATATACAATTAAGTAAAGGGAAGATAATTTGAGGAAGGAGAAGACATTGATAACTAGGGATATGTAAAAGCATCCCCCGGGGGTGGGGGGCATTTTTGCCAAACCTTGAAGGATGCCAATAGGTGGAGGTGAAGAATGAATGTACTCAGGGTACTTAACTGGATTGGCTCAGAGTGATAGGGGGTGGGCCCCCTTGAGTCAGGTAGCAAATGGCATCAGACTAGGTCTAGGTCCAGGTACTTGTACATATCCAAGGCCAAGGGCTTTTATGGGAGCTGGAACCCTTGGACCTTTGAGTGAGGCACCAAATGACATCAGATTAGGCCCAGGTCCAGGTACCTGCACATATCCAAAGCCAAAGATGCTTATGGGGGCTGGAAGCCCTGACCACTAAATGATATCAGCCAGAACCATGGTCCAAGGCTAGGGGCACTTGTCTCCCTCCAATGAATACTCATCAGGAGGAATTCTATCAGTTTCTGCCTGTATAGAGATATCCAACCTAGCCTAGGGGATGGGGTAGAGGGATCTTGACCTTTTCCTCCTTTTTCCTCTAAAATCCACCACTACTCTGGGGGAAGATAGATCTACTCCCAAAAAGCAATAGCAACTCCACTACTATAAGCCCAAGCCACCTCTCTCTAATAACCCTAATGAAAGTTTTGCCTGAGATGAACAGAGCTCTAGTGACAAATTCTTTTGGAAAAAGTCTGAAACCCAGTACTAAACATCATGCATTGAGTCTATAGCAGAGGTATTCCTTAATGGAAAAGAAGATTGTCCCATCTTCCTTGAACCCAGGAGGGGTTGTTATTGCTAAACATGGACAACATGGCATATATGTTAAACATTGTATTATGTGATGACCTCACCCTTTTAGATTTATTCTACATTTATTCCTTCCAAACTCTCTACATTCCGGCCAAACTAGCTGGCAATGTTCCTCTCATTCCATTTTCTGCCTCTTACCATCCCTGTGCCTAGAGAATATTCACTCTTTTTTTTTAACCCTTACCTTCTGTTTTAAAATTGCTACTGGATTGGTTTCAAGGCAGAAGATAATAGAATTGAGCAAAATAAAATGAATAGGGGCAATTAGGTGGCTCAGTGGATTGAGAACCAGTTCTATAGACAGGAGGTCCTGATTTCAAATCTGGCCTCAAACACTTCCTAGCTGTGTAACTCAGGGTAAATAACTTAAACCCAATTGCCTAACCCTTATTGCTTTTCTGCCTTGGAACCAATCTAGTAGCAATTCTAAGATAGAAGGTAAGAATAAAAAAAAAGTGTGAATATATTTCAGATACAAGGATGGTAAGAGGCAGAAAATAGAAATGATGGGCTCAGGGAGGATGGGGCAATCTTCTTTTCCATTAAGGAATACCTTTGCTGTGGACTCAGTGCATGGTGATCTATACTGGGTTTCATCCTGGAGAAGCCTGGCATCTATTGAAATTAATTAGGCTCCTTTCTTTCATATTCTTTGGCTTTTTACACTCCTACTTCAGTGCCCTTGAGAAATTCTTCGTACAGCTCAGTCTTTGGCTCAAGTTTAGGATCTCTGCAAAAGGAAGAATCACAATATAAATCAGATATGTGACAGGTATTTATTTCCTACACGCAAGAAATGCTAAAAGACACAAAAGACTCATCATGCATTGATAAAACTTAAGCAATCAGTAATATAACTATTGTTAAAATCTTCAGAAAGAGTAAATCATAAACATTGGAATTGAAGCAGTTTGTGGAACTACTAAATAGATATTCTACATTTCACTTTGGTTCTGCCCTGTCCACCCAAACAACTACTGGTCCGTGTCTTTGAACAATGTTGGTCAGGGATTTGGATTCATCTTCTCCATGACGGTCATCTGCTCTAAGAACACTCCAGACTCCTTTTGCCACTTGCTAATAAGATCCAACCAAAGGACTTGGGACCATAGAACCTCTCTAACCCACAAGCATCCAAATTTGGACATTTTCATGCAAATGTTGATATTCATTTACCTAAGTATATGATTGGTACTCATTTATCTAAGATCAGGAAAGAAAAAAAATAGAAAAAAATCAGCCCAAACCCCAGGATCAGAATTTCTGAGGGCTTTAGCTGCCATGTGCCCACTGCAGCATGGATGCAAAAGTGTAGAAGAGAACAAGTTGTCCTTTTACCATCTTTCACAAAAAGTGACTTCTAACAGTTCTTTTTATGATCTTTGGAAGAGAAGAACACCAAAAGGTGAGGTCATTTCCTTTTTAAAGACCCATCCAGTCATCCACTTTTTTTGTTCAGTGCCAAGAAGGAGATTGCTACATTATCTACATGTACTACCTTCCCTCAGTGCTTAGCCATTCTCATATTCTGTGCCCACATCAGAAAGGACAAGTTTTCAAATGCTCTGTACATTCCCAAGTTACATTTGAATAGATTTAATTACCTCTGTACCAATTAACAAGCATTTATGAATTAATTATGTTCCAGGCAGAGTGGCAAGCCTTAGGAATAAGGTGGGGGGGGGGAATAATATGTATATACCAAAACAAACAAAAGGTGCCTATGGAAGAGAGGAAGGACACCAGTTGCCAGGGAGTCCCAAGAAAGACTTTTTGTAAAAGAGGTCTTCCACTTTTTATGTCCTCTGTACACTTTGACTTTCAGTAAGCATACCTATACTCCATATTTAATATAAGAGGAAATAATTTTGTCATGCATATATATGATTTGAAATAGATTAATTTTTTAAAATTTATGTAGCATTTTTAGTATCACATAAATTTGTTATCAGAACAGAGTGAAATAAATGAGTGATGCTCAGCTATTCTTTGTCAACCAAGTTTTATCCTTGTTATAGTTTTTGAAAGCTTTAACAGTATATCAAATTCAACCTCCAATTTGTTTTTTTGCTTTGGACTGTATTGAGACCAGAACTGTGAATCATTCCTTCTCAAAGATAAATTGATATAAACTAAACGGAAATCTCTGCGATGAGAATGGGATGGTGAGTATTCCAAAAATTTTGTCTTCATTAGTTGGAAATAATTTGGAAGTTTCTGCTTATTATGATGTCAATTAGTTTGTGCTTCTCCAAGTAGCTGCTTTTTCCCCCTGAAAGATTTGCTATTTAAATCTCATTTATTAGCTTTTTGTTAGTAGAAATTATTTCTTCATCTGTCTTTTACAAATTTTTCAGATAAGGTTCTCTATCTTTCCCACCCAACAACTGTTGTTTTCATGGTTCTTTCTTCAATTCCACAATTTTGTTCAGTCACTATTACTTTTTTTTTTTTTATCTTCCCTCTTAGAATCAATACTGTGTATTGGTTCTAAGGCACAAGAGCAGTAAGTGCTAGGCAATGGGGGTTAAGTGACTTGTCCAGAGTCACACGGCTAGAAAGTGTCTGAGGCCAGATTTGAACCTAGGACCTTCCGTCTCTAGGCCTGCCTCTCTATCCACTGAACCACCTAGCTGCCCCCTATCTACTACTTTTTAAATGTTTCGGTAGAACCAAATATTTCATCTACTCCAAGTGGGAAACACCACTTGTAGAAGATGGTACTTGAGCTGAATCTTGAAGGCTACAGGAGAGTTTCAAGGGGAGGTGAGAAGGAAGAGCAGTCTAAGCGTTGGATGTCTGAGTACTTGAGAACAGAAACTGTGCCTAATCTAAAGTTTGTATTCTTTGCAACAAATAGTTCTGCACAGTGCCGGGCTAATTTAAACCTTGTATCCTTCCCAGCATCTAGTAAAGTGCTTCGTACACAGCCGGGCTTAACCTAAATTTTGTATCCATCAGAGTGCCAATAGCAAAGTGATTTGCACACAGCCCTACTTAATACTTTGCTTACTGAATTTGAATGGCTCCAAGCTCAATCCTGGCTGTCAAGTCCGGTCTTTTCCTAAACCTTCCCTCTCTACCTTGTCAGCTGTGCCCAGAAAAAATAAGGTAGCGTGAAATCCTTCCCAGAACTGATAAATAAGTCCCGGCTCAAGCGATTAAGGGGGACGCCAGTACTATACGTGGTGACGTAAGGAAGTACGTAACACCCAAGAGACTAGGGAGAAGGCGGGGCCACTGGGGGGGTGGGGAGTAACCTGCCGCTGGAGGAGCAGCGGCTAGGGCCGGGGTGATGGCGAAGCTACTGAGCTGCGTCTTAGGTCCCCGGCTCTACCGGGTCTATCGGGAGAGGGACCCAGGAAGGGCCCAGGCTAGCGTTCCCGGAACGCCAGCTGCCATCACCACCTCCCCAGCTGGCTCCTGGGTGAGTCTCTCCTTCTTCCCCCCCCGGCTGGAGTCTTGGTATGGCCCAAACCCGTTGCTGCTTTTGCCCCCCGGAAGCACCCATAGTTGGAATTGGGGGGAGCTTGTTAGCCTGCCTATTTCCGCACAAGTACTGCGCACCTGGGTCTTTCCTGTGTAACTTACGTGCTTATAGGTGTGAGCCTTTCTTCCTTTCTCCCTTTCCATCCATCCACTCACTTCTCTCTTGTTTCTCATTTGTCTTGTTTGCTTTTTTAAATGTGTCCCCCTCCCATCCCCCCCCCACCTCCATCTCCACCCCCACCCATCTATATTGTCATGTTCACGCCGGACCCCAGGTGCTACGAGGTCTAAGACCCTGCAAGGATGTTGTAGAAATGGGAAACGGAGAGGCCCTAAAATTCAGCATGTCTCTGCTAGAGCTGTCGCTTTGTCCTATTCCGTTTCAGTGTTTTTCCTTTATTCCACTCCGACTTTTCGTTCTCAAAATGATTTCCTTGAATTAACTTATCGGTACCACTCCCCCCATCGCAGTGTTGGTTCTGCCCAGTGGCCCCCTCCTTCCCGCTCAGCTGGACAGAGCCCCACAGGGCAATTCTATTTCCAGAAGTGGGGGAGAATTTTTAATATCTATTCCCTAATTACGTTCACTGTTACAGACACTCGGTCTCTTTACAATCTCGCCCATATTTTCAGGCTTTCCCAAAGTCTATATTCTTAATTCATAAAAAGCCTCCGCTTTCTCCATGATATCTTTTACTCTCCCTTTAGTCCCCCCTTCGTCCCCCCCCCCCCATGGTTTCATCCATTCCCTAGACTTCAGTGAAAGGGGTCAAAAGTCATTCCTTGCTTTCTTCAGTCTTATCTCTTTATTTCCTATTTCCTTGGATTGGGGTGACAGAGAAGGGGAGTCAGATCTTGAGGGGTCTTCTCTGGGGAAGAGCAGACCCTCTGCTTGGGAGTCGAAAGAGGAGTGGAGCTCCTTGAGGGGTGGGATGGGAGAATAGGGGCCTGAGGCTCTGAAAAGAAGTGGGATGGACTGGAATGGGGGTGAAATGGTAGAAGAAAGGTCCCTGACTGGGCTATTTTTGCAGGAGTCCTATTATCAGCCCCGGGCTCTGGAGAAACATGCTGACAGCATCCTGGCTATGGTGAGTTGGGCCTCTGTACACTTTCCTCTCCAGACCCAGTTGCTTTTTATGCTCTATCAACCCCTTCCCAGGCTAGATACCTGATTAAGTTCTGAGCAAATGGTTTAGAGCCTCAGCTGAGGAGTTCTTCCTCACCTTCTGGTATGCCATGCAGTTTTCTCAGGGCACAGCTTGGGTCATGAGGAAAACATGTTTACTCTCAGTTGGGACCTTCCCCAAGTACTGAATACTATGGTCCCCATAGATCTATCTCCTCCAGCCACTAAGCATCTTTTGTTTCTATGACAGTTCTTCCCTCCACTAGGGTTCCCATGTCATCATTTACACTGTCATTTGGGAACCAGAATGGAAATGGTTTCAAGTAGTAATGATGGAAAAGACCCAAACAAATGATAGAAAAAGAGAGGCTTTGCCATTTGAATTTGAGCAGATGATATTCTTAAGGCTGGCTGACTTCCCCCCCAATACACTTCTCTATCCCTACCTTTTTTACCCTTTTACTCCATGTCTTATTTTCCTTTCCTCCAACTTTTTGACTTCTCTGTATGGTAGTTTGCACAGTATCTTTTAGCCTTCTCATCACCATTTTTAATCATTCTAGGAAGAATGCATTTTTGGCAAAATGGAACATACTTTCTGATATAGAAAGCTCACGACTCAGCCTCTTCCCCCTGCTCCCAACATGGTCTGTTCTACCATTCTTTTCCTGATAGTATGGAATGTAGTATATACCTGACTTACTCCAGATTGGTCAAAATCCAGAGTTGGAAATGGGGGAATAGTCAAAACAAAGTGAAAGAAAAAAGCTGATTGTCTATTTCTCTACTGTAGGCCTCAGTCCTCTGGTCCATCTCTTATTATACCTCTCCTCTGGCTTTCTTCTACTTGTACAGGAAAGGTCAGTGTGGGGTTAAATGGTTGGGTGGGGTTTGGGGTGGTATGGAGAAGCTTGTCTCAGGGAGTAGAAGGGTGTTCCTTCTGTTAGTAAATATGGGTAATACTCCCCAGAATGGCCAGCAAATGTCCCAAGTTAGCCTTAAGAGAGAGGGGAGGAGCAGTCAAAGAAGGCAGAGCCTGAACTCAGATCTTTTTTTCTTCTCAGGTTACTTATGTATGTCAAAGGTGGTGCCGTTTTCTCACTATGCTGGGACATTGCTACTCCTACTAGCAGGTGTGGCCTGTCTTCGAGGTGAGTGATCCAAAAAAGACAGATATTTATTGTTCAGCCCTTGTGGTAGGCCAGGGGAGGGGAAGGATAGAGAGATGCTGAGGAACACAAGGTGAGATCCTTCCCTCATGGAAGTTAGAGCTCATTTGGGGAGATAAAATATATGTGAAAGAAAAGATAATAGTAAAAGGTAGTTCATAATAAATGTAAAATGAGTGGTACAGATGATGAAGGTATTGTTTAGAGATTTTAACTAAGGATTCTCAGAAAAGATAGAACTTGAATTGGAGGATGGAAAGGATCTAGATAAATGGAAGAGATAGAAGAAGACATCATAGTTCCCAGGAAAAAATATGAATTACTGGAGGTAAGATAGTAAATGATACATTTAGGAGACAATGAGGATATTGGTTTGATTAGTGTTTTTAGGGAAGTGATGTGAAATAAAGCCTGAAAAGTAGGTTGGGATCAGATTATACAAGGCCCTTGAAAGTCCAGATTGGATTTTATTAATTAGACTAATGATGAGAATAATACTTTATGAAGATTAATGTGATAAATTAAAGGGGGATGTTAGAAGATTGTTGTAATGATGAGATGATGCAGACTTGAATTGGAGTGATGGAATAGAAGAGAGTGAGATGGATGAATGCAAGTGACATTTCAAAGGGAAGTGATAAAAATTCATCAAAGAGGTTTTGGTACTAATAACTAGGATAGCAGCAATCTTATAAACAGAAATTAGAAAACCCAAATTTTTAGTAGTCAAGTCGAGGAAGAAATTTGACAGTGAAAGGAAGAAGAAATCTAGCATAAGTAGGGCCACATGAATTATTAAGATAAGGGAGACCTGAGCATGGGGGAGAGGGAGAGAGAGAGAGACAGACAGACAGACAGACAGACAGACTCTGAAGAAGTCAGAAAGAAGGAAATACTTGTGGGAAAGAACTAAAAGGTGAGATAAGATCAGCTTCTCTTTATTTTCCCATGAACCAAGACTTTTATCTTGAAATTCTTGGTTTCTATCCATTATCTTTTAACTTTGCTTTTCTTTCTATATAGTCTCAGCTCCTATTCTCAAAATCCAGTCATCTTTTCTCTCAGACTAACAGATTTTTTTCTTTGTACATTCTCTCATTCAGGCATTGGCCGTTGGACCAACCCCCACTATATCCAGTTCATTACCATTTTAGAAGAGACTCACAGGAATAACTCCTTAGAGAATAAGGTATGGTCCTAGGTGACATATAAGAATAGAGAAGGAGAAAGTATGAGCTGGAAGAGACTTTAAAGATCATCTAATTAATTTCGTAGATTTCATTTTATAGATCAGAGGTGGAGGGACTTATCCAAAGTCACACAGCTAATGAGGAACAGAATTAGGATTCAAACACATGACCTCTAACTTCAGATACATTGTTCTTTCCATTATACCATCTACCTAGCATATTGCTGTCTGTCCTATCCTGCCCCTCACCTTACCTATAATGGATCCTTTTTTTCTTCCTTTCTCTCTCCTCTTCCTCATTTCCTTTTTGTAACCAGGATGGAAATACAAGAGCCAGTCATGGGCTCAATCCCACTACTGATTACAGTATGCCATATATCTGACCTGGGTCAGTTTACTCATCTTTACATATTGTGGTGGTACCAAACCCTACCCCCTCACCCTTGTGGTGGCTAATAGTACAGTTGACTATCACCTATTGCAATTTAGAACTCCAAGCTCAAGAGTTCATGAACCAGGTGCCAGAGATAACAAGTTTGCATCATCACACCTGGAGAATCATTTATTCTTTTTTTTTAACATTTTAATTTATTATTTCTTTATTTTTAACATTCCTTTCTTTTTAAATTTTGAGTCCTGAATTCTCTTCTTTCCTCCCATTCCCACTCACATCCACTTAGAAGGTAAGCAGTTTATATACCAGTTGTGCATGTGAAATCATGCAAAATAAATTTCCATACTAACCCTATTTTTTTAAAAAGTAAGAAAATAAAGTGAGAAAATTTTACTTCAGTTCATATTCAGAATTCATCAGTTCTCTCTTTAGAGATGGAGAGCATTTTTTCATCACAAATCTTTTAGAATTGTTTTGGATCATTGTATTGATCAGAGTAGCCAAGTCTTTCAGTTGATCATCATTACAACATTGTTGTGAATATGTGAAGTGATCTCCTAATTCTTCTTACTTTGTTTTGCATCAGTTCATATAGGTCTTACCATGTTTTTCCAAGACCACCCCTCTTATCATTTCTTTTAGCACAATAGCACTTCATCACAATCATGTCTTAACTTGTTCAACCATTCCCCAAATGATGAGCATCTCCTCTGTTTCCAATTCTTTGCCACTGCAAAAAGAGCTGTTAGAAAAAATTTTGTACATATAGGTCTTTTTCTTTTGTCTTTGATCTCTTTGGGATATAGACCTAGTAGGGATATTGCTGAATCAAAAGTTATGCATAGTTTTATAGCTCTTTGGGCATAGTTCCAAATTGTTTCTCTAGAAACACCAGTTTCATTACTCCACCAGCAATTCATTAGTATACCTATTTTCCCCTTAACCCCTCCAACATTTGTCATTTCTGATAGGTGTGAAAGTAGTACCTTTAATTTATATTTCTTTAATCAGTAGTAATGTAGAGCATTTTTTCATATGACTACAGATAGTTCTGACTACTTCTGAAAATTGTCTTTTGACCATTTATTAATTGGGGAATGACTCTTATTTTCATAAATTTGGCTCAGTTCTGTACTTGGCATATATTTGAGAAATGAAGCTTTTATCATGTAAAAATTTTGCTATAAAATCTTTTGATAGTACTTCACTATCTGTGGTGTCTTTTAACATAATGTAGTTTCCCTGATTGTTTTAATTAGGTCTATTTTTGCTTTTGCTTTATCTGAGTTTATAATTGCCACCTCTACCTTTTTTTATTTCATTTGAAACATTAGATTTTTTTCCAGCCTTTTATTTTAACTCTGTGTGTGTGTTTCTGTTTTAAGTGTTGTAAACAGTTGGATTCTGGTTTCTAATCCATTCTCTCTGCTTTTGTTTTAGGGGTGGCTCATCTAATTCCTATTCATAATTATGATCATTGTGCTTTTTCCTTCATTCCATTTTCTTCTGTTTCTCCCCTCTTTCCCCTTTTTGCCCTGTTTTTCCTCAAGCCTATTTTGCTTCTAACCAAATGCCTCCATAAATTTGCCCTCCCTTTTTTTAATCCCTCCCCCCTTTTCTCCTATCCCCTCCTTTCCTATTTCTATATACAACTTGTATGTGTGTATGTATCTGTGTGTGTGTTCTTTTTTCTTTGAACCAATTTAGATGAGTGAGGTTCAAGCATTGCCTGCCATCCCCAATTTTTCCCTTCTATTGTAAAAGCTTTTCCTAGTATACCTTGCATACCTCTTTTTTTTTGTGAGGAAATTTTTTTGCCATTCTACCTCTCCCTTCTCCCAGTATATCCTTCCCTTCTCTTCCCCTTTACTTTTTTGGAGATCATTCCAACATAATTCACGCATACCTTAATAATGATCAAGTTCTTAGGAGTTACATGTATCATCTTCCCATGTAGGAATGTAAACAGTTTTAACTGTATTGATCCCTTATGACTACTATTTCATGTTTACTTTTTTTATGCTTTTCTTGAATCTTCTGTTTAGATGTCACATTTTCTATTTAGCTTTCATCTTTTCATCAGGAATGCTTGAAAATCCTCTTTCATTAAATACTCATTTTTTTCCCCTGAAGAATTATACTATTTTGCTGGGTACATGATTCATGGTTGTAATCCTAGCTCCTTTCCCTTCTATTCTAAACCTTCTACTCCTTTAATGTGGAAAGGTGCTAAATCTTGTGTGATCTCAGTTGGAACGCTATAATATTTGAATTGTTTCTTTATGGTTGCTTGAAGTATTTTCTTTTCCACCTGTGAGCTTTAGAATTTGTCTGTAATATTCCTATGACTTTTCATTTTAGGATTTCTTTCAGAAGGTGATTGGTGGGGGCAGCTGGGTGGCTCAGCAGACTGAGAGTCAGGTCTAGAGACAGCAGGTCCTAGGTTCAAATATGACCTCAGACACTTCCCAGCTGTGTGACCCTGGGCAAGTCACTTGACCCCCATTGCCCACCCTTACCACTCTTCCACCTAGGAGCCAATACACAAAAGTTAAGGGTTTTTTTTTAAAAAAAAAGGTGATTGGTGGAGTTCTTCAGTTTCTTTTTTTCCCTTTGGATCTAAGATATCAGGGCAGTTTTTCCTGATAATTTCATTTCAGTCATGACTGATTCATTGTGACTCCATTTAGAGTTTTCTTGGCAAAAATACTGGAGAGATTTACCATTTCTTTCTCCAGCTCATTTTATAGATGAAGAAACTGAGGCAAACAGGGTTAAATTAAGACTTGCCTAAGGCCACACAACTAGTAAAAGTCTGAGGCTAGATTTGAACTCAGGAAGATTGAGTCATCTTGATTCCAAACTCACTGCTGTATCCACTACACCACTTTGCTACTCCAAAATTGTGAGGAATATCCAAAAAAAGAATTTGTCTAGATGGTAGAAAGTGGGAAAGGGAGTGTATTAATCTAGTTCAATTCCCTAATCACTACACCCCCACATCCAGATGTAGTGATTAGAGAACTGCTTAAGGCAGTGATGGGCAAACTACGGCCTGGATCTGGCCCATGGGGAATAGATTGCCCATCACTGATCTAGTTGAACAGATAGGTTTCAAAGTTCAACAGAACAGCTTTTATCTGATCTTAAAGGTAACAGGGAACCATTCAGGTTTATTATTGAGTAGAGGAGCAATACAATCAGACTTAGTGAGTTTGAGACCTACATGACATCTAACTTAGAATTAAGAGAGTATTTAGGAAAACCACTTTGGTAAGATGGCAAGGGAATAGACCAGAAGCAGAGAGACCAATTAGAAAGCTCCTTTTAAAATTAAATTATTTTTGTTTATTTTATTTTTATTATGCAAAACCCTATTATGCAACATATTTCCATGTTGGTTATTGTTGTAAGAGAAAACTCATATAAAACCAAAACCCAAAATAAAGCCATAAATACATTAAAGTGAAAGATAGTATGCTTTGATCCACCTTCCTCTGACTCCAACCGTTCTTCCTCTGGAGGTAGATAACATTCCCTGTCATAAGCCTTTCAGTATTATCCCAGATTATTGCATTGCTGAGAATAGCCAAATTTTCACAGATGATCATCCCATAATATTGCTGTTACTGTATACGATGTTTTCCTGGTTCTGCTTATTTCGCTTTGCATCAGTTCCTGCAGATCTTTCCAGTTTTTTCTGAAATCATCACCAACATGTACCACAATTTGTTCAGTCATTCTCCAATTGATAGACCTAGAAAATCCTTAAAATAGTTTAGAAGAGATGGTATGGGGACCTGAACTAGACTGGTGACTGTGAGTAGAGAGAAGGGTTGAGTGAAAGAAATTGTGGTGGTTGAAACAATAAGATTTGACAAGTGATTGGATATGTAGCGTGAGAGAGAGTGAGGGGTTGAATGTAATGCCAAACCTTGAATGACTAGTAGGATGATGGTGCCCTCAAGAAAAACAGGAAAGTTTGGAAGAAGGTGGGTTGGGGGAGCAGGGAATGATGAGTTTGGTTTTAGACTTGCTGAATTTGAGATACCTACCTAACATCCATTTTAGAATTAAGAGGATATTAATGATGGTGATGCTTATTATTTTCTTCCCTTTTTTTCTTCCCTTGAAAACAATAGAGGCAACTGGCTGTTTACAATTTTGATTTTAAGAGCTGGCCTGTTGACTTCCATTGGGAAGACCCCAGTAGCAGGTGAGTCCCTTACTCTCCTTTCCCATACCTACTTCTTAGGGGTTCAGTTGTCCTCCCCTTTTACATCTCTGTCTTCTCTCCGCCTCCTCCTCTCCTCTAACCTCCATTTCTCCCATCCATCCTTGCCCCCTGCCTCTCAGTCACTTCTTAGTATGTCCCTTTCTCAGATACCATTTCCATTAGGGGTTCAGGCATCTTAGCACCTTGGATCCAAACCTGTTTGGTGTCTTCCTTGCTATGTCTCCTGTCTTCAGGAAGGATTCTCAGCATGGTCTCTCTCGCAGAGGTGTATCTCTGCTTCGAACTGAACCACTACATCGGGGGACAGCTGATAATTTCCTTAACCGGGTTAAGAAACTTCCCTGTCAGATTGCCAGGTAGAGAATTGGGGAATGGGGTTCTCTGTGAAGGAGGAAACCTGGGTTCATAAAATTTAGAGACCTAGCTCCATTCTCTCATTTTTTATGTATGAGATAGGCTGCTGGGAGTTAATTACTCCCTACTTTTCAGTCAGGCCTGTGTAATGGAGGATGTGCTGGAGTTGTGATGAGACTGTTGATTGGTTTGGGGGGAGACTGGGAATCTTAAAATATGTGATTGTTTGGTGAGTGTACTGATGGGAAGAGTAAGACTTTGGGTTTTTGAAGAGGGATGCCTTTTGGTAATTAATTAGGGTTTCCATTTCATGAAGTTAGAAGAATGCTGGTAGGATACTTGGTAATAACATTAGATGCTTTACCAGATAATAGGCCAAGCTATTCCAAATTGTTCCATGAAAGGATATAGCTTGCTAATGATTAGGAGTTTATTGTGTTCAGAGTCAGAGGTTCAGAGTGCTTCCTATAGAATTAATCCCATGCACGTCTCCTCTATATTTTTTCATAGTTTTTTTGTTGCACATACTCTGGGGCGAAGGATGCTGTACCCTGGTTCTGTGTACTTGCTCCAGAAGGCCCTCATGCCCATGCTTATGCAGGGCCAGGCTCGGCTCGTAGAAGAGGTGAGGCACTCTTGACCTGCCCTTCTCTCCTGAACAATTCTCAAGCCTTACTACCTCAACTCTGGCATCTCTAGACTGAGTACACTTCCCCCTTTGTCTCTCAGTTTAATGGTCGCCGAGCCAAACTGGTGGCCTGTGATGGTAATGAGATTGACACTATGTTTATTGACCGGAGAAGCACACCAGAACCTCCAGGACAGAAGTTGGTGAGTTGAAATTGGGAGTAGGAGGGTATGATCGGGATTAGGTATTGGTCTTGTTGTAGCACAGAGTGCTGGGCTTGGGGTTAGGAAGACTTGGGTTCTAATCCTATCTGAGATACTTACTAATGTATGGACTGTAGACTAGTCACTTAATCTCTCTGACTTTTAATTTCTTCATCTATAAAATGAAGAGGTTGGACTTGATGACCTTTACTCACATCAATTATAACAAGAACAAACCTGAGAGAAAAGCAAAGAGAAATAGATTTCTCCTTTGCCTCTGTCCTTCTTTCAACATCCTATTCTGACCAAAGGGCCCTTTGATGTAGAAAAACTAGTGGATGAATATGAATTGCAAGGTTCAGGAAGTTATCTTAGGGACAGTGTGGTATAATGGGAATCAATAGACCTGAGTTCTTCTCATGGTTTGGAATTTACTATGTGATCTTATACAAGTCACTTAATCCTTCTAGAGCAGAGTTTTCTTATCTGCAAAATGGACCCATGGAACCTAATGATTTCTGTGGTCCCTTTCAACTCTAAATCATCCCATAGATTCTAGAATTATAGCATAATGGCACATTCATTATCTGTAGTCTAGCAAATACTTATTGAGTATCTGCCTACTGCGTAGCTGACTCATTAATAGTTTTTGCTGGGTTCTTAGGAGGTAGCAACAGAAAATACAGATGATTCCTGGCCTTGTGGAGCTTAAAGTCTCCAGATACTGGGTATACACAAGTAAAACTAGAATACAAAAGCATACATTTATTTTTTTTTGTTTCTGAGACTGGATTTCCCTTTCCCACCAGAGTTAGGAAGTGCAGTGGTCACTTGTGGTCCAGTCCCATTGCTGATTGGCATGAGAGCTTTGTCCTGCTTTGTTTATGATCTGGGCTGCTTTTTAGGCAGCCTGGTGGATGGTGGGTTCCCTAATCCCTTACCCACCATCATATATTGATGTCATATTGACAGTTTAGGTGGCACAGTGGATAGAGCACAGGACCTAGAGTCAGAAAGACTTGAGTTCAAATACAAACTCAGAAATTTAGTTGCTATATGACTGTGGACAAATCACTTAACATTTGTTTGCCTCCTTGTAAATGAGGATAATATTCTCCCCTCCCTCACAAAGTTTTTATGAGTATCAAATGGGGACTAATGTTTGTAAAATGTTGAAGAACTATCTGTTGTTATTACCACCATCAATTTTAATTTTTTTACTTAGTGCAGACTCCTAATGGGTATAGCATACTACTAAATAGTATAAAGTATAATATATGTATATGGATAGATAGATAGATAGATAGATAGATAGATAGATAGATAGATAGATAGATAGATAGATAGATAGCTCAGGACTCCCTAAGTCAAAGAATCCACCAGCCTCAGCTTCCCTAATGGCAGGTATTACCTGCTTATACTATTTTCCTTGACCCAAAAGCATAAATATTTTGTAGATTATTGGAGCTGGAAAGGATTTTGTAGCCCATTTTTGCATAAGAGAAAACATCCAGAGGTCTAGAGGTCATTACTTATTGGAAGTTACACAGCTAGTAAATTTTGAATCAGGACTCAACTCCTAGGTTCCTTTCTCCCAGTCTCATTTTCTTGCCGTGTCCCTCCACTGGCCAGATTGTTCTACAGTGTAGTTTAAGTGATGTTCCTTGTGGTAAAGAAATACCACTTCAGACTAGGATTAGAAGAGTTGAATCCCTTGGCAGGGTCCTTGGAAAGAGTGATCCCTAACACTGAAATGGGCAATAGGAGTAAAAGAGTAAAAGTATGAAGTCTTTGTATCGAAGAAAACTTGGGGAGAGAGCATCAGAGAGCTATCTTTTGTGCTAGATAGTTTAATTACTATAATTTAGATTCCTCCCAGAGTTTAGGGGACATGTGAAGCTACTTTGTATCTCATTTTTGGGCACTCTATAAGGTCATTTGTCTTCCTTAAAGGAGAACCCCAATGTGGCCTTCTTGTCTAAAGAGTCCAATCCAGTCACCTCAGTGGACTCTTAGCTATGCCCCTCTCCTGGCTTAGGAGCACTAGGGGAGATGTCTCATCCAGACAAGATTCCCTCCCCTCCCTTAGGTGATCTGCTGCGAGGGGAATGCTGGATTCTATGAGGTTGGCTGCCTCTCCACTCCTCTGGAAGGTGAGACCTCTGAATTGTCCCTTAATACCTATATTTCTTTTTGTCCTTTGATCTAATCCTACTCCCTCCTTTCTCAGTTCATTTGTCTATGTTCCTATTTTGTGTACTTGGCTTTTTGTTACCTTCTGAGATTGTTTCCTCTTGAACCCCCCTGATAAGATTCTTGCCCCACTTCCTTAACTCTCTTTTGGTCTAATTTATCTCTTCTCTGATAACATATGTCTCACTCTTTGGTATAAATGTACCCCAAATTATCCCCTTCTTGGTGTTCCCTCACCATAGCGCCCTTTTGTTAGGCAAGTGCTTCCAAGGAACTCCGAGGTGAGATAAGGGGTTAAGTAGTTCATTTCATTCTGTCCTCCAGCTCCCCTCCTCTTTCCTCCCTAGTCCTTCATATGATCTGCCTGCCTAGTGCTAGAATATATTGGAAGTATTCATTTTCAAATTTGGGAGTGTTTTAGAACTCTCGTAAATTTTTGCTCTACTTCCCTTATCTCCCTTCCTTTCTCCCAGAAGGTGTTCCATTCCTTTGTGATTTTCAGGTTATGAGATCTCGGGATTCTGAGATCACTGAATTCAGATCACTGTCTTCCTCCCTCTCCACCCCTTTTCCTCCCCCAACCCTGTATTACAGCGGGATATTCAGTCCTGGGTTGGAATCATCCTGGCTTTGCTGGCAGCACGGTGAGAGCCTCTCTTTAGTCCTCTTCCTCCCCATTCTCAGGCTGGGGGTAGGGGGATGTCCATTCTCCCCTGGGAGAGGGTGGTTGTGGATTTCGGTACTATCTCTCCTTGCCCTGCATTTGCCCTTAAATCTCCCCACCTAATTGGGTTTGCTGAGGGAGTCCAATTGTTCGGAGTCAGGCATTGGGAAGATGCAAATTTGGGGCTTTTTCTTACTTTCACATATATTTGTTCTTTCTGCATCCCAAACAGTTTAGAAAAATCTATCCTTTATAAAGAGATAGGGAAAAAATATCATGAGTTAACAAGTAAATATTAAGGGTTTTGTCTTTAGGAGAGCTGCCTCTTCCATCATCTTCTTTCTCTATATCTGTGATCCAATCTGTCCTTACCTTCACTAAGAGGCTCTGGGAGTATGTTCCTCTAGTTTGGGAATTTCAGTGAGAAAGGATCTGACTTTGGTTGGAGGTGCTGCCTTTGGGGCTGCAGTGTCATTTAACTTTCACCTTGCTCCTGTAGGGGGTTCCATTCCCTCAAAATGAAGCCAATGCCATGGATGTGGTGATCCAGTTTGCTATCCACCGCCTCAACTTCCAGCCACAGAACATCGTGCTCTATGCCTGGTCCATTGGGGGTTTTACTGGTACCTCTCTCCCCATGCCCTTACATATGCCTTTGCTATTCTCTATCCCTACCCATTGTGGTCTTCTGGAGCTTTCTCACTTGTAAAGGACTCTGGAGACCATTTTTCTGGTCCCAGCTTTTCATTAGACAAAGGAAGAAATCCAAGTTCTTGAATGGAGGAAATGACTTGCTTAAGATTACAAAGCTAGGAAAGGAATGGTGGGGGTGAGCAGGAAACTAGAGAGGGAGGAAGAATTTCTCCCATTCATGGACTCAGAATTGTGCTCTGATTTAGGGCCAGGGATGGGAGGGGATTAGATGAATGTCCTGTGAGGCTAGAAGGATGGGTAATATCCACATTTCCATACTCTTCTCCACTCTCTTTTATCCCTATCATTGTGTGACTATCACTGAGATAGGGAAGAAACCAGGAGAAAAATAATAGGATTTAGGAATAAGGAGTATATGCTTTTGTATTTATACCCTTCATGATGAAGATAGCCTTAATGAAATGGTTCCTTCCCCCTACTTTCCCCTGGAATAATATGATTTTCGTAATTTAAAATAGAGGATTAGGGGTAGAAAGAGATCAAAAGACTAAAATGAAATGAGTGGCATGGAGTATGGAACTAAAGGGGTTGACTCCAGTTTCTATCCTGATTTGTGCCTTCTTTTCTCTGACCCAGCCACATGGGCTGCCATGTCCTACCCAGAGATTAGTGCCGTGATACTAGATGCTTCCTTTGATGACCTGGTACCTTTGGCCCTAAAAGTCATGCCTGACAGCTGGAGTGAGTGGGGACCCATGGAGAGGGTTGGGGGAGAGGAAAGGAAGAATGAGATAGTCCACTAGAAGGGGGAAATCTCTGAAAAGGAGGGTCTGGGGGATTGCTGACATTTAAGACAATTGCCTGAAGAGGACTCTGAGAATTCTGTGATTTTGTCCTTATGTATGGAGGGAGTCCTCTTCTAATTCTTCATCAAGACATAGAATTGCCCCCTGGTATGCCATGGGACCATGCCAGTAGGACCTGCCAAGCTGAACACATATTGCTTGGCCACAGACTCTATTGTTGTTCAAGGGCTAGAGATTCTGAGGCCCTTCACCACAAGATTAGCCACTGGGTGACCATAGCAAACTCATGCAGATCATCTCCCATGGCATGGAAGGACTGGTATCTGGCTTGGTGGAGGGAGGTTCCCACACTGATGAAATTGTGAATTCCTGAAATCTAGTGGAAATAATCTATATCCCTTTCTTAAAAGGGCACAGACTGTGTTGTCACAGAGAGAGTTGTTCTGAGATATTTCTGTGGCTTTAATAACTTCCTTTCCTTCCCTTCTCCTATCCCAGGGACCCTTGTGACTCGAACAGTGAGACAGCACCTGAATCTAAATAATGCTGAGCAGTTATGCAGGTGAAGGAGACACCCTAGCAGGGCCTGGAGGCTGATTGGGTAGAAGGGGAGGGGAGAATGTTGCTTTTGTTTTGACCTCTGATACCATGGGCTGCTGCTCTTGTTCCTCCAGGTACCAGGGGCCAGTGCTACTGATCCGGCGAACCAAGGATGAGATCATCACCACTTCGTGAGTTGTGAGATCTACTTCCATTCCCCTGTGTGTCTCCCATTTTCCCAGCCCTGTCTCTCTGGGAGCACTGAGATTTGTACTCCTCTTAGGTCTGTCTTCCTCTCATACCCAGGGTTCCTAGCGATATCATGTCCAACCGTGGCAATAACCTGCTGCTGAAGCTTCTCCAGCACCGGTGAGAGGAGGGGGAAAGCTCTGAAAGTAGGAGAGAGGAAGGGAAGGATAGGGACCCTGACACTCACCTTGTGTGTCTCTTTCTTAGGTACCCCAGGATAATGGGGGAGGAAAGTCTTCGAGTGGTGAGGCAGTGGTTGGAGGCTTCCTCCCAGCTAGAAGAAGGTGAGAAGGGAAAGACTAGGAGGAGGGCTAGAGGTGAATCCTGGTGAATCTGCATCTCTGACTGCCTTTCCTGTCAACCCCTGTCCTAGCCTCTGTATATAGCCGCTGGGAAGTGGATGATGATTGGTGTGTGTCTGTTCTCCGATCCTACCAGGCAGAACATGGAAGTGACTTCCCCTGGAGTGTGGGTGAGTCTTAGAGACTTGAAAGAGCTACATATGAATACCTGAAGGGACTAAGACTTAAGAAATAGGGAGAGGAGAAACTCCAGGGCTAAAATGTTTGTGTTTTTTGTAGAAGGGTGATAATAGTGGATTTGATCAGATCCCTTTTCTTCAGGTGAGGACCTTGGTACAGATGAGCGGCGGCAGTTAGCCTTATTTTTGGTGAGTTTTGTTTGATTTCTCTCCCTTTGGAGAAGACCCTTGCAGGGGAGGGAGAGAATTCTTGAGATGCTTCTACTTGGCCTATGCCATTAAAAAAAACAAAAAAAACTCTTACCTTCCTTCTTAGAATCGTTACTCTGTATTGGTTCAGAGGCAGGAGAACGGTAAGGGCTAGGTAATGGGACTTAAGTGATCTGCCCAAGGTTGTACAGCTAGGAAGTATCAGAGGCCAGATTTGAACCCAGGACCTCCTTTTTCCAGGCCTGGCTTTCTGTCCACTGAGCCACCTAGCTGTCCCCTTTAGCTTATGTCTTTTTTTTTTTTTTTAAACCCTTGTACTTCGGTGTATTGTCTCATAGGTGGAAGAGTGGTAAGGGTGGGCAATGGGGGTCAAGTGACCTGCCCAGGGTCACACAGCTGGGAAAATGGCTGAGGCCAGGTTTGAACCTAGGACTTCCCGTCTCTAGGCCCGACTCTCACTCCACTGAGCTACCCAGCTGCCCCTTTAGCCTATGTCTTAACTTTTTTCTTCCTCTATGGCTGTCTTTCAGGCTCGGAAACACTTACACAACTTTGAGGCCACCCACTGTACCCCACTTCCTCCCCATGAGTTCCAGATGCCTTGGAAGCTCTAGAAGAGAAAAACCTCAAGTGGGGTGAGGGGTTGGGGAGGGGTATATAGTGAATGGGGAATCCCTTTCTCTGTGATAATTCATGTTCACATTATTGTTTATTGTTTTGGGAAGAAATTTTCTATCCTTTTTTCCCCATCTCTTGCATAGCACGACTCCTGCCTCCCCATCTCTGCTGCATTCTCCTTTACACCCCATTAAATGATCACAGACTATTCATAATAATAAAAGGTATTTTTTCTATTGGGCTGACTGTGATGGCAAAAGCTGGGGTCTTAAGGTCAGAAAGCCTCGGTTCCCGAGGAGGTAGAGTCTTAATTAGGCATGACCCAAATGGCTCTGACTCTGTTCAGCCAACATTATCTCCTTTGTCCTCTCAAGCTTACAGTTTTGAAAATGGCTTCCTCTGATTCCTCTGCCAGCATCCAGCTTAATCACTATGAGCCCCATCTCTTCCTTCCTGTGTTCCCATTGTCCTCATTACCTTTTGCTCAGATTATAGTACTGTCTTCCTACCTTGTGTCTCTGCCTCTAGTCTTCTCCTACTCCCTACCACCTCCAGATTTCTCATTGCTTCCTGTTACCTGATCAAATGCATATTTCTTGGACTAGCCCAGGAGGCCCCACCAGTAACTTCTACCCCAGCTGACCGTATCTCCCCCAGTTATGGGACATGCTCTCCATTCTCTTTGCCTCAGTTTTTTGCTCAGTTTTCTCTGAGGAAGTCTAGCCCAATTATTAGTGGAATTCTTCTTCTCAGTCCTCCCTTAATTTGGATGGCATTATACACTTAAATGTATTTTATACCTGCTTTCTGTGTATGTGATCTCAGGAAATTGAAAGTCTTTGAATGTGGGGACTGTGCTATCATCATGTAAGCTCCCAAAGGATCTATTTCCTTCATCTTGGTTTTCTGTGCCTATGTGGCTTATCTCCTTGCCCTCTTCCACCCTAGTGCCTAGGATGGGACTGCAAACAGAGGTCATTAGTGCTTAGACCAAGGAGGGGCTAAGTGCCCAAGTGCCAAAGGGGAGCTGGAATTGGCAAAATGAATTAACTTCTGGAGTAAATTTATCTTTAGTAAACATCAAGGACATTGAGAAATTTTGTGAAGAAATGGGAAGTTCTAAATTGTGGAGGAGTGGGTGTGGTGACAAGACTGCCTGATATTTTTTGAATTCCACCCTTCCAAACCCTAGCTAGACAGTTAATCCTGCTATATTGTGATAAGGAGAATCCAGAGAGCAATTCCTCAAGGAAAGTAAACAAGGTAATAGGGACCTGGACCTCCATTTCAGCCTCTATTCACCTCAGTAACCCAGCTTTCTCTACATTTTTAACCTTGTAACCTTCACTGCCCCTGACCTGAGCCCTTAAAGAGGTACAGAGCTCCAATTTCTCAGCCTCAAAATTAATTTTTCTTGAATTAAGGCTTTTTAGGCAGTCTTTGATTTCTACCTGTTTAGGAACCCAAATATCCTGCTTTTCTGGTTCCCAAATTTTAAGCCCTTTTGTTTCTCTGGGACACTATATGGTGTGTGCATGGAGAGGGTTTGAAGAAAGACAAAGTTACTATTGGAATGGGGTCTTTCCAGCTACATGAAGGGAAGTTTGAATGTCCAAATCCTAGATCGTCTCCTTTTTTCTATGAGTCAAACACTCTCCTTCCACCAGATGAGAAGCAGCTGCATTTGTCTACAGAATCCCCCAGGGATGGCACTGGCTCTCCCTCCTATGCAATTCCTCTGCTCTCTACTCTTACCCACTACCTTATACTTGACTCTTGAAGGAGGTTCCTGAAAAACCTTGCCCAACAATAAAGACTCTTATCCCTGCCACGGGCTCTCAGCTCCACTATACTATAAATCAACAGTCGGCAACCTTTTTGGCTGTTAGAGCCATAAACGCCTGCAAAGGAGGAGGATGGAGGCGGAAGGTGCTGGGATATGGCACCGGATCTGAAGGGCCCCCTGGGGCACATCCTGGGGCTCTGCCCTGACTGACCAGTCGGGAGGTGGAGCCAAATATGGCTTGAGAGTCATACGTTGCCAACCCCTGCTATAAATTCTGGGTGTCTAGAGAGAGAAAAGAGGGGCATGAGAGAAAGGGGACAAAACAGGATGCAAAGGGAATGTGTTAGATAGAGAGAATGGGGGTGGGATGGGAAGAGGGAGCTAGTTTCAGGAAGGGAAAATTGAGGGAAAAGTAGGTATAGAGAATGTTCAAGATTATGGGACCATAGGATTTAGAGTTAGAAGGGACTTTGCCAATTGGCAGATGAGTAAACAGGAAGAGAGTTTAAGGTTTGTTGGATTGGATTGGTTTGGAAGAGGCAGGTGGAAAGGAAGGACCATCAGATATACAGATTCCTTGGATTGAGGGTCTCTTCACCTAGCCCAAATGGACTGCATGCTTGGGATGCAAGGTTGTTTCGGGACCACCCTTGGATCTTCTACATATACTGGTCTGTGACAGGTGAGTGCAAGTCCAGGAGTGAGATTCTTTCAAATACCCTTCTGGAACTCTGGTCTTTGAGCTCTGTTAGAGTCTTAGTCCCATCTACAATTCTTGATTCTCCTCTTAATTTTTCCTCTCCTTCTCCAGACCCTTTCTCCTTCATCTCCACCTTCAGCTGCTTGTACTTATGACCCCTTGTGCTTGGGGAGAGGGTCCCTTCTATGGATTATGTCATATAATGCCCAGCTATCTCACTCCCAGAATGTCCCCATCCTGGCAGAAAGTAGTATGGTCAAGGGAGCCTCCTTCATCTAGGACAGTGATGGCAAGCCTATGGCATGAGTGCCAAAAATGGCACACAGCACACTTTGTGGGCACTTGGCGAGGACCCCCCCTACACCTCAAGTTCGTTATTAGAAAGGCAGCCTTGAGTGGAGCTGTTCCCCTCCCCCTCCCCACCACACCTCCCTGCCCATCTGCCCAGCAGCCCAATGGAAGCACTCAGGGTAAGGTGGGCAGCTCACAGGTGCAGAGCTGGAGGGGAGCAGAGCACTCTTCACTCCCCTCTCCCTCTCTACATTCACTGAGGACATTCCTCACTTCTACCCCTCCATCCAGCAGCTCAATGAGAGTGCTTTCTCCCTTCCCAGTAGAGGGAAAGGAGGGAGGCAGGACATGCCCAGCACTTAGTGTTGGGGAGGGGCAGGGCACAATGTTGGGAGTGGGGGGGGGGGGGTAGGGAGGCCCAGCAGTACTCCATTTATAAAAGGCTTACCATCACTGGTCTAGGAGCTACAACTCTACCTTGTCTTTCCAGCCAGAGGAAAGAGGAGGGACGAGTCTTATTAAATAATCAGAGGGGCAGGATTAACAGTCCCAAAGCTACACCTACCCAAAAGACTGTGCCCCAACCCAACACCAGTCCCTACTCCATTTATAACACCAATACCCCATTCCCTGGCAGCACCAGGTACTCCCCTCCTAGTGCTTATCTTCTTTGTAATATAAGGGACTTCCCTCAGGACTTCCTTTCCTCTAAAGCAGGGGTCAGCAACTTTTTTGTCCGTGAGAGCCATAAACGCCAAATTTTTTAAAATGTAATTTTGTGAGAGCCGTACAGTGCTCACAGTGCGCGCTCCTGTAACAGCGCCTGAAAAAAAATTGACTTTATGGCTCCTGCAGAAAGAGCCATTCATTGCCGACTCCTGCTCTAAAGGCTCCTAATCCCATTGGCTTACCCGGTTCCATTCAAAAACACCCTTCTAGTCTCTGTAGCAAGCCCACTACAACAAAGATCCCTTTCCAGGTGGACCTGTTGCTAGTAATCAGTTCTGGGAGAGGAATGTTGGAGAGCCTTTGAGATGGCTTTCACCCTCAAATCTCCTGCTCACCCCTTCGTACCTCCTTTGTTCCCCTCTTCCAATACCTTGATCTTGTTCAGTTTGATCTCCCAGTATCTGCCAATTCTGATTCTTTGTCTTTCTATATCCAGTCAACAGTTACTGAGTTATACAACGTACCAAACACCTTTCTAATCTTTGTCTGTCTTGATTTCTCTCTCTCTCCCTCCTTTCTCTTTCTTTCCTCTGTGTCTTTGTGTACTTCTTTTATGACTCTCTGACCTTGATGGGGTGCTGACTCCAAATTTGTTTATTTAATAAAATGAGATTCCTATCACAAAACGACTCTGAGACTTCAGACTGTAGTTCAAGCCTAGGGATATGTGTTGATGGAAGGGTTGTACATTCCTGGAAGAAGGAGAAACAGCAGAATGCTTAGATCCCTGAAAAAAAAAATTAATAACAGTGGACATAATCAACAATCCTTTGGGGAAAAGGTAAGCAAAAAGCATGCCTGGAATAGCAATGAAGGTTGCTATACAGGGTTATTGAGGCAAAGGAACATAGTATATCTCAGAGCTGGAAAGGACCTAAGTGACAATCTTAAGGGAACAGAGAAAGGGGAAGGGATTGGTCACTGGGGAGTAAAGTGAAATAAGTGGCAGAATTTGGACTTAAATCTAACCTGATGTCAAGCCCAGCACATTTTTTGCTCATTTTAACTAGTTTACTTTTAAAGGAGTGACAGCTAATATTATTAGATTGTAAACTTCTTGAAGGAAGTGACTGTCATTTGTAGTTTTGGGGAGGGGTTTTGGTTATCTCTTCTAACCCCATTGTATCTAGCACCAAGACTATAGTGCATGTTTAAGAGTCTGTTAGATAGAAGTAGCTGGGTGGCTCAGTGGATTGAGAGGCAGACCTAGAGATAGGAAATCCTAGGTTCAAATCTGGCCTCAGACATTCATAGCTGTGTGACACTGGGCAGATCACTTAATCCCCATTGTCTAGCCCTTACTGCTCTTCTGCCTTAAAACCAATAAACAGTGATGATTCTAAGATGGAAGGTGAGGGTTTTAAAAAAATATATTTATTTATATATGGATAGTTGAAACAGATGGAAAGAGACAGTCAAAGAGATGGAGAAATAGAGACATAAAGAGAAATGGACTGAAAGCATAAAAATAAGCAAGTCATCTGGAACATTCCACTGCTGCATTTGGGCACTTATGAGGATGCCAGTCTGGTCTTCATTATGATGTCACAGCGCCGACTGCTGGGGAAAGTGTGATTAGGTCATGACCAAACTTGGCCCAAACATCCTGGGTCAAAGCTAGAAAAGCCTTTTGGATCCTGTGGGAATTTCTTCTATGGCTTCCAAGACCTCAGAAATGGGGATAAGGGTAAGCACTCAAGCAGGGAGAGCAGACTGACCCCCAGTCTCGTGGGTGCCGAGTTGGAGCAATCTCCTTAGGGATCAGGGGTGGGCTGGGGGAGGAACTTGAAGGCAGGAACCCAGTTGGAGCAACAGAGCCTTGGGGAGTGTAGCTTGGGAGATCACTCCTCTTTAAAGGCTGAAACAAAACAAGAATTCTGCCTCCCTTTTCTCTCTTAACACATACCCCACCTCAATCTCTAGATTCTTAAACTACCATCACCACTGCCTCTGCATCCTTTTCCTGGTCCCTGGATTCTGGTGGGGGAGAACACTCTGTGCTTCCTGGCATGTCTTCTGGACCTTGCCCCCACAAGGAGGTGGTAGGGGCCCTTAAGATTCCCCTCATCCTCAAGCATCAACCATCCCAGAACCTGTTTTGCTTTTGGATTAGGTGAAATCAGAGGTCCCTTCCAAAAGAAATTTGAATTTTAGGAACCAAACTCCTTCCTGCTCCAGTGCCCAAGATGAGAGGCAGAATATCCAGAGGTATTCTGGTCTTCCTGGGCTCTGCTGTAGGTACTTTAGCAGAGGCTGGAGGAGGAGAGAGGGTATCTGGGGCACAGCCCAGCCCTCTTGTATTTCTTTCATTGCCTTGCCCTGTTCCCATATTCCCATGTTCCTCCAGGCCTTCTCATGCCTGGTCTTGCCATTTGTGCCTCCTGCAAGACCCATTTCAGGGCTGCTTAACCAGGCAGACATGCATCCCAGACAACAAGGACAATGCCTGGTGATGGACATCTATGATGGTGAGATGCACCCCAGGACAGAGTGCTGGGGTGAGGAGGGCATGGACCTGAGAGGGATGAGGAAGACAAGAAAGAGAAAAAACAGGGCTGAAGACTGAGAGTGTGTGTGAGGAGAGAGGGTGGGCGGGTGGTCCTGCATGTAGTGGGTGCTTCATGCAATTTGTAATGAAATGAATTCATCAAGATTGTGGAAACAGGTTCAGGGCTAGGGGAAGAGAGAATGAATCCAGGCATCCTGCTTCTCTACCTTCTTTCCCTCACAGGGATGGGGAGTCCATTGAGTTCAGACTATAGCAAGGAGAGAGATTGCTTAAAGGATCTGGAGAATGGAACAGGGCTATACCCTTTCCATTCCTCAAATCTGCAATTCTCTGGGGTGCTGAACCTCTCCTTACCTCTTCTCACTCCAGCCCCAGCAGAGTCAGAGGATATGGGCCTCTCACCCCGTCTCTGAATCTGAATCTGCCTCTGGAACACCCTCCTATCCCTTACCAGTCTTTCACCAAGGATGGCCTCCTGATCCTTCCCCAGGCTGAGCCATAACTGCTTGATACCCCTCTGCCACAGAGATGTGCCTCCTCACTCTGTCCCCTGGTATCTCCTCATCCCTGTCCTTAATCATAATACAATAGTAATATGGTGAGGGAATTAATAATTAATATAATAATATTAACATAATTACTCATGTCACCCTATTAATTTCTAAGGCTTATAGATTATTTCACTGGCATCTTATCGAATCCTCACAACTCTAGAAAGGAGGTAATGCAGGATTACTAATAGCTCAAGTCCACGCTTCCACAATATTTCTAGCATTTTTCCTCTTTTCTCATAAAGCTATAATTTAAATTCTTATCACCTCAAAGGGCAGCTAGTGATGCCGTGGATAGAGTACCAGGCCTGAAATCAGGAAGACTTGAATTCAGATCTGGCCTCAGACCCTGGCTAGCTTTGTGACCCAGGACAATCCTTTTTTGCCATTGTTTCCTCACCTGTAAAATGGACTGGAGCAGGAAAGGGAAAACTACCCTGGTATCTTTGCCAAGAAAACTCCAAATGGCATTCTCTCATTGCAGTGGAAGGAGCTATCCTCCCCACAGCCTCTTGGAACCTGGGGGAAAGGGGCAAAGAGCTTCTTAACCCTGGGATGTGCTCTCCTTCATCTTTTACAGTGCCCAACTTTGGTAAACAAACCCAGTTTTCTGTGGGATGTTGCTTGGAGGTATAATAGAAATAGAGAAAGGGGGAGATGTGCGTTCTAGTTGGAGAGGACTGAACACCACCACCACCTCACCTAAATGACAATAATAGCTTCCTAATTTTTGGTCTCATCTCTTTCCAACTCATCATCTATACAATTGCTAAAATAATCTTACTAAAGTGCAAATCAGATCTTGTCACTTCTCTGCTCAAATATGTCATTGATTACCTATTACCTTTACAATAAAATGTAAACTGATCCTGACATTTAGGATCCCTTATAATCTGGTTCCAAATAATCATTGGCCCTCCCTTGTCCCCCCCCCCAAATGCCTATTGTTTAGGTAATGAGGACACAAAGAAGAAATGCCCCTAACTTTAGTTATGGGACAGCTAAGTGGTACAGTAGATTGCTGGGTCTGGTCACAAGGACTCATCTTCCTGAGTTCAAAACTGGCCTTAGGATACTTCCTAGCTGTGTGACCCTGGGCTAGCCACTTTACCCTGTTGGTCTCAATTTTATAAATTTCCATTTCTTAATAAATAAAATGACCTGGAGAAGGACATGGAAAACTACTCCAATGTCTTTGCCAAGAAAATCCCAAATGGTGCCACAAAGAGTCAGATACATCTGAAATGACCAAACAACAGCAGCACCTCAATTGTACTTGGGGAGGAGTGAAGTGGGCAAATGATGACCATATGCATTTATAATCTAAAGTAAAATGTGGTGAAGGTAGTGATGGAGGGAGCCGGGGGAAGAGGAGGGATCCAAAAACATATTCTAGGAATATTTGAGGAGTAAAGTATATGCTCAGTGTGGGATAGGAGTAGGGAAAGGTATAGACAGTCAGGACCTCTCTTCACACCTGAACTATGTTTTGAAGGAAAAGAAGATGAGAAAGAGAAGGGAAGGTCTAAGGCAAGGGCACATACCAAAGCCCAGCACAGGACAAAATTAAATAACATCTAAGAGTCCAGTTTGGCAGGCATAGAAAAGACATGGAGGGGCAGTAAGTGGCTCAGTGGATAAAGAGACAGTCCTAGAGACAGGAGGTCCTGGGTTAAGATCTGGCCTCAGACATTTCTTGGCTATGTGACCCTGGGCAAGTCACTTAGCTTCCAGTGTTTACCTCTCTTTTGCCTTGGAAAGAAACTTAGTATTCATTCTAAGACAGAAGATAGGATTTTTTTTAAAAAGGGTGGGGGTTTGGCACTAATAACTGGAAGAGAGTATTTAAAAAAAAACATAGTGAAGTTTATTACTTTTTATAACCAGCAGAATCTTATAAATCAATATCTTCATTATATTACCTTTTTAGTACATCCATTACACAGAAAACTTAATTTAAAAGTGAAACATTATAATTCTAGCTAAGAATAGAATCATTATACAGATGAGAAGAATAACTAAAGGGAGGCACTAATAACTAGGAAAGGCCACCTACAAGTGGTGGCACTTGAGTTTTCTTTTTTGTGTACTATCCATAAACAATTTTTTAAAAATGTATTTTCAATTCCAAATTCTCTCTCCCTCCCTCCACTCCCTCCTCACTCATTGAGGAAGAAAAAATGATGACCAACACTCATTATATGTATGAAGTCATGCCAAACATTCCAAAAACAAGAAAAAGAAAGATAAAAAATATCCTTTTACATATTTTTCATTATGAGCCCTGTGGAGAGGCAACTAAGAGACTCAGTGGATAGAGAGTACTAGGCATGTTTTCCAAACTACAATTTTTTAGAAACCCCGACTTTCATGAGACTCAAGGGCCCAAAAAATCAAAGCTGTCAATTGTTATATGAACAAATGGAGCAGCTAGGTGGCACAGTGGATAGAAAGCCGGACCTGGAGACAAAAATTCAAATCTGACCTCAGAATGCCTTGGAATTGATACTCATAAGACAGAAGGTAAGGGTTTCAAACAAACAAATAAATGGAATTGTCTACGGAATTGCCACGAATCATCATATTGTTCAGAATTGTTATTCTTTCACAACCTATCATCATTCTGGTATTGCTGTTACTGTATAAATTGTTCTAGTTGTTCTCACTTCACTGTATCAATGATGCTCACGTATGACCTTTCTAAGAGCCATCCCCTTCATTATTTCTTACAGTATAATATTCCAGCACATTCATACATCACAACGAATTTGTTCAACCATTCTCCAACTGATAGGCATCTTCTTAGTTTCCAATTCTTTGCCACCACAAAAAGAACTACTAGAAATATTTTTGTACCTATGAATCCTTTTCCTTTGCCTTTGATCTCTTTGGGATACAGATATAGCAGTGGCATTGCTACATCAAATGATATGCACAGTTTTATAGCCTTTTGGCAAGGCATTGTTCCAAATTGTTCTTCAGGATGGTTGGACTAGTTTTTAGCTTCCCCAGCAGTGCATCAGTGTTCTCATTTTTCCACATCCCCTCCAGCATTTGTCATTTTCCCTTTTCTGGAATTTATCACTTGCCAGTCTGATGGGTATGAGGTGATACCTCACAGTTGTTTCAATGTCCATTTGTCCATTAGTGATTTAGAGCATTTTTTCACATGACAATTGATAATATGTCTTGGGACTTGAATCTTTTTGTTTGTTTGTTTGTTTAACTCTTACCTTCTGTCTTAGAGTTGCTACTAAGTATTAGTGTCAAGGCAGAAGCCCCAGAAGAGCTAAGCAATTTGGGTTCTGACTTGCCCAAGGTCACCCACCCAACTAGGAACCATCTGAGGCTAAATTTGAACTCAGGGACCTCCTGTCTCGGGGCCTGGCTTTCTAACCACTGTGCCACTTAGCTGCTCCATTTTTTTCATATAACAATGGGCAGCTTTGACTTTTTGGCACTTGAGTCTTCATGAAAATCAGGGTTTCTAAAAATTGTAGTTAAGGAAAGAGAACATTTCAGGAGTGTAGGAATCCAGGCTTATTAATTTTGATATTATTTTAGGAGCACTCTTAAAGACTGACTCTTGAGATTGGTTTCTGTAACCTTGAGTTAAATTGAACTTCAACCTTGCCAAATTCCAGGCCCTTCCCTGAGATTATACTGGGGAAAACTGATCGTTATTTCAGTCTCCTTATTTTACCAATAATAATTAATTAACATACATATCAAGCAAACTTAGATGCCTTAGGCCATATGGATTCCTGATCTAGGTGTTAGCTATATCTATCATTTTAGATTCCTGCAGTTTGTATCTTCTGATGATGACCTCATCGTGTTAATGTCTCAGTCCACTTGCTTAAAGATTATTTTCCCTTTCCCCCTATAATGTTGTAACCCCAATAAAAATACCAGAATGTTGGCTAAGGGTTAAGCTCTTCACCCTCAGAGCTTCCCAATGAAGTTCTTATCCACCAGAGCTAACTACTGACTACTTCATGTTAGTTCTCTGTCTGTGTCTTTCTTTTTGCCTTATGCTCTCCTTCCCTTAGACCTTAACTGGTAACCCATTTTTCTCTCAGTCCCTGGTTCCCCTTTCTGAGTGTTTTACCCACCAGGAACTTTTGGGCAGCTGCTGGGCAGCTTCAAGGAGTAAGAAAATACCAGAGTGATGTGTGTGAGGATTAAGTAAACCAGTATGGCCACAACCTAGAGTTAATGGAGGCAAAATAGAATATAAGAAAACTGGAAAGGTAGAAAGAGATCAAAATGTGGTAAGTTTTAAATGTAAAACAAAGGACTTGATGTTTGATCCTGGAGCTTACATGGTTCCATTGGAGTCTGTTGAGTAAGGGAGCAGATGTCATGGACCTCTGCGTCAAGCAGATCACTGGCAGCTGGGTTGAGTATAGATTGCAAAGTGTTGAGGGTTAAATAACCAGCTGAGTTTCCATTTTTATTCTAGAGACAATAGGGAGCCACTGAGGTATCTGAACAGGGTAGTGAATGGTCAGATCTGTGCCTTAGGAAGATTATTTTGGCATTTGAATTTGAAATATGGATTAGAAAAAGGAGGGATAGACCAGTTATTGGAAAAAAAGGAGAGACAGACAATTTACTGGAAAAAAGGAGGGTCAGACCAGTTAGGAAGTTATTTAGGGTGAGAGGCAATGAGGGCCTGACTTGGGATAATGGTTATTTTATGTTACATTGTTTTATTTTATTATGTAATATCATGCCATGTCATATTGTATTCTCTTAGGTTATGAGGGAAGGGGACAAATGCAAGAAGATTAGGGGAGATAAGATTTTTAAAAATAGAAATAAGAGGCTGGAATAGAAATAAGAAATATTTGAGAATCTAAAAAATTAGGTTAACAATAAGAAATAGAAATAACAAATTTAAGAATCTTTTAATTGGCCGGCCTCTCCTTTTGCCAATTCATTTTTCATATGGCAGAGGTTTGCCAAAATAATCTTCCTAATTTTATATTGGTGGGGCAGTGGGGAAGACAACTTGGGTGACCAATAACTGGGAAAGCTGATTGGGGTAATCAATAGAAATTGAGGATTTATTTGAGAGGAGGGACAGGTTTGAGGATGAATATGTTTAATTTCAATTTGGACATATTTAGTTGAAGGTGAGTTATCTAGGTGAAGATATCCAGGAGTTCAGGAGGAAAATTATGGCCACATGTATATAGTATATGGCTGTATGAAAAATAGATAACTGATGCCATGGAAACATGTGAGATTACCAAGAGTATACAAAGAAAAGTAAAAAAAAGACCTCACCGCAGAATCTTGGGGGGACACCCATACTGAAGGGATGCAATAGAGAAAGATGAACTAGCAAGGGAGGAAGATAAGGCATGGTTAGATAGGTAGGAGGACAACAAGGAGTAAGTCATTTTTTACACAAAGGAGGGAGAATATACCACATGTTGCAGTGTTTAATATTGTTCCATCTGAAGGAGGATGAGGACCAAAAAAAGGGTCATTAGATTTAGAAAGAAGTTGTCAGTAACTTTAGAGGTCATCATTTTAGGAGAATAATTTAGATTCTCAGTCATAAGATATTAGAACTGTGTTGGGAGTAGGGTACTTTCCCTCCAGTTTGCATGATTAGAGTCTCAGTGGACCACTATCCTGGGTCCATGCAGTGCAATGGACAGGATGTTAAGTCTGGAGTTAGACCCTATTTCAAATCTAGCCTCAGACACTTACTTGCTATGTGACCCTACACAAGTAAATTAATTTGTGTTTGCCTCAGTTTCTTCGTTTGTAAAGATAGTGTAAGGGGGAAAAAGGATTTTTTGGTCGTCAGAGGATTGAACAATTATCAATCCTCAATTAAGAATAATCTCAAGTCAAAATTGACTTTTATGGAAGTTTATTTATAATTGAGAAGAGAGAGAGAAAATAAGGAAATAAGAATCTAACACAGTAGGTAAATTACTATGATCCTCTAATTAATCCAGGTAGATCTAATTAACCCTCAGCCAAGAGTCAGAGGACCAGAAGCCTGGAGGTGAGTGAAGCAAAGCTTCATTCACAGAATCTATTAAAGGGAAGTTCCTTAAGAGAAGTTCAGGAAGATTCAGTCTTTAAATTCACCTTGTGGACTTCTAAAGAAGATATTGAAAGCAGTCTCACCAAGATCTCAGCGTTCCAGCCAGCACTCCTCCACAAACCAGGAAAGCTCCTTCACCAGCCACCCTCTTCACCAGAAGACCTTCTCCAGCAGAAGACCTTCACCTTTTAAATGGGTCACTTATGAGTCACTTCCTGTGCCTTCCTCCTAGTTTGCATGTCCAATCACAACAGACGCTTCTCTTAGGACAGCCTAGGGGGCAGTCAGTTGATTCTGATTCATCACCCACTCTAGCATATGTGGGTTAATGGACCTCCCAAAATTGGAGGCTCTCTCACCTTTGGTGATTAAATCTAAACATGGGCAGTGTAGACTTAATCTAATTATCACAATAGAGATGATAATAATAGCATCTACCTCCAGGGTGGTTGTGAGGATCAAATAATAAATATATATAAAGTGCTTTGAAAATCTAAAAGCATTATATAAATGCCAGCTGCTATTATTATTTTATGAATTTGTACCTTGAAAACAATAGCTCATGAGTATCCACTGATATGTTTACCTTTAAAAGCTAGAACTGGGTAGCTCAGTGGATTGAAAGTCAGAGATGGGAGGTCCAAGGTTCAAATCTGACCTCAGACACTTCCTAGCTGTGTGACCCTGGGCAAGTCACTTGACCCTCATTGCCTAGCCATTACCACTCTTCTGCCTTAGAATCAATACCCAGTATTGATTCTAAGACAGAAGGTAAGGGTTTAAAATCAATCAATCAATAAATAAATAAATAAAGCCATCAGCAAGCTTTATCTGTAATGGGGACAAGCTAGAAACCTTCCCAACAAGACAGGGGCAAAACAAGGATGCTCATTATCATCACTTTTATTTAATATTATACTAGAGATGCTAGCTATAGCAATAAGAGAAGAAAAAGAAAGTGAAGGGATTAGAATAGGCAATGAAGGAAAACGATCACTTTTTGTAGGTGATTTGATGATATGCTTAGGTAAAACTAGAAATCAGCTTAAAATTAGCTGAAATCATTAACAACTTTAGCAAAGTTGCAAGATATTAAATAAACCCACATAAATCATCAGCATTTCTATATATTACCAATAAAGCTAAGCAGCAAGAGATAGAAAGAGAAATTCCATTTAAATTAATATAGGTAATATAGAATACTTGGAGTCTACCTGTCAAGACAAACTGAGGGACTACCTGAACACTTACTTCCTAAAACTTTTCACATAAATAAAATCATATCTAAACAACTGGAAAAATAATAATTGTTCATAGGTAGCCTAAGCCAATATAAGAAAAATGACAATTCTACCTAAATTAATCTATTTATTCAGTGCCGTAGCAAAAATAATTTTATGGAACTAAAAACCAAATAACACAATTCAAGGGAACATGTAATGAAATGGCATAGTAAGAAAAGTGGGGCAAAATATTTTCCACAGAAACCTGAGGTTCAGTCTCCCACAAATACATATAGCATCATTGGGAAGGGGGGAACATATGAGAACACATGAAAAGGAGGCATACATGTAAGAAACAGGTAGGATGCATGCATGGAATGGTATGTGTACCCATAGGAAATATGTGCACAAGGTATCTACACAGAGAGGCAACCCATATTCAGTGTTGCTGGTCTGATGAGGCCTTCCAGGGATGTCCTCATGTTGCTCCTACTGACTTAATGGTCATTTTTGCATTCTGCTTCTATGATGACACAGAGTCTTTGTTGGACATTATCTGCAAATGCTTTCTTGGTTATAAGACACTTTCAGCTCCTGGCTAGGCTGAAATTCTCAGCTGGAGTTCTATCATCCACTTTTTCTAACCCTTTCCTTTCATCTTAGGGTCAATACTGTGTATTGGTCTCAAGACAGAAGAGCATTAAGGACTAGGTAATGGGAGTTAAGTAACTTGCTCAGGGTCACACACCTAGGAAGAATCTGAGGTAAAATCTGAACCCAGAACCTAGTTCTCTAGGTCTGACTTTCAATCTACTGAGCCACTCAGCTGCCCCCTGCCATGCTCTTTTATTTTAAAGTGAATGTTTAGGTTTTCCCCAGCTCTTTTAGAAAACACAGAAAAGCCCTTGCCCTGAGATCACCAGAAAAGCCTTCTCTTTCTTTTTCCCAGAATCTTAATTACTAATGAAGTCTTTCATCTCCCTCCCAAAGAATTTTCAACCCAAGTAACAAACTCTTTATGATGAAGAACAAATTAGCTAATGCTCTTAGGTTTAGCCTTTAGCTTCTTCCTAATCTAGAGCTTGAGCCCTTTGGTCAGAGAGTCCTCCCTAGCTTATGGTGATTATTTGATATACTTCCCATTTTCATTCTCTGATGGCTAGGCTATAAATATATTAAACAACTCTGAAAGTTCAGGGTTCCCAGTTCTTTAAAATAAATCCCTTCTCCCAAGTTGATGAAGAAAAGGTACAGGCAAAAAGTGAGAGTCATGGGGGCAAATAGGTAGTTCAGTGGATTGAGACCCAGATATGAGAGCATTAGAACCATTTAAGATGGCAAAAGTATGGAGGGATATGCCATTACATTCATAGACCATAATTTGTTCACCCATTCCACAGTTGATGGACGTGCCCCCTTAGTACTGTAATGCAAGATTTCTTGCATTTGCAGTATTACCCTAGGCAATCCTGTCAGTTAGCAGAATGGAACTCTAGCCTGGCAGGTGCCACCCATGTGCCAACTTACAGTTGGTCTGTGACTATTTAAGGCCCTGCAAACCCAACCTTGGGGTTCTGATTTCCTTGACCTCACCCAGACACCCAGCTACCCCTGACTTCCCCTTGGGAACCCAGGGAGGGATTGAAGGGAGGTGGGTTGTGGAACATGGGCAGGAATTAGGTTAGAGTAGCCTAGTGGTTAGAGACATCCCTAGAACAATTCAACAACTTCATCTGTTTAGCTGGTGGATCAATAACATCAGGGCAGTGTCAAGTTATCTCTGACTAAGGGCTGGTTCCCTCAGCCTGACTTGACCTTCTAGGTCCATTGCCAGCACTTGCCAGTTGCCCTAGCAACAGCTTAACAAGACCTTAAACTCTCTTACCTTAATTTTTCCCTTTCCAGTTTAAATAAATTCCTTAGCCTAAATTTGTGAGTTCCTGTAATTCCTTCAACATCACCAAGGCTAAAGAGACAAGGAGAGGAGAGAATATTAAGTAGTCAAGGTTACTGTGAAGAGGAAGCTAAGCCTCCATTGTAACTAGGAAGTTGAGTCCCATTTCCTGCTGGGTTCTACTCTCACCCAATAAGAAGGCAGTTACCTCAGCTAGGAGGCCACCCACTCAACACCTTAAAGGAGCCTACAGCTAACAGTAGAGATTGACTGGGCACCACAGCTGAGGCTGCTCATCATTGATAACATCTAGCTCCAATATCTCCTGCTAGTTTAGTTACAGGCTCCCAGGTCCCTGGTGACTCACATTTACCACCATCATCTTATTATCCATTACATTATTGTCTATTACATTCATAGACCATAATTTGTTCACCCATTCCATAGTTGATGGACGTGCCCCCTTAGTAACCAATATCTTGCCATCACCAAAAATAGCTCCTATAAAGATTATTGTACATATGGGTTCTTATTCCCTTTTTTGGAATTCTTTGATAACAGCCTGCCATTTTGAAGGGTCCTCAACAAGGCTTTAACAAGGGTCTTTAATAAGAAATGTAAACTAATCCCCTTAAGAAAAGTTATTTTTGTTACCACATTGAAGTTATCACTGGCTTGGTGCTCCTACAATTTGAACCCAGGTCATATGCAGGCTATAGTGTTTCTCTCATTTTTCCTGAAATAAGTAAATTTGGTACCTGGATGAATAGGCCTGACATTGCTATGATGTTTTCCTGAGTTTTTGGATGAATGACTAGTAAAATTCACTGACTCATGGGACTAGAGTTCCAGCTCTGTTGGCTTGAGCTGGCTGTCATAGTTTCTAATGGGTATCCTATGTTCAATAAAACAATGGTCTCCAAATTTTTGTAAATGCATACTACTAAAATATATTTAGCAACTTTTAGCACTCCCAATATAGTCATATTGTCCCAATATACATCAGCTGCTATATTAATAGTCTATAGGGGAGCAGCTAGGTGACTCAGTGGATAGAGAGTGAAACTCGGAAATAGGAGGTCCTGGGTTCAAATTTGGCTTCAGAAACTTCCTTGATGTGTGATGCTTAGCAAATCGCATAACTCTGATTGTCCAGCACTTACTACTGTACTGCTTTGGAACAAATACACAGTATTGACTCTAAGATGGCAGGTAAAGGCTTAGAAAAAAAACAACTTATGATATAGATGGGGTAGTGACCACTGAGCTGGAAGAGGCAATGACTTAGTGGATTTTTTTTAAAGAATATTTTATTTTACCAAATACACGTAATCACAATTTTCCATGTAAGTTTTCTGACATTATAAGATTCAAATTGTCTCCCTCCCTCCCTTCCCTCTCTCTTCCCAGAGCAATTTGATTTGGGTTTTACATGTGTTATCATGCAAAACCTATTTACATGTTGTTCATTGTTATAAGAGAATACTCCTATAAAATAAAAACCCAGATAAACTATAGTATGCTTTGATCTGCATCCTGCTGCAATAGTTCTTTCTCTGTAGGTGGATAGCATTCTTTGCTATAAGTCCTTCAGAATTGACCTGGATCATTGTATTGCTGAAAGCAGCTAAATCTTTCACAGATGATCATGCCATAATATTGCTGTTGCTGTGTATAATGTTCTCCTGGTTCTGCTTATATCACTCTGCATCTTTTTATATAGGTCTTTCCAGCTTTTTTCTGAAATCATCATGTTCCTCATTTCTAATAGTACAGTAGTATTCCATCACCATCATCTACCACAATTTGCTCAGCCATTCCTCATTAATGGATACCCCCTCAGTTTCGATTTCTTTGCCACCACAAAAAGGTCTGCTATAAATATTTGTATTGCCCTCCAGAATGGTTGGATCAGTTCACACCTCCACCAACAATGTATTAGTATCCCAGTTTTGCCATATCCAACATTTACCACTTTCCTTCACTGTCATATTGACCAGTCTGATAGATGTGAAGTGGTGGGTCAGAATTGTTTTAATTTGCATTTCTCTAATCAAGAGGGATTTAGAGAATTTTTTCATATGATTATCATTAGCTTTGATTTCTTCATCTGAAAACTGCTTGTTCATATTCTTTGACTATTTGTCATGTGGGGAATGGCTTTTGTTCTTATAAATTTGACTTAAATTCTCTACATAGGTGTGAAATGAGACCTTCATCAGAGAAAATTGTTATAAATTTTTTTTACCAGTTTGTTGTTCTCCTTCTAATCTTGGTTACATTGGTTTTGTTGTACAAAACATTTTTTATTTAATATAGTCAAAATTATTCATTTTACATCTTGTAATATTCTCTATTTCTTATTTGGTCATAAATTCTTCCCTTCTCCATAGCTCTAACAGGCAAACTATTTTATGTTTCCCTAATTTACTTATGATATCATCCTTTAGGTCTAAATCATATATCTATTTTGACCTTATCTCGATATAGGATGTGATATATCAGTCTATACCTAGTTTCCACCATACTGTTTTCCAGTTTTCCCAGCAGTTTTTGTCAAATTGTGAGTTCTTGTCCCCAAAGCTGGGATCTCTGGGTTTATCAAACACTAGTTTGCTGAGGTCATTTACCCCTAATCTATTCCACTGATCCACCACTCTATTTCTTAGCCAGTACTAGAGTGTTTTGATGATCACTGCTTTTTACTATAGTTTGAGGTCTGGTACTGCTAGGACACCACTTTTTTTTCTCCCATGAATTCCCTTGATATACTTAATCAGAAGATTTTTAAAAAGAGAGTGATTCCCCCCCTTTCTTTCTTTTCTTTTGACCCTCTAGGTGATTTCATGTAACTCCGAGAGTCCCTAAGTTCAAATCTGGCTTCAGACTTTTACTAGTTGTATAACCCTGGGAAGTCATTTCACCCCCTCATTGCCTAGCCCTTTACTGCTCTTCTGCCTTGAAACCAATGGACAGTATTGATTCTAAGATAGAAAGTAAGAGTTTTTGTTTTTTTTTTAAAAAAAGGGAGAATATAGCTGCTTCCACTACTAGGCCATTGATGAGAAAGAAATCTCTATATATCCTAAGATATTTTAGTAGTATTTATTGTAAAAGCAAAGAATTAGAAAGAAAATTGATGCTCACCAATTGGGAAATGGCTGAATAAATTATGGTACTTTAATGTAATGGAATGTTACGATAGTGCTGTTAAAAATTATAATTGTGGCATACATATGTCATGGATTATTACTGTACTATAAGAAACAATGAGCATGAAGAGCACAAAAAAGGATGATGGATAGACTTATATGAACTAATGCAAAGTGAATGATGCTGAACCAGGGAACCAGTTTCCATAGTGGCTAAAATGTGGATGCAAAGTCATCAACAAAACAATTAAAATCGATTATTGTGAAATTATATTGACCAGACCACCAAAAGGAGACTCTCAGTCTGGGGGGAGGGCTCTGAACTATGGAAGGGGACTTCAGTTTTGACCCCATGACCCTGGAAGATACCAGATAGAGGGGCTGCTGAGAAAGCTAACAATGAGGAATGGTGGGTTCTTTTTTTCCTAAAAAAAATTTGGCCTGCTAAGAAACAGAAAAAATACTAGACCAAAGACCAAGATTATTTCAGCAGTCAGGGGATATGGACTCAGGAAATAGAGAATGATATTGGAGGTCAGAAAACTGAAAAACAAGCCTCTCATTTAAAGCAACAAAGACAGGAAGCAAGTCTTTTTAAAGGATATTACAGCAGTAGAACAGAAATTAGACAAGAAGTCACATTCATTTCCACACCCTGAACTGGTTACTTTTGAGACTCTTTGCTATATCCACAAGTTGGAACAATTTCTTTTAGGAAGAACATGATATTCTATTGGTGTTAGAAATTAAAATAAAACAGAAAATGGCATTTAGGAAGCTTCACTCTTCTGCCTTAGAACCAATATACAGTATTGATTCTAAGACAGACAGGCTTTAAAAAAAAAAAAAAAGGAAGTTTCAGCAAGATACCAGAAAACAGAAATAATTTTTCTTTGGGGTTCCAATTTGAAACATCTGCTCAACAAATGTTTGATACAAATCCAAAATAATCTGTTCATCTAAGGGAATTTAATAATGCTTACTTTGTTTCCTGTATACATGACAGGATGGAGAGTTTTTTAAAAATCATAGAAAAGAGGCAGCTGGGTGGTTCAGTGGATTGAGAGCCAGGCCTAGAGAGGGGAGATCCTGGGTTCAAATGTGACCTCAGACACTTTCTAGCTGTGTGACCCTGGACAAGTCACTTAATCCTCTTTGCCTAGCCCTTACCACTCTTCTGCCTTGGAACCAATACACAGTATTAATTCTAAGATGAAAGGTAAGGGTTTAAAAAAAATCATAGGAAATGTCCGACCAGAGTTGAAATATATTGCAACTTTTTTTAACTGATAAGAATTGTTTTGATCTGTCATTTCATCAAAGTTTTAGGAGTATAGAAGAAAATTTTGAAAGATAAATTGGTTACTAAATAAATTTTAATGAAATAAATTATATTGACTATGTTTGGTACCAAAGAAGACATTTGAAGACACTTTGTTTCTTTGCAGAAGCCGGAGACCATGAGTGTGGAATACTGCATGTAACTATTTCATTTTCTTTCTTCTCCTTTTCATTTTTCCTTTGAGATCTCTTCCACAAAACTACTAGGATGGAAAAATGTTTTACATGATTACACATGTAAAATCTATAACAGATTGCTTATTGTCTCAGGGAGGAAGTGAGGGAGGGAGAGTCAGAAGACAAAGACTTTGGAACTCAAAACTTAAAAAAAAAAGAATTTTAAAAATTGTTTTTATAGGTAATAAGAGAAAAATAAAATGTTATTAAAAAAATAAGTACTTTAGAATTTAAAAAAAAGGAATACTGCATATACCATCAGACTTTTTTTTTTTTAATCCATACTTTCAGTCTTAGAATCAGTACTATCTATTCTAAGACAGAAAAGCAGTCAAGACCAGGCAAACAGGGTTAAGTGACTTCCTAGGTTCCAATGTGAACTCAGACACTTCCCCTGATAAGTGTCTGAGTTCACATTCGAACTCAGGACCTCCCATCTCCAGGCCTGGCTCTTTATCCATTGAGCTGCTCCCAACTTATTCTTTGTCTTTTCTTTCTTTTTTTTTTTTTTGATGCATTTATTTTTGTCAACTTTTATTTATAAACTTTATTCCTCTTTTTAAAAATTCATTATTATACGGGAATATTCCTGCCTTTGGGAAGGGGACGAGAGGCACACTGGGAAATGTAGGTCAATCAATACAATTTAAAAAAAAGAAAGAAAGAAAGCTTTGCCTCTCAAGAGAGGAGTGAATTTCTGAGAAGTTTCAGCCCATGGAAAGGGATCTGGACTCAGTTTGCTCAGCAGGCAGACAAGTCCTTCCATTCAGTTGATGGTTGACAATACATCCTATCTTGCTCTTCAGCGCCCCCAGGTAGTCAGAGCAGCAAATGTTCTAAGCTAAGTCCAGAAACATCTGTAATTGACCCAACTCTAGCAGAACTATGTGACTTTCTCTAATTCTTTTTTATATATAGCTTTAGAAATATTTTCTATGCATTTTCTAACAGTTTTTTTTCTGACAAGGAAATACATTTTAGTTTATCACTATGTATTTTTTAATATGTAGTGTTTCACTCATTTTTATTGTGATGGATGTTTTTCCTGATGGTGTCTGGCTTTTTAGCTATTTGCTTTTTGAGAAGCCTTAAAAGTGACATCTAAACATTTTTTGTTTAGTTTAGAGAAATTTGGACAAGTATTGAATTTAGTACTCATGGCTTTAAACATTACAGAAAAATACTCTAGAGACCTCTCTTCATGTTCTAGACCAGTGATGGGCAAACTTTTTAAAGAGGGGGCCAAAGGAAAGGAAATACTCATCTCATCTGTCAGTCTGTTTCTAAGGCAACTCTTTCAAAGTTTCATTGTATTGTATCCTACTCATTGTATTCGTCAGATTAGGAATAATGTTGCCTGACTGATAGAAGAACATTTTAGGGGGCTGCATCTGGCCCCAGGCCATAGTTTGCCCATCACTGTTCTAGACTCTTAGTTTTAAAGTGTCTTTCTAATCATGATGTCTTCATAAAACCAAGAGGTAATATTTCAAGGTATGATCAACACTTGGGGTGAGGTTTATCATCAGTGACTCTAATATGGACATCAATGATAAATCATCCATTTATGTTGCGTATCATCAGTGAGAATAGAAATAAATCCATATTTTAAGTAATTTGGATAATTAAAAAATATGATTATATTTCACATAATTTTGATCATTTCTTATTTTGGGGACCAACTTTTTGTTAAAGCTGATCAGATTGTCATTGTTTTTTACTTTGTAAGATGAAGAGTTCATATTAGGTCTAGGAATAGTGTCATCCTTCATTTTCTCATTATTTGATTATTTTCTTGTTGTCTGGTTATATTCTTTTCAATCGGTGGGTAGGAATCTTTATTTATTTATTTTAACCCTTACCTTCCATCTTAGAATCAATACTAAGTATGGGTTCTAAGTATATGTGGCACAACACTCTGAAGGCAAATGTACAAGTATGGCTGCTTGAATCATCCTTTCTGACTCAAGGAACTCAGCCTCTTTTTTTTTTTTTTTTTTTTTTTTAAACCCTTGTACTTCGGTGTATTGGCTCTTAGGTGGAAGAGTGGTAAGGGTGGGCAATGGGGGTCAAGTGACTTGCCCAGGGTCACACAGCTGGGAAGTGTCTAAGGCCGGATTTGAACCTAGGACCTCCTGTCTCTAGGCCTGACTCTCACTCCACTGAGCTACCCAGCTGCCCCCAGAACTCAGCCTCTTCTCTTGGAATATCTTCTATATCAGATATTGATGACTCTCAATGCTCATGTCTCTCCTAAGCTTTAGTCCTGCAATGCCATTCTGCTACAACTACTTGGGAGGCAAAGCCAAGTATCTACTACATATAGAAATAGAGTGGTGCAGTGGAAAGAGCCTTAATTTCACTGCTTTGAGACTTCCCCGACTTCTGCACCCTACCCCAAGGAGCTCACTGTTGGGAAAACTTCGTTATCTTGCAGGATCCCATCAGCCTTGGGACTCTCCCTCATCATCACCCTCCATCCCTCTGATTGAAAGCTGGAGCCATAAACTCCCAAACCTCCATTTAAGAAGGGACCTCAGCTCAGAACATTTCATTTCTTCCCAGGCTGCAGTTCTTTGGGACTTTTCTGACTTTTCCACCCTGCCCCACCACCTACCTCTCCCTCCCAGTTTTTAGCTTCCTTTTGTGTGTCGTCTTTCTCTCTTCAGTTATAAAAAGCTCAATGAGGATAGGGACTCTTTCTTTTTTTTCCTTCCTTCCTTCCTTCTTTCTTTTCTTTTCTTTTCTTTTCTTTTCTTTTCTTTTCTTTTCTTTTCTTTTCTTTTCTTTTCTTTTCTTTTCTTCCCCAGTGCTTAGCCTCATGCCTGGCACATACTAGAGTGGTTTGCCATTTCCTTCTCCAGCTCATTTTACAGATGAAAAAACTGAGACAAAAAGGGTCAAGTGACTTGGCTCAGGGTCACATAGCTAGTAAGTGTTTGAAGTCAGATTTGAATTCAGGAAGATAAGTCTTCTAACACTAGGCTTGGAGCTCTATCCACTGTGCCATCTAGCTGCCCCTCCTGGCACATATTCACAATTCGAACCCACATCAGTCAATAAACATTTATTAAGGGTCAGATTCATTTTTTTTCTTTATGTTAAAGCAGGAACTTTTCCAAATATCTTTTTTAAGAGATTGCAGAGAGCAGCTAGGTGGCTCAGTGGATGGAGAGCCAGGTCCAGAGACAGGAGGTCCTGGATTCAAGTCTGGCCTCAGACACTTCCTAGCTGTGTGACCCTGGGCAAGTCACTTAACCCCCATTGCCTACCCTTGAGGCTCTTCTGCCTTGGAACCAGTATTGATTCTAAAGACAGAAAGTAAAGGTTTTAAAAAAAAATGTCATTGCCATTGTGTACCTATAGTTTTCTCATATACCAGAAACATATTTTTCACATATTCAAATAAATACATAATAAATAGGCACTTAATAAAATGTTTATTGATTGACTGACATGGATTCAAATTGTGACCATGCCATTTATTGTCTATGTGACCGTGGGCAAATCATGTCATACATAATGATCTGACATTAGGGCTGAGTGAGGGTGCCAGTATATGCAGTATTAGCAAAGCATAATTTCTTTGTTATTTTTTTAGCTTAAAAAAGAAATAGGAATAGAAATGATACCATTTTCTTCCTACATCCCAGTGGTGCATCTCAGGTATGGACACTTTACTTTGGAGACCGCTGTCTACAATGGGAATATTCAATTGAAAAGGAGCAGAGGTCTGTTTGGGGCTCCTCTCCACATGGCTGAGCTCTCTGATCATCTACTGGTTACAATACATTGACGTCCTCAGCATTTCCTGGTCATCATTCCTGGAAAGATCATCTCCAACATTGATCAGTCTCTCTTCCTTCTTCTGACTTCTCTGACCAAAATACTCCTCCCTGTTTATCATTCCCCTTTGTAGATTGCCTATGAGAGTGCTGGTGCTGGAGTCAGGAAGACTCAAGTTAACAGAGTTCAAATCTGGCCTCAGACTTTTAATTAAATTAAATTAATTAAGATTGTAAAGTATTTATCCTAAAGCAGCTTACAGTCTAGAAAGTAGGTAGGAGTGAGAGATGAAGGAAGGAAGAGAGTAGAGGTGTCCTTTGTCTTGAAGAGAACAAAGGACATCTTGGGTGATGTGTTTGTTGACTCATTTGTGAATTGGATTTTCTGCCTCACCATCTCTTCCACAGTCATTGGAGTCTAGTGGCAAGATGTGAGTGTGTCTATGAATATATACAAGTTAGAACGGGATAAGTACATAGAAATCCATTTAGGTTTTCTATGCAGTGGATAAAGCACTGGGCCTAGAGTAAAGAAGTTTTGATTTGCATTTCTCTAATTACGAGAGATTTAGAACACTTTTTCATGTGCTTATTGATAGTTTTGATTTCTCTATCTGAAAACTGCTTATTCATGTCCCTTTCCCATTTATTAATTGGGGAATAGCTTGATTTTTTTGTACAATTGACTTAGCTCCTTATAAATTTGAGAAATTAGATCTCTGTCAAAGGTTTTTGTTATAAAGATTTTTTTCCCAATTTGTCGCTTCCCTTCTAATTTTGGTTGCATTGATTTTGTTTGTACAAAACCTTTTTAATTTAATGTAAACAAAATTATTTATTTTACATTTTGCAATACCCTCTATCTCTTGCTTGATCTTTAATTCTTTTCTTTCCCATAGACTAGAGTTAAGAAGTCTTGAGCTGATTTAATGAATTAAATTAAATTGTGTTGTTCAGTTGTATCTGATTCTTCATGACCCCATGGACCAAAGCTATCCAAGGGGCTTTCTTGGCTAAGATACTGAAGTGGTTTGACATTTTCTTCTCCAGTGGATCCTTTTGTCAGGCAGTCAGAGGTTAAGTACCCTATTCACTGAACCACCAAGCAGGCTCCTAGGCATTATAGAGATTAAACGACTTGTCTAAGTCTATACATTAATAGGGTGGAGAGGGAAGAAGAAAAGACTTTGAGAATAAAAAGAAAATAAAATTGAATTTTAAAATTTTTTTTTTTTAACTAGGTATATGACTCTGGGCAAGTCACTTAACTCCGCTTCATTTTCCTCCTCAGTAAAATGAGCCAGAGAAAGAAATGGCAAACTGGTCCAGTATCTTTGCCAAGAAAATTAGAAAATGAGGTCATGAAGAGTTGGACTTTTTACCTTACAACTTTGCTTATGTTGTTAATTATTCCAACTAGTTTTTTAGTTGATTCTTTTGGATTCTATAAGTATGCCATCCTATTGTCAGGTGCAGTGGTTAGAGTGCTGGCTCTGGAATCAGGAGAACTTCAGTTTAAATCTGTCCTCAGACACTTGCTATATGACCCTGGGCAAGTCACTTCTGGAGAAGGAAATGAGAAAGCACTCTAATATCTTTGCTAAGAAAAAGTCAAATGAGGTCATGAAGAATCAGACATAACCAAAATGACTGAATAACACCCCTGTTAGAATATAAATTCCTTGAAAACAAGGATTATCTTGCTTATATTTGTACAAGTCCTTTAGTGCTTAGCCCAGTGCCTAACACATAGTAAGTACTTTAAAATGCTTTTTAATTAATTTCGTTCATCTGAATCACTTTCTGAGTATTTTTTAGCATTGGTTGTCTCTGAGTAACAAATGAATGAGCTCTTCTCAGCATGTCCATCCAACACCACTTTCCATCTGTTTGTTAAGAAGTCCAATTGATTCTCTCACAGATAATTTAGTTGATAGTACATTTTCTGGAGCTATTTTATGTTAAATGATTTTTTTTAAAACAATATGAATGAGGGACAGCTAGATGGCTCCTGGATAGAGAGCCAGGCTTAGGGATGTAACGTCCTGGGTTCAAGTCTGATCTCAGACACTTCCTGGCTGTGTAACCCTGGACAAGTCACTTAACCCTGTTTGACTAGTGCTGGTCCATCTGTCTTAGAGATATTACTAAAACAGATGGCAAAGGTGTTTTAAAAACCCAACACTGATGTGTTAGAATATTATTGTATTATAAGAAAGGAAATGGATTCAGAAAAACCTGGGAAGACTTTTATGAATTGATGCAAAGTGATACAGAGTGAAATAAGCAGAACCAGAAAAACAATGTACACAGTAACAGCAATATGGTGGAACCATCAATTGTGAAAGACTTAGCTATTTTCAACAATACAATGATCCAGGACAATTCCTTTTTTTTTTTTCTTTTTTTTTTTAATGTTAGAATTAAGCTATATTTTTTTAACTAAAATTTTTTTAAATTTAGAATATTTTTCCTTGATTACATGATTCATGTTCTTTTCCTCCCCTCTTCTCTCCCTATTCCTAGAGCTGAAGAGCAATTCCTTTGGGTTTTACATGTATCATTGTTCAAAACCTATTTCCATATTATTAATATTTGCAATAGAGTGATCTTTTAAAGCCCAAATCCCCAATCAACCATGTGAGCAATCATATGTTTTTCTTCTGTGTTTCTACTCTCACAGTTCTTTCTCTGGATGCGGACAGAATTCTTTCTCATAAGTCTCTTAGGATTGGATCCAGGACAATTCTGAGTGACTTATGACAAAGAAGGCTACCCACCTCCAAAGAAAGAACTATTCGAGTCACAATGCATATGGAAGCAGATGATTTTTCAATTGTTTATTTGGGTTTATGTTTTGGGGTTTTGGTTTTATAAGACTACTTACTTACAAAAATGGATAATATGGAAATATGTTTTTTTAATTTTAATTTTTTAGTTTTGAGAAAAAATTTCCATGGTTACATGATTCATGTTCTTACTTTCCCCTTCACCCTCCCAACCCCTAACCCCCATAGCCGATGCACATTTCCACTGGTTTTAACATGTGTCGTTGATCAAGACCTATTTCCATATTATTGATAGTTGCATTGGGGTGGTCATTTAGCATCTACATCCCCAACCACGTCTGCATCAACCCATGTGTTCAAGCAGTTGTTTTTCTTCTGTGTTTCCACTCCTGTAGTTCTTTCTCTGAATGTGGGTAGCATCTTTTCCATAAATCCCTCAGAATTGTCCTGGGTCATTGTATTGCTGCTAGTACAGAAGTCCATTACATTTGATTTTACAACAGTATATCAGTCTCTGTGTACAATGTTCTTCTGGCTCTGCTCCTTTCACTCTGCATCAATTCCTGGAGGTCATTCCAGCTCACATGAAATGGAAAAAATGTTTTGTATGATAATACATGTATAACCCAGATCAAATCACCTGCCAGCACAAAGAGGGAGAAAAGAAGGGAGGGAGGGAGATACATTCGATCATATAACTTAGGAAAACTTGTGTGGAAATGTGTGATTACATATAATTTGTAAAAAAATGTTTTAAAATTGATCATCATCATCATTATATTAATGACTTCAAGGGCTGTGCTAGAAGCAAGTCTGGTGGTTTGGGGGACAATGCTGTTCCCAAGGATTTTGAGCTCAGGGTCCATCTGGAGTCTGAGGAAAGATGGAGGTCGAGGTGGCTTGGCACATGCTACCTCTTGTCTCTCTCCTACTGTGCCTTACAATTAATTAAAAAATAATTAATGCTTAAATTAATGCTTAATTTATTAATTCATTATTTTCATTAACTTATTAATTAATTAAATTTTTGAAGGTTATTTCCTCACCTAAAAGTTCCCTGTACTTGTATATATGCATATATATATATATACAATATACATGTATACTATATATACTTGGATATATATAATAGGTCTATTATATATTATCCTATTATATCTTATTATAAAAGGAAATCATAGGTCTAGTCCCTAACCTATGTAAGAACAGTCTATCACTATCTTAAAGCATTTAGAGGCTAGAAGGTGGCCAAGGGTGAGAGACAAAGAGAAGAGAACGGGTTGAGGCATATATATATATAAATATAATGTAAGACAGAATAGGCTAAGTACATAGTAGCCACATAGAATGCCTGATTGAGATTCAAGTAGTGGACCTAGAGTCAGGAAGTCTTGAGTTTCAAATCCTATTTCAGACACTTACTTGTGTGACCCTGGGCAAATCACTTAACCACTGTTTGCCTCAATTTCCTCCACTATAAAACAAGGATAAGTAATAGTACCAACTTCACAGAGTTGTTATGAGGATCAAAGGTAATACTTATAAAACCCTTAGCCCAGCACTTGACAATATAAAAGCCTATTTCCTCCCTTTTAGCTCAGAATATCAAAAAAGGCTTCTTGGGGCAAATGACAAGAAATAGCCAATATCTCCTGGGAATGGCATATTTAGTCCTCCGCCACCCTCACCCCCACCCCTCCCATGGCAGGCAAGCCAGCCTGCTATGCTGGGGGAGAGACAGGAGGCAGCGTGTGCTGAGCCACTCCAGCCATCTCCATGCCATCCTCCCTCAGACTCTGGCAGAAACAGCCTAGGACCAAAGAACCTTGTAAATGGCAAAGCTTCTAGTCCAATTCCCTCTGCTATCACCCTGGGAAACAACCCCTAAGGAGATTGTAGGCTGTCAACTGTTTTTGTAGGTGCTGTAGCATCTTTATATTAAAAGACCTAGCATGATGGAATACTATTGTGCTAAAAGGAATAATGAACTGGAGGAATTCCACGTGAACTGGAAGGACCTCCAGGAACTGATGCAGAGTGAAAGGAGCAGAACCAGAAGAACCTTATACACAGAGACTGATACACTGTGGCACAACTGAATATAATAGACTTCTCTACTTCTCTACTAGCAACAATGCAATGATCCAGGACAACTCTGAGGGACAGAGCAAGAACTGTGGGAGTAGAAACACAGAAGAAAAACAACTGCTTGATCACATGGCTTGATGAGGATATGATTGGGGATGTAGACTCTAAGGGATCACCCTAATGCAAATATTAATAATATGGAAATAGGTCTTGATCAATGACACATGTAAAACTCAGTGGAATTGCTCATTGGCTATGGGAGGGGGGAAAGGAAGGGAGGGAAAGAAAATGAATCATGTAATCATGGAAAAATATTCTAAATTAATTAATTAAGTAAAAAGTTCAAATTTAAAAAGATCTAGCAAAGTCTTTGATAGGGTCAAACAGTTCAATTTCAGAAACTGATATGAATTATCAGTGGAAATAACAAGAGGAAGCATCTGCTTTGCTGTTGTACCATAAAGAAAGCAGAAAACTGGTTGGGGCATTTTACAGACAGCTTCCCAAATGGAGGTCTCATGTCTAAAGTATATAGAGAACTTTGCCAAATTTATAAGAATATGAGCCATTTTCCAATTGATAAATGCTCAAAAGATATTAATAGAATAGTTTTTAGATGAAGACATTAAAGCTGTATATAACTATGTGGAGGGGAAAAAACTCTTGATCATTATTTATTAGAGAAATGCAAATCGAAACAATTTTGAGATATCATCTCACACCTAGTAGTTTTGCCAAATTGATAAAGGGCAAAATGACAAATGTTGGAGATGTAGGAAAATGAGAACACTGTTGGTAGATCATGGGACCTTTCTATTTGATTTGTAGCTGAAACCTTCCCAGTGTGTTGTCTTCTTCCTTCAAAATGTGAGCTCCTTGACAGTAGGGACTGTCTGACCTTTCTATTTGTGTCCCCAGGGCTGAGCAGAGTCATTTTATGCACTTAGTAAATGCTTAATAAGTTTTGTTTTTTTTTTTTCATTTCATTCATTCACCTCCTAGTGACCAGGCTGACAACTTTGGTGTCATTTTCTTTTCACTCTCTTTCATCTGTCCCATATCCAATCAATTGTCAGTCTCATTGATTGTATTCCCCTATTTATGGTATCCCCCTTTATTTTTAGATCATCTCCATTTTGACTTTATCTTGGTTGACGGTGTGAGATGTTGGTCTATGCATAGTTTCTGCCATATTATTTTCTAGTTTTCTTAGCAGTTTTTGTCAAATTGTGAGTTCTTGTCCCAAAGGCTTGGATCTTTGGGTTTATCAAACACTAGTAGGTTGCTATGGTTGTTAATTACTCCACTACTCTATTTCTTAGCCAGTACCAGATTGTTTTGATGATTACTGCTTTATAGTATAGTTTGAGATCTGGTACCATTATACCATCTTCCTTTATTTATTTTCTCATTAATAGTCTCATTGATTTGACCTTCTTAACATCGATTATATATAGTCCTTTCTCTCCTCTAACGATGCCACCACCTTGGGGTAGGCCCTTATTACTTCATGGCTGAAAAGTTGCCATAGCATTTCATTTCTCACCATTCCAATCCATCCTTCATTGAGCTGTCAAACTGATCTTCCTTAAGTGCAAGTAAATCCCACCTCCATTTAATAACTCTGCTGTCTCTCTATTGCCTACAAAATCAAATATAAAATCCTGTGTTTAATAATAATAGCTAGGGAAAAGCTAGGTGGCTCAGTGGATGGAGAGCCAGGCCTAGAAATGGGAGGTCCTGAGTTCAAATCTGATCTCAGATATTTTCTAGCTATGTGACCCTGGGCAAGTCACTGAACCCTCATTGCATACCTTTTATTGCTTTTCTGCCTTGGAACTCATACCCAGTATTGATTCCAAGATGAAAGGTAAGAGTTAAAAAATAATAATAGTTAGCATTTATATAGTACTTACCATGTATCAGGCTCCAATATCATCTCATTTGTTCCTCACCACCACCCTAGGAGGTAAGTACTATTATTATCCTCATTTTACAGTTGAGGAAACTAAGGCAATCAGAGAGTAAGTATCTTTCCCAGGGTCACACAATTAGTAAATGTCTAAGGTGAGATTTAAACTCAAGTCTTTCTGACTCCATGCTCAGCACTCTATTCACAGTACCATATAGCTACATCTTAGATTCCAAAGAGAAATGTTTGGCTTTCAAAGCCCTTCAGGTCTTGGTCCCTTTCAACCCTTCCTGTCTTCTTACACCTTATTCCACAATCCCTCTTCCACCTCCCACTAACTGTGATATATTGACACTGACCTCTTGGCTATCCTTCTCACAAGATATTCCATCTTCTGGAGGTAGCTAGATGGCTCAGTGGATTGAGAGCCAGGTCCAGAGATGGGAGGTCCTGGGTTCGAATTTGGCCTCAGACACTTCCCAGCTGTGACCCTGGGTAAGTCCCTTAACCTTCATTGCCTAGCCTTTACCACTCTTCTGCCTTAGAACCAATATGCAGTATTAATTCCAAGATAAAGGTAAGGGTTTTTAATTTTAAAAAAGAGAGAGACACTCCATCTTCTGTCTCTGAGCATTTTCCCTGGTTATCTCCTATGCCCAGAATGTTCTCCCTCTTCCTCTCTGTTTCCTTGGCTTCCTCAAGTCTCAGTTAAACCTCATCTTCGGCAAGAGGCCTTCCCCCCCCCCCAAAAAAAAAGAGGCCTTTCCCAGTCTTTGATCTTTATGCCCTCTTGAGAAGACCCCTAATTTGTCCTGAATATATCTTGTTTGTACCTACATGTTGTCTCCTCCATTAGACTGTGGACTCCCTGAGAACAGGGACTCCATTTGGTTTTTCTTTGTATCCTCAGTGTTTACACAGTATCTGGTACACAGAGGTACTTAAGGTGTTGGGTTTTTTTGTTTTTTTTTAATCCTTATCTTCCATTTTAGAATCAATATTGTGTATTGGTTCTAAGGCAGAAGAGCAGAAAGGGTTAGGCAATGGGGGTTAAGTGACTTGCCCAGGGTCACACAGCTAGGAAGTGTCTGAGGTCAGATTTGAACCCAAGATTTCCCAGCTCCAGGCCTGGCTCCATTGAGCCATCTGGCTGCCCCCACATTTAATGCCTTTTTTTTTTTTTTTTTTTTTTTTTTTTTTTTTTACTATTCTGGAGTCTGTTCATGACTTTCTGCCACCCCCAAATTCTTTGGGAAGAAAGATTTCCAGATGGCTCCTCAAGAGGGTTAGATCTGGGGATTAATTTTATAGATTGAGGTCCTGGGCCTGGGTGGGATGGGAGCTTGTTTCAGATGGGAGGTATAGGTAATTTGAGCCCTGGTTTTGTAACACTGCTATTTGGCATGTGGAGAATTCAAGAAACTCAGCTGGAGGGACCATGAGAGATGCATTAGTCTGTTGTGTTGTATTGGACTAATCTTTTCTTGGTCTCACTGACATCTGATACATAAGTAGTATTCTCTTTCCTTCTTTTTCCCTATCACCAGCTTCCTCCCCACCCTCTGCCAAATCTCATTAAAATTGGACATGAAGTTTATTGCATCATCAATTTATTGTAGAACAAAATCAGAGACAAAGGCTAAGTTGTGGAGACACCTGTTACCAACTCCTCCTCTTCTACCACTGAAGGGGACTTGAGGGAGAGGAGAAAGTTGAAATGATCCAATACAGAGGGAAGCTGTAATGGAAAGAACATTAGTTTACTGGAACTCAGGGGATGTAGTTCTGACCTTTGCCAGTGATGGAACTGACCTTCATTAATAATTAAAACTCACATTTGTATATTTTTGCAGAGTTGACAAAATGCTTTTCCCATGATAGCTCTGAGGGTTTCCTCACTTTACAGATTAGGAAACTGAGGTCTACAGAGACAAAGCTAATTGCCTGACCTCACACTATTAATCAAAGAAAGAGCTAGGTCATAAGCCTTGATGGCAAGTTCAGTGTTTAGGCTAGGACATGTTTTATCTTTCCTCAGCAACCAGTAAAATGGGTGAGGGATGGGGTCATTGGGCTAGATGACTTCTGAAGTCTCTTCTGCTCTGAGATCCTATCATATGTATCATCTAGGGACAGGAGAGGGTCTAACAATGTCCCGCATGTAGCTGAGATGTTTTATGAATGTGGTCAATTGATTAAGGTTGAATTGGGAAAATCATGAGTTTCAGGTGGTGTTGGGGAGGCCTAAGGGACAGGGAAATACTTGGGGCTTCCTGATAGAATTCTCTGGGCAAGGTATAGGGGATCTGATTGGGGTGATCTCTAGTCTTATTCAAAGGCAGGATTAAATTTGGAGCTAAGCAAGGTCAGTAGGGTTCATGATGTGAGGGCCACTCGGCCTAATTTAGTGAGTGAATGGATGGTGGTGACTCTAAGGCTAAGAATGGGAATCAGGAAATGCAATACAGCACTAGTATTTTTGTCTTCTTGGTTATGCAACAAGGTCTGGTCACAGAGTGCTGAAGAATTACAGATGGCTTAAGGCAGTATCTAGAAAATACCCAGAAACCTGGCACAGGGGAAGCCAATGACATTGAGCATTCTGATAGCCCATCCTTCACCGTGCAGTCACTTATGATGACTTCCTCTGCACTGCCCAAAGAGAAAGATTATTCTCCCTGATCCATCTAGATCTTCAGGGTCCCTCCTCCATTCCTCAGAATGTCCTCACTCTGCCTCCCAAACGATTTTCTTTGTATTTCTAAATAGACCTTAGACCCTCCAAACTTCATCATTCTGTCTGTACTCACTTTGTATTCATTTTCCTGTCATCAGTAGCTGCCCTCTTCCCCCTCAAACTGTTTTATCTGGAGCACATCCTTTTTTGATAACCAGACTACCTTTATTGCCCTCAAGCTATTTGAATCCTGCCCCCAAACTTTACCACTCTTACCCTACCATGCCTTGGGGTTAAAAAGACAGAATTATGTTTTAGTGAAGATATGTAGGGATGGACTTGAAATGTGTGAGGTACCATGGAGGATTTGAGTAAAGTTAAGGGGGACTGTGGGAGAGAAAGGGCCGAGTGGGAGCAGAATGAGGATAAGTTGGGCTAGAGTAAATCAACTAACAATTTGGCATCTTAATATAATAGTCTTTAGGACAGAATAAGAAGAGTGAAGAGCTGGCCGTAGGGCTGAGGGTACCAGGAGATACCAGTGCAGTTTGAAGGGACTAGGATAATTTGGAAAATAGAATAAGGGCAGTCTAATTATTAGGGAAGGCTGGAGGTCCTGATGTAGTGGTTTCAGTAGACTAGACAGGAAGATCTGGAAAGGCTATTTAAGGAGTAGGGAATGGGGTGGAGGTCACCCACCACTGTGAATAATGGTGCTTGGGCAACCTCCACCCTTGGCTTCCAAGACCAAGATGCAGGCAGCCTAGCTCCTTGGTCTGTGTGCCTGGGTAGCAGTGCAGGAGTTTGGCAAAGAGAAAAAGGAGGTGGAAGGCTCAGGTGGAGATTGGAACCGGAGAGGGCCCGGACCCTTTCCCTTAGTATTGATTTCCTAGATCAGTTTAGACATAGGATGGAAGAGGTGATAAAGATTTTGGACTATGTACAGTCCAATCTTATTTTAGAAAACCAAAGGCCAGGGAAGAGATCTTGCCCAAGGCCACACAGTGGGGGAAAATGAGGGGTAAAACTCGGGCCTCTTGAACCAAATCCGTCAGATCAAGATTCTGTGTCTCTTGTGACAGGCTTACCCAAGGCCAAGTCCAGTCACATGCCTATGAGGATGACCCTTACTTGCGGCACTCAACAGAAGATTCCTGATAGAATCGAGTCTGCAGTGGCCGTCACCTTGAAGACAGGGGGCCACTCCAGACTGCGATATATGGCTGTGCATGTTGGGAGCGGGCAGGGAAAGGAACGGCTGCCCATGAGCTCGGAGGTACCGGGCGTTCTCATTCACCCCGGGGGCTGGGAGCTGGGAGCCCTGGGCGGAACTGGGACATGGGAATAAGAGCTACTTGGTCTTATTCCAGCCCGGTGACTTCTCTTGGCCCCTGCCATGTCCTCTTCTGGTCCCCGGAGTAGCAATCCCCAGAGGTTGGCACACTTAAGTCCATTCCTGGATTCCGCACGGGGTAGGCAGCGGTAGGGCCAGCTCTTCCAAGTTCCAGCAACCGGAAGCCGTGGGCGGGCCGGCTACGTGGGAAAGCCGCCCGGGCCTAGCAGGCGGAGCCGGAGACCTAGTTACGCCCTCTCCGGCAGGCGCATCTGGAACCTCTGAAAGCAGGCTCCGCCCCGGAAGCGGGTGAGACCCTGCCACAACCAATAAACTTAACTTTTCGCTCCTGTCAGATTAGATTTTCACCTATGGGGGGGAGGGGGGGTAGGTGGTTAGATCACGAAGTAATTTTGCCTTAAAGAGAATCTGTAAGATTTTGAAAGGGGCAGTGACCTTAGAAAGCCGAAATGCTTTTTAAAAGGGCTTTCTCGAAGTGACAGGATTTTTAGAACAGCCAAACACTGAAAAGGACTGTTAATTTATCTTCCACCTTTCTTGTAACCCAACTTTAACCTCTTCTGTACCCTAGATTTGTGCAGTTCTCTCAAATACAAACTTCCATGCTAAGCTGCTAACTAGGCCTGTTTTTTGGGGGGTGGGAGATGTGAATGAACCATGGGTGCCTAGATTTGGGACTTTTTTTTTTTAGATTCCCCTTTCCCCAGTCATTGGGCTGAAGCTGTGCCTTTTCCTCCACTTTATTTCATACTCCCACCACACCACCACAATATTGACTTCTTCTTAATTTAAACTAAAAACCATTAGGGGTTCTGGAAAGGTGTGTGTATTGGGAGGGAGGGGAAATGGTGTCACAGCCTGAGGTGTTGGGGGGAAGGGAGGAGACATGTCAGCGGATGGTCTTGACAGGGCTCTTGAAGTTACTGGCTGCCTGAAGCTGCAGTTGATAGGCCATAGGGTGGATCTTGAAGCCATACAGCCTGGTAAGAGGGAAAAGACTCAGTAAAGAGGAAAATGAGACTAGTTCCTATATTCATATCCCATTGCAGAGTAGAGTCTAAGGGGTTCCCTTTTGAGATCATCTCTCCTCCCAACAAACTAATTCCACCTTCCTTCCTTCACCTGGTTTTCAGGGGAGGTGTTCTCAAGAAAAGGGGGATGGTGAGTCTGATCAATCTATTTTATCCCATTCTCACCTGGGCACAAATTGGTTGGCAGGCCGTTTGGGCCTGTACTCAGGATGCACCATGAAGAGCATGTGGGGAAAGCCAGTGCCAAAGTAAGCACCATCTGTGTGGTGGTGCCTGGACGACTTGGGGGTGTAAACATCCATGCACTTGGGGCAGTACAGCTTCACCATGGCCTCACCTGGTATGTCTGACAGTCCTAAGAGCAGTAGGAGGAAGCTTCAACATTTGATTCTTCTCCTTCCTCTACCTCCCAACCAAGGACCCAGGCATTAGGTCCCATTAATTCCAACTCCACTCCTCAGGAATTCCCTTTTCCTTCCCCCTCAATACTTACCAATGGGCAACATGGGCTGGTTTTCACAATATACACGGGGACAATAGCCAAAGTCTCCCTGCTGGTATTTTTCCAACTGGGGGAGGAGGGGGAAATATAATTGGGAAATGGGCATTATTAAGGTACTGGTCCAAACAGAAGCTGTCCTGATGTTTTCCTGATACAAATATGCATATACATATGTAAGTGTGTCTCTCTCTGGATTCAAGTATACAGATATAATATCTTTGGGATACATTTCCATCACAGGTATAAAGGGCTCCTTCCATCTCTAAAGTTGCATAGTAACTACAATTAAAGCTAGAATCAATTATTCCTTTCACCTTGTTCCCATTATGAAAGTTTCTTTGCTTAAACATGAAATTTTTTAATTTTGGTCTTGTTAAGCTATTCTATTGGTCATCTCAGATGAAGACTAATTCCATAAATGTTAAATAATTTTTACTTTCCTAGTGAGCATTAAAAAACACACAGAAATGCAAAACTGAACAAATCTGTCACACATATTAAACAAAAATTGTGGGATAGTACAATTTTGAACTTTATCCTCCCAGATGGGAAAGTCCTAGGCAATTTCTAATACCTTGTTTTCTTACTCTAAGGATGGCAAAAAAGTAATTTACACTTAAGTTTCTTTTCATTTCCTCAACAATCAGTAAACAAAATCGGATTGAGGTGGGGTAGCCTCACCATCTGGGCGATGCCACGGTTTGTGAGGATGTAGCGGGCATGAATCAGTCCATACAGCATCTCAGCTGCCTGCTCGATCAGGTCACTCTGGTTGGGGTTGTCCTCCAACTCCTCATCTGAAACATGCCCCCCACACCCACACCAGGACCCAGTCAGCTGTCACTCAACCCTTTCCCTAAAGAGCCCTACCCATCCCAGGAAATGCCAGTCAGGTCAACCTTCCCTCCACCCTCCTTTTGTCCCCAGCCCACTCACTGTTGCCCTGCCCAGGAACCTGGCCACAATTGTCTAACTAATCTAGAACAACATTACTCTCTAGAGAAAACTGCTATATTTATAAATCTTTGAGTTCCCTCAGTTTTTCCCCAACACAAAACTGACACATAGAAATGTAAGTGGGCTATGCTATTGATTAGAAGTTGGGAACACAAGGTTGGAAGACATCAAGAGAAGGAAAAAAATTAAGGCTGAAATCAAGGAGTGGTAGGAGCTGTATGGCAGGTTTAGAATACTAAGGAATTCTATTACAACTCAAGGTTCAGAAAAAGAGGTAGGGGATTCAAGAGTTAGGGAGCTTGGGATCAGGGAGAAGACTTGGAAAACTGGAATAAAGGAGGCAATTGGGGGCATCTCACCAGGTTCCAAGTCGAGGATCATGTCTAGTGCCTGCCTATAGTGGGGCACCTGTTCATTGAGCCCTGTGAGGTTGAACTTGTCCTGAATATAATCTTCATCCACCTGTTAGAATGCAAAAGTGAGGGAAGAACTAGGTATATGGTTTACTAACAGCAGGATGGAAAGGGGAGACAAGTTACCACTTATCATGTAACAGAACTATATCCATTTTACCCCTAAAGGGGTTTGTTTGCCCCTCTCTTTAATCTGATAAGAATCCTAACAGCCTTTCTCTTTTATGAAAACAGAGCAAGGATTCTTAATGTGGAATCTATAAATTTGCTTTTGTCAACTCAATATTTTCACAACTATGTCAAATACAATTGCTTTCCACTATAATTTTATATAATTTATTTTATGTCACTAAAAACATTACTCAGAGAAAATGTACACAGGTTCTACCAGCAAGCCAGTGTCTATGACAGACAAAAAAAACCAAGACTCCCTGCAATGTAGGAACAGCAATACCCTAATAAAGACAAAAGTAGGTACACTTCAGATTCTTTAATTCCCTTCTATGGAGATTCCTGGAATCAGTGTCTCCCTTACCTGGGGGGAGGAGAAGGGGCAGGATAATTGGATTCCTGAAAAGACAGGAAGCTTCAGGGGCACAATGACATGGTATATGATAGGGAGTGCAAGGCTTGGGATGGCTAGCATACAGGACAGAGAATAAGCATTTGACTCCTGAGGGCATATGGGACAAATAGGCACATACATGGAAGACATTGTGTCTGAGGGTAATTAGTAAATGGGGAAACTGGGGAGCTTACCTCACAGAAGAATTCATTGCCACGAAGCCCACAGAACCATGAGATCCAAGATACTTCCTCTGAGCTACTCATCTTTACGTCAGCTGAGGGAAAAGAGGTTAGCCTGGAGGGCGAAAGGCCAGCCTCTTTCCAGAGCTCTCCCCCATCCCTTAGACGTTCTCTCCTTCCCCAGAACCCTTTCCCAACAACTCTGAAGGAAGATTCAACAGACCCCGCACCAGGCTCTCAGTTATGGGGAGCCCCAGGGGAGGTCTCTCTGGTCTCTTCCCAGCCCCACGTCCCCAAGGCTTCTCCATCGCTCACCTTCTTGGCTGAGCCTTTTCTTCCCAGAGCTCAGAAAACCTGTGTCCCTCCCCACCCCACGCGTGCGCGCGCGTGTGTTTCGGGGGTAGATCTAGGCCCGGCTCAGGCCCCCTCCTCACACCCCCTTACCGGACCCCTCAGCAGCTGCTCGGAGGGCCTTCGCCTCCTCCCCCCAGGAGGCCGGGCCTCAGCCAACTTCCGTAGGGCCACTTCCCTGGCCTGCTCCCGCCGAAGGCCGCCCTGGGCCCCTCAGCCCCTTTCCCAGGCTCCCGAGTTTAGGGCTTCTCGCGGGAGGACGGGAGGAGGGGGGGCTTCGGCGCCTCCGCGCACCCTGGGTACAGGACCACCTTGGCCTCTCCTGCCCTTCTCCAAGACCTCTCCCTCCCCAGGCCAGGCGTCCTCTGGTCCCGCCCCCAGCGTGCGGAGGGGCGCCCTCCGACTCACCTACCGGGCTGGGGCTGGGGAGGGAGTGGGAGAAGTTGCTCCCAGGGGTGGCGGCAGCAGCAGCAAAGCCGCGCAGCGAAGGCCGCGGACCCAACCGCGGCAGGCAAAGCGGTGGGGGGGCAAGGGGGAGGGGAAGGGGGAAGAGAAACGGGAGGGCGGGAAAGTAAGCAGAGCGCAGGCTCAGGAGGTCAGGTGTCCCCGTGGATGACGGGAAATGGAGTCCCCGACCAGTGGCGAGGAAGGATTAGAAAACGACTCCCGGAAGATACTCTATCCCCTGCCCACTCAGTGAAATAGGGAAGAGGGCGGGGCCACAACGGAGATAGGACTGTAGGCTCGAGCCCGAGGTTAACGCTAGTGAACATGGGAAATGTAGTCACTTGCCCACAGAAGGCTCAGAGCCAAACAAGACTGGGACTAAGTAGGGTTGGAGGATTTTTGTCCTCTACATCTCACAGGTAGAAAGTATCTACCATAATGGTCTAGCTCTTCAACCTATACTAAATCTACTGCAAACCTCCCCAGTCATTTACCTGTTATGTCTCACCCATCTTCCCAGTCATCTCCCCTTTCCTCAGAACCTTTACCCCCTACCATCCTTCATCATTCCATTGTCCAACATCATCCTTCATCTTTCAGTACTTTAACAGGCATTTATTAAACACCTGTTATGTTCTGGGCACTATAATAGGGTGTGAGATTACAAAAGATACCATGAAAAAATCAGCCCCTGTAAAATGTAAGGCGCTTACATCTTAAATTCTACAGACTATAAATAAACATATCTATATGTGTGTTCCAGTTGATCATATATATGTATATATCTCAGTGTTCCAGTTGATCTATGATATCAATTTGAGTATTCCTCCTCTTCACCATGAGATACATGTGTATAAATACAAGATAATTTGAGAGAAAATGAAAATATAGTAAGATTAAGAAAGATTTCCTGTAGGAATTGGTATCAGAGTTGAGCCTTGAAAGAAGCTAAGAATTTTAAGAGATTTGAAGCAGAAGTACATTCCAGAGATGGGGCACATTTTCTCTGTGAACTTTCCTAAGAAGAGTTGGAGAGCCTTTCCTCTACATATCTCACAGGTCTCTAGAGTATCTCACATAATGGTCTAGTTTCTCAGTCTTTTCTTAATCCAAGGCACAGCAGAGAGAATAAGAGATGGAATACCAAATTCAGAGAAAATTGAGGAAGTCACTTTGGTTAAGACACAAAAGTAGATGGAGAGTAGAGTGAAATGAATCTGGAAAGGTAAACTGGAGCAGACTAGGACTTTAAATGGCAAATTGAGGAATTGGTGTTTTATCCTAATGGCAACAACAAGCCCCAGAACTTTTCTTTATTAGGGGAGTGCCATGTTCAGATAGATTCTTTTTGCTTGTGTTAAAGAGAAATTGGAAGCAGAAAGAGCGATTTGGAAACTATCACTATAGTGCTGGCTAGGAGTAACAGGTGCTGGTTGTATAGTGGGAAATGAGTTCTATTTTGGACATGCTGATTTTGATTGCTACAGAATATTCAAGAGATTAAGTACAGATTACATCAAGAGATGACCAGCAGTCAGTCAGCAGACTTTATTCATTAGTGTTTTTGTCTTTGTATCTCAAGTGCCTAGTATAGTATCTGGTACATTGTAGATGCTTACCAATTGTTTGTTGAACTGAATTAATATGGGACTTGGAGTCTGGAAGAGAGATTAGGGCTAGATATATATTTGGGAGTCCTTTGTATAGCAATAATTAAACCTTTAGGAAATATAAAGAAACGCAAAATATTTTGGGAGAAACGCTTTAGAGAAAGAGGAGAAGAGTACCCAAGACAGAGTGTTGGTTGGAACATCCATGCTTAGTGGTTTGGACATCTATAATGTTCCAGCAAAGGAGACTGAGGAGTGGCCATTCAAATAGGAAGAGGGAATAGTCCATAGGATCACAGGCTGAATGAGAGGTAAAAAAAGATGAGGACTGAGAAAATGCCAATGGATTTATAAAGAAATTCATCATGTATAATCAAGAAAAAAATAATAAACTTGGAGAGAATAGTTTTAGTTAGGTGGTGGTGAGAGATGAATTGGAAGCAAGTTGTGGAGATGGCCTTTTCCTGGGGTATGACTGTGGGAGTTGCATGCTGGGGGCTAAGATAGCAGTGTAAAGGATATTCTGTTCCCACAATCCCTTTATGCACACAAAATGAGAAAATAAATTGCCTCAAAACAAAGCTGGAGGAACATGTCTCACTGGGTTAAGAGGAGAGAGCAGGCCAGGCAGCATAACATCTACAAGAAGCAGCAGATCTTGGAGCAGCCCAAACCACTGGGACTCTGCCAGAGGCAATGAAGATACAGAACTCCAACAAACCCAACTAAAGCTACTCCACACAGGTAGAGAAGGCAGGAAACCTACAAACTAATCATGTGACATCAATGCACTGGGGCTACAAGGAAGCAGAGGCAAGAAACTAGAACTACAGTGTCCTATCCACTCCCATGTGGTAGCGGAGGCCTGGGCTACAGTAGAATGGAGAGATAGAATGGGAACTACAGTAACCTGTCCACTCCCATATGACAGCAATGCCCAGGAGTCTGACTGTGAAAAAGATGGGATGATAACTTGAAGGTGTGGCAGGGTCAAGTGAAAGTTTGGAGAAGGCTTGACCATGTTTGTTGATGGGATGAAGGAGTCTGGATAAAAAGAATCTGAAGAAGAGAGGAGTTAAGTGCTCTTGAAAGAAATAAAATGAAGGGTACAAATTGAAAGGGGTGTTGGCAAGGAGAAAGGGTACCTTCTTATAAGAGACTGGCACAAAGGAGAAAATAGGGAATAATTAAAGAGATCAATTTACAGAATAGGTGTAATACAGAACAGGGAGCTCATGAAGGATGGATTCTATTTTCTCAAAGTATGAAGGCCTTCCCCATCCCATTTTCCTTCATTTTTACCTCTCCATCATTATTCATCTTTATCATTTAACTTAATTATCCCACCACCTATTTCTAAACTCCAAGCCAATTAGCCCTCACCTTCCCCTATCCCTACCTCTCCATAAGTCACCCCTATCCCGGGTTAGCCCCCTATGTCAGCTTTACCAACCAAATCCCATGTCTGCCCTCCCTCCTCCAGGACACTGGGCCATCAGGTTCCTTCCTTGCTCCTTCTCTCCAGTCTGGAGGGAGTGTAGCACTAGGGAGTGAAAGGGTTTAACCCCAACCTCCGGGGAAGGGGCTTGTCATGGGAGGGGGCGCTAACCTGAGGTGGCACCAGCCATCCTGTTAGTTGTCCCCTTGCCCTTCTCCATCTCCTCCTCCTCTCCTAGGGGCTAGGCTGGGCCTGCAGCAGCACGGGGCTGTTTGTATCAGCCCTCAAATGCTGGTTGTACTAAGAGTGAGAGGCAGCGCGGCCCTAATTCACATTTAGATTTGGCTGCACCCTGCAGGCCGGTGCCCACCTTCCTTGGGCAGCTGACTCCACCGAAACCCCAGTTCTGGCCCCAGGGAATGGGCTTCAGGGGCCACTTTGGGAGGAGCGAGGAGCATTGTGGGGCGTTATGTAAACGAAGAACCCTAACGGCCAGTGTCTTCCCCTCCCCCACGGTGGCCTTCCCGCCTCTGGGCACGCGCCTGCCTCGCGCCACAGGGAAATTCGAATCGACTCAGTACTTCAAAGGGGAGGAGAAAAGGAGAGAGCTAAGCATAGAATGGGTGCAGAATCCCAACCATCCGTGCGACTGAGTCTCTGGGTCAGTGTCTGTCTGTTACTTATGCCCAGCCCTCCGGTCTACAACTCGAATTATGGTGCTGCCTAGAAAGCGCACTTCTCCTTTTCCTTTGATTTTAGACCTCGCTATTCTTCTCCGCTCCCCACTCCCTCCCATAGTTTGACGCAGGCGCAGTCTGTTCTCAGTCATCTACTTCCGGGGCGTTTCCTGCGCAGACGTAGTCTGTGTTTGTACCGGAAACAAACCTCTCCAGTCCTGGTTCCTGCTACTTGGACTTGATTTTGCCAGAGTATACTTAGCATAGGGAGCTAGAGCTTGGGATCTAGAGGGTAGGCCAGTCATAGTTGAATTTGCTTCGTGGCTCCCGGAGCCTGCAGGTCTCAATGAGGTGCTTTGCCTCCAAGGGGTAGCTTAGACTGAAAATGTTCGAGCCAAGTTAGGCCGGTAACTGCTCCTGGGGGCTGCTGGCTTGATGTCCCGTCCCCTCCTTCCTCCCCCGCCCCCAGCTACTGCAGCCATGACACTCCCCGCTCTCATCGCCTTCACCCCAGCCCAGGACTCAAGCGACCTCTGGAAGGACGGGCGGCAGCAGCCGCAGTCGCAGCTGGAGCCGGAGCTTCCCTTGGACGGGGCCGCCGCCCGGGACTTCTATGAATCCGTGGTGGGGAGCACGGGGGACGCCCCCACCCGGTCCCCAATCCCCAAGCGGGCGTCTCCCAAGGGGAGAAAAAGGACGCAGAAGACTAGGCTGGAGAGAACCGGGGCCGTCACAGCCTATGATGAGAGCGTGGGGGCCCGGGAGCGACAAACGGCGCAGCTCCTGAGAGCCGCGCAGGACGGGGACGTGCGGCAGCTGCGCGCCTTGTTGGAGCCCCGAGGCCCGGGGACCCACGGAGGCGACATCAACGCCCGGGACGCCGCCTGGTGGACCCCGCTGATGTGCGCAGCCCGAGCAGGCCAGGGGCCGGCCGTGCGGTACCTTCTGGCGCGAGGGGCCGCCTGGGTTGGCGTTTGTGAGCTCGGAGGCCGCGACGCAGCTCAGCTGGCAGAAGAGGCCGGCTACTTCGAGGTGGCCCGAATTGTCCGAGAGAGCGGTGGAGAAGAAATCCCTGAGAGCCGGTGAGACAGTCCCCGCCTCTGCCCCATCCAAGCAATCTCTGTTGAAGGGTCGGCGCTGGGCCAAGTCCTCGGGGGTACAAAGAAAATCCAGTGACCTTCCCCGTGCTCCAGGAGCTCTGTTTAATGGAGAAAGACACGTACAAACAGCTACGTGTAAATAAAACTTGCATAGCACAGTGCAGAGTTAATTAGAAAGTGGGAAAGCACTATCATTAAGGGACATAGGGAGAGGCTTCTTGGAGAAAGTGGGATTCTAGCTGGGACTTGAAGTCAGAAAGTAGAGATAAAGAGGGAGAGCACTGTAGGAATGGGGCATGGCAGGAGAAAATACAGGGAGTCTAGAGAGAGTGCCTTATGAGAGGAACAGCCCCGAAGTCATTGTCACTATATTTCAGTGAGTAAGGTGTAGCTAGCAGAACGGAAGGAAGAGAGCCTGCTTGTTGAGGGCTTCAACCTCCAAACAGGATTTTAAATTTATCTTGGAGTTGATAGAAAGTCACTGGGTCAGAGCTGAGGATGCTCATTTTCTTCTTCCCCCTTCTACCTACTTCCCAAGGTGGTTGTGAGGATCAAATTAAATAACAGTTTTAAAGCATTTAGTACAGTGCCATGCACATTGTTCACTTTATACATGCTAGCTATCATTATCATCATCATCATTATTATTACAGTATTCTACACTCTCCTGCCTCCCCACTCTCCTCCATTAAGGAGTAGATGGTCAGTAACACCTAGCCTTTTTTCCACTCAGGGATCCTGATTACTTGGGATTGTTCTCTTATGGCAGCAGGGCCCTGGTTCCTAAGGGCAGATAGGAGAGTGTCCCCCTAGGAACATGGCTTTACTAAAATCTGGTCATCCTTTTCAACTCCAGAGCTGAACCAACTTCATGGTTCCTCCCAATAATCCATTCTACAATGACTTATTAAATGCCTATATAATCTAAGGCACTATATACTAAAAGTTGGGTATGCAAAACTACACATCCCCTCAGGGAGCTTACTGTTCTATTGGTGACTGATATGATCCTGTATTTTACAATCTCTATGCCTTGAATGAGGCGCTTAATCTAGCTGGGCCTCAGTGGGGTTGGACTAGATATAATTTCTGAGACCCTCCCTTCCTTATGATTGTATATAAGTTTTACTAGATTGAATGAAAAGCACTAAAGAGAGCTCTGGGGTGCTTCAGGAAAATTAGAGAAAGAAGGTCAGTTGTGGGATCAGGCTCCTTGGAAGAGGTAACAACTAAACTGGACCTTGAAGAGAGGACCACATTCACTCTTTTTTCTATCTTTTTTTCCAGGCCCTGCTCTCCTTTGCCCAAAAAATACTGTGAGACTTGTGGCTCCCATTATCGAGACTCTAATCACAACAGTTCTACTGCTCACCTCCTAGCTCTGTCACATGGGCCTAGACCACCACACTTGCCCCAAGGGGTCTCTGCCTCTAGCCCTGGCTTCAAATTATTGGTAAAAGGGGGCTGGGAGCCTGGATTGGGACTGGGTCCCCGGGGTGAAGGGCGGACTGCTCCCATTCCCACAGTCCTCAAGAGAGACCAGGAAGGTTTGGGATATAGGCCAACTCCCCAGCCCAGAGTCACACATTTCCCTGCTAGGGACCCTCAGGCTGTGGCTGAGAGGAAAAGAGCACCTCGGGCTGCTACTTTGAGCAAGAGAGAGGAGAAACGTCTAGAAGAGAAGAGGAGAGCTTGGGAATGGAACCTACGGACTTATATGAACCTTGATCTCTGATTCTGACTACATAAACTGAATTCTAAATGTAGAATCTTTGGAGACCTGTGACTGCCTACCCTCAGGAAATCATTTCTGTTGACATCTGAACCAGTCTCTTTGGTCTTCTAGACCTGGAACCTTAGGTTTTTCATGCATAGGTTGATTTCTCTCTGCTTAGAGTTGAGAAATAAAACTGCCTTTTTTCAACTTTTTGTTTTAAATTGTTTTTCTTCCTTTGGTGAGGAGTGGAACAGATTTAAGGGATAGTGGAATTTAGGCCTGGGGAGGAAGATAGGAGTAGCAGTAAGCTCAGACTTGAGTTAACTTCCACTGTCTCAGGATTAGTCTCAAATTAAGTTTGTGGAAATTTACTAGACCCTGGTCAATTCAGATCTTCCTGCCCTTCTATGAAACTGAGATCCAGTGGATCTCAAGCACTCTTTCTCACTCCCAGATGCCTTTACCTTTTGATCTGAAGCCTAAACTATTGTAGCTGCAACCTAGAATTCACCTAAGTCAGCACTCTGCAGTTTAGTATTTGTTTATCTTTATCTTTAGCATTCCAGATTCTCTGTATTTACCAGCCTTTAGTGAACCAGTCTTTACTGAAAGATTTGCCCCCACCCCCAACCATTTTGTCTGCTTTGCTGTCCAAAGTCTATGCCACTATCTTATACCTCAGTTCCAATAATGAGCCCTTCCTAATTCCGTAAGATAAGGAGGGGAGGATAGCTGCTAACTCCCATTAACTTACTTCTAGTCAATAATTTTGTATTATTCCCCCTGTCCCTTTCCTTTTGTGGTCCTTTGTTATAAAGGGCCCCTGTGAAATAAGGGGCATTGTGAAGTTCTAATGTTCCTGCATTAGGTTGTTCCCATGCATATGTAAGTCCTTAATAAAGATTCCCAATTTATTTCTAAGTTCTGATTTGCCTCAAATTACATTTGGTGTAAATTCTAGTCTATCTCAGATTATAAATTGATAGGATTTAGAGCTATGAGACAGACACTTAAGAGCATCTATTCCAATCCACTAATTTTTACAGAAGGGAAAACTGGAACCCACAGAGGCCAACTTAACTTCAGGCAATGAATTGATAAAGATTTCTTAAGTGCTTCCAAGTGCTAAGAACTGTAGCTCCATGATTGTCTCTAGAATCTTTTGGCATTTAAAACTCTGACCTGTTAAGATCTTGGATTCTGACTGCCATCCAGTATTAGGTTATTCTTCCTAGCACTGTATGATATGCAAAAATGATTGTGCCATCTATCCCTTCATCCAACTCATTGGTAACAATATCAAGATTAAACAACCATTTGACCATTTCTGAACCTGACTGGATCCATAGAATTAATCTAATTTGGAACACATCTCTTTATTCTCCCTCTCCCTATCTACAAGAATGCTGTGGGATAGTTTTCCAAATACTCAGATTTTCCAAATCTGAGATTTCCAAATATATCTGATAGAATATAGATATAATTTACTTAGATTTTTGAGAAGACAATCAGAGTGGACAGGAGAAAAAATAACAAGAGCCACTTGGTAAACACTACTCTTGCTGCTGGTGCCCTACTTGGGAGACACTGATGAGAATGAAAGGGAAGGAAGAGATGAGGATCAAATATCTTCCAAGTAGCAGGGAAGGACTCTTCAAGCTAGTTTGTCCATAATTTCAGAAGGTAGTAATGTGAGATAAGGCTGGAAAGAAAGGTCAGAGTCAAATTATAGGCAGTCTTGAATGCCAGGAATTTAGCTATATATTGGAACTCTGGCTATTGTGTTCATCAGATAGGAAATGGGCTGGTTGTCTAAGTGTTGACATGGAATCTAGAGACCCCAAACTTGTGGCCTAGTGAGATCTGATGAACCCCAAGTTTTAGGAATGGTTTGTAGGTTGGAGACCCAAAGCCTGTACTCTGTTCCCTGTTCTTATGAGAATCCACCCTGAAGGGAATCTCAGACTAGCAGTTGCAGACTGAATAATGGAACCTAGGGTAAAGCTAAGTGATTCTTTTGCCTTAGAAGCTTCTCCCATTGTACCACATCCCCCTTTCAGGGATCGAACTCAGGACCTTCAGCTTATGAGATTGATGCGCTGCCTACTGTCACTTAGCTAACTCTCTTAGTGACCTTATCAGTTTCCACAGGTTCGATTTTCTCTTGCAAATGAACTCCAAAGCTATGTTCAGTCCTAGTCCTAGCTCAAATCTCACATCACCAACTGCCATTTAGATATTTTGAATGGATGTCCAACAGATATCCATTTTAAATGTTCCATCCAATGTAAATGTCAAATGTAAAATCTTCAAAACAAAACTAATTATCTTCCTCACCCCACTAATCCACCTCTCTTTCAAACTTCCTGGTTTTGATCAAAAGCACCACTATTCACTCAGATTTGCAACCTCAGTGTCATCCTTGATTCCTTGCTTTCTCTCACCCCACATATCCAGTAAGTTGCCAAATTGTGTTTCTATTTCATCTCTTGCCTTTTTCCCTTTCTCTGTACTCACACAATCAGCCTTTCCAGGTTAGATGCTAAAGTGGACTAATGAAGTAGTCTGCTAAATAGTCTCCTTGCCTTCAGTTTCTTTCTTCTCCAATTCATCTCCATAATGCTTTGAAGGTTATTTTTCTAAGCCATGGATATGATCATGTCATTCTCCTACTTAGTAAACTCTAGCAGCACCCTGTTACCTTTAGGACCAAATATAAACTCTTTTCTTTAGCATTTAAATCCCTTCACAAACTGGCTTCAACCTGCCATTCGAACCTTATTATACATTATTTCTTTCACATTCTTTACTTTTCAGTCTAAATGGCTTCCTTATTGGCCCTCATACACAACACTATGACTTTGCAGTGGTTGTCCTCCTCCCATGCTTAGAATGCATATTTTCCTTAAGTTCACCTCTTAGAACTTCTATTTTCCTTAAAAATTTGGCTCAAGCATCACCTTGTATATGAAGCCTTTCTTGATCCTTCTTTCTTGCCAGTGCCTTTCCCCTCTAAAGAACCTTGTATCTCTTGTAAATATGTAGTCTACCTTGATGGAGAGTAAGGACTATTTCACTTTTCTCTCTGTGTAGTGAGTAATGAATAAATAGTACTTAATAAATATATATACACACATATATATGTATATATACACACACACATATATATATAAATTTTTTTCTTTTTCTTCTTAATCCTTGCCTCCTCCATCTTAGAACAGGTATAAGTATCAGTTCCACAGCAGAAAAGTGGTAAGGGCTAGGCAGTTGGGTCAAGTTACTTGTCCAGAGTCACATAGTCTGAGGCCAGATTTGAATCCAGTTATTCCTAACTCTAGACTTGGTATTCTATCTACTGAGACACCTAGCTGCTTAATAAATACTTCTTAATTAATTTCAAAGATTAAGGATTATGATTCAAAATATACCTGCCAATTCTCCCTTATAACGATAGGAAATAAAGAACAATGTCTCACTGAGCCATCAAGGCAGACTATTAGGTTATTTCAATAGAAGTTTCCTCCATTTTCTTTCCTTTTTATGTAAAATCCTTTTGATTCTTGGGAATCTAGGAAAATGTATTTTGACAAACCCTGTTAGGTATACTACAAGTCAGGTTGAAAATATATATTCCTATATTATAAAACATGGTAGAGAAATCCAAAACCCATTCTCAGACACCATCTTTTTAAATAGATGTTCACTTCCCAAATCTACCTTTCTCTTTTGACACCATGGTATTTGATTGGCTTTTGTGATGAAAATATTACTTAGGCCCCTCTGTCATCTGTTTCTTTCCCAGATTTCATAATTTTATAATCTCTAGCATTGCTTTCCAGATTCTGGCAGTATCCTTTATGCCCACATGAATCAGGCTTGATAGGTCTTTTAAAGTAATATATACTGAAGAAAGATAATAAACCTCTCTACTCCTAGAATCAGGTAACTGTCAACAATCAATAATCATTTTTACTTCTCTTTTTCTTTTGATCGTTATTATATGAGTTCTCTTATCATTTCTAGATCTAGATTATTGCAATAGTCTGCTGGTGATTCTGTCTCTTCAAATCTCTGTCAATTCCAATCCATCCTCTAAAATAATTTTCCTAAAGTTCAGATCTGCTCGTATTAGCTCCCCTACTCAATAAACACTATTGCCTCCAGGAGCAATCATAAAATGTTCTGTTTGGCATGTAAAGCCTTTTATAACTTAGTCCCCCTCCTGGCTTTCCAGTCTGCTTACACTTTATTCCCTATCAGTGATCCAGTGACACTAGTCACCAAAATGTTGGTTGTTTGAATTTTTTTCATTTTTTAAAGTTTTACAAATCTAAATATATGGATATCTCCTTTCAACTATTTTTTATTTCATTGAAACATTGTAACTTTAAATTTTTAAAATTTTATTTTGTTTTAAATTTTTTCTTTCTTTACTAGAATTGTTTTCTTTCAATTTTAGAAGTTGATATGTCTTCCCAAACAGATAGATTTTACCTATTTATTTCCTTAAAAATAGTTTTTGGAAGTTTTTATTTCCTTTGAACTTTTAAATTAAAAATGTAATATCCTTTTTTTTTTACTGGAAGTATTTTCTTTCTAATCTAGCATTTGACATTTGCTGTTCTCATTTAGGTCTCTTCTTTGTCTCCCACTACAAATCTAAAAGAGTTCCAAATATATTGGTCATTGGGATCGGTATGATATTATTTCTATTGATCACTGAGATGGTACCCAGTATCGATTCTAATAGTATTGACTGTTACTAACCTCCAATGTAGGATGTTGATAGTATTCATGTAAATAAGCAGTATGGTATCATGGAATGATAAGTAGATTTGGAGTTAGGATCTGGGTTCACACCTCAGTTCTGCCACTCATTCTGAAATGACCTGGGGTAAGCTATGGTTGAAGAAAGCTATTAATAATGATGATATTACTTTTTATTAAGTATTAATAATAATGTGCTGGTTTTAGGCATCAATATTCAAAAATTTAATATAAAATTAATCTATATCTAAGCCTGGAAAGAGAGAGATCCAAACTGGTATGCCCTCAGACATGACTCTCTGCTCCAGGACAATTTCAGGTAACATTTATAGGAATCTCAAATAAGGAAAATCTATCTTAAAAGTACAGAATGTTTTAACATTCCAGAATTGAGCAACCCACCCAAAGATCTATTTCAAAAATAAAAAAATGATTAGTTGAGTTGGAAGCGTCAACTGAGGCAGGCCAGAATTTATACCAAGTGTAAACTGAGGCAGACTAGATTTTAGAAGTAAATCAGGCATCTTTATTAGGGACTTACATGTGGGTGGGAATAGCCTAATGCAGGAGCATCAGAACTGCCCAATGCCCTTTATAGCACAGGGATTCTTAGAGCAGAGAACTACAAAGAGAAAGGGGAAAGGGGGTGATACAAAATGACTGACTGGAAATAAAGGAGCTAGCAGCTGCCCTCCTTTCCTTATTTTATGAGATTAGGAAGGGCTCATTGTTGGATTTAAGATTCAAAATACTGGCCTAGACTTTGGACAGCAAAACTGACAAAGGGGTTTTGGGGGGAGTGGGTCTTTCAGGAAAGGTTGGTACTTTAAAGATTGGTAAATACCCAGAGAATGGAATTCTAAAGTAAAGGTAAATAAATGCTAAACTGAGGAGTGCTGATTTAGGTGAATTAGGGTTGCAGCTGCAATAGTTCAGGCTCCAGATCAAAAGACAAAGGCATCTGAGAGTAAGCAATGAGGCTCACTAGATCTCAGGCTCAAAAGGACAGGGAGGCCTGAATTGACTAAGATTTATGGAACTTCCACACGAGAGAATACTTCTTATAGATAAACCCTCGTCTAAACACTTCACAAGATTGAGAGAGGGATTGTTTTTAGTTGGATCAATAGCCTGGTCAGGAATTGGGGGGTAGGATGGGGAAAGGCAATATTCTTATCTAGACAGAGGTAATCTGGTTTTCTCCTTAAATCCATTTATCTAATGAAAGGCCCTTTTCCTTTTGTCTCAAACTATTAACTATACCTTTTTAAGGGACTTTTCCAAGAGTCTGGAAACAGTTTTAGAGAAAAATGTTTTTTCTTAATATTTCTAGAGAAATAAAAATGGAGATTTTTAATATGCTTCTATAGTACTTAACCTCTCTAGGCATTCATTTCTTCATTTAAAAAGTGAAGGGATTGGACAATCTGAACTCTAAAGTCCCTTCCATCTCTAAATATTGATTGTTACTGATTATACAATTGTTTAATTGTAAATGGTATTGATATTATTACTATTTTTTATCTTATTGTTTGCTGAAATGTTAGGTAGACAAGAAATACAATATTTACTACAAATAATTATTTTCCAGGGTTCATATTTATTTATTCAAATCATATCCTAGATCTTTTCCTTTTGAACCCAGAGAGACAGAAAGATCTGATTAAGGAAATGAGCTAGAATTCTAACTTAATTAAATGAATGGAGGCAGAACAACCCACTTCTCAGACAATCCTTTCTGCAAGGATAGAAAAGAGGACCAAATCATCAAGATATTAAAAGAAAAGCCATGGCAAATGCATTTTCTTGCTCAGGCCATACGAAGAGAAAGACAAGGAAGAGGTCCAATCAAAAAAAGAAATGGCAAACCCCCAAAACTTTGTAGCATAGTACACAGAAGATTTCCAGTGCTTAGTCCAGAGATTGTTGAGACAGGGAAACCTGGAGCCTGAAGCTAATATACTCAAGAGAGTAGGTTATGAAGGACTTTGAATGACAAAGAGAAAATTATGTATTTTATTCTGGAAGCCATAGGGAGCCACTGAATTTTATTGCACGTGAGGGTGGTGACATGATCAGACCTGAGCTTTAGTAAAATCACATTGGTGGCTAGATGGAAGATGGATTAATGTGAGAAGACACTTGAAGCAGGAAGATCCACCAGCAAGCTATTGCAGTAGTCCAGGCAGGAGGTGATGAGGGCCTGCTCCAGAGTGGTAGCAGTATCAGAGAAGAAAAGGGGGCATATTCAAGAGATGCTAGAAAGCTAAATTCAACAGATCTTGACAATTGTTTAGGTATGTGGGGTGAGAGGTAGAAAGGAATCCAGGAAAACTCCCAGATTGTGAGCCTAGGAGGATATTGTTGCCCTCCCAGTAACAGTGGAAGTGAAAAAGGGTTAAGGGGAAAGAATGAATTCTGTTTTAAACATGTTAAGTATTAGATGTTTACTGGACATTCATTCAGTTCAGGACGTCTGAAAGGCATTGGAGATGTGAGATTGTTGGTTAGAGGAGAATTGGGGGCAAGATGAGAGATTTGAGAATTATTAGCATAAAGATAGTAATAGAATCTATAGAAGCTGATGAGATCACCATTTGAAGTAGAAGGAAGAGAAGAAGGAAAGGGTTCAAGACTGAAACCAAGGTACACACAGAGTTGGAGAGTGTGATCTGAAAGATGATCCAGCAAAGGAGACAGAGAAATGGTCAGATAGGTGGCACAAGAACCAGGAGAGAAGGGTACCCTGAAAAGCTAGAGAAAAAGAGAGTATCAAGGGGGAGGAGACTGATAACAGTGTCAAAGACTGCAGAGAAATTAAGGATAAGGATTGAGAAAAGGCCCCTGGATCTGGCAACTAAGAGAGTATGTATTAGTAACTTTGGAGAGCGTAGTTTCCATGGAGTCGGAAGCTAGATTGTAAGGTAATAGGAAGAAAGTGTACTCAAGCACCACCTCCTTTATTTGAACAATTACAACCCATACTCATCTCTCTCATTTCTGGCCTCTCATTACCTTTAGAAACCACCACCCACACTAATTGCTCTCTTTTTTGACCCCTCACTGCAAATATAATGTGAATCATATCATTTAACATTTGATTTTCCTTTATTTTAATTCCATTCTGGGATGGTCCTTAATATTTAGTGGTAGAGATATAGATTTGGGAGTCTTTTACCTTTGAGCACCTGTTGTGAGCATTGTTGTGAAAAGAAGAGACTTAAAAAGATGTACTGGTTTGTCATGAGTTTGAAACTGGATTTCTAGGATTGCGTTTTTAGAGAATTTTGGAAAAGAGAAGGCAGAAGAAGGAAATTGTTTCTCCATCTTGGAGCCATGAGGGGAGGCAGAACAGAACGAGGCACTTAGTCTCTGGATGGATCCCTAATCCCCTACTCCCTTATTCTTAGATTTGGTTGGGTAGCTGCTGCAGCAGGAATTTGACTGGTGAGGTGCCTGAGAGCACCATTTGGTTAAATTATGTAAGCACTTTGCCCAGACATCTTCCTTTCTCTCCATCTGATGGCTGAGGTGGCAGCAGGTTCTGTTGATCAGTCCTTTCCTGCAATGGGAAGGAGCTAAAGGGAGAGGAAGCTGCTTTCCCTTCCATATTTATCAGTGGGAACTGCCAGTTTCCCTCCCCAATTATTGCTCACTGACATTTCCTTGCTGTCAGTCCCCCTTTATATAAAAGAAAAATCTGGTGGTCACTTATCCTTGTACATATGATCAATGCAGTCAAATGAAGGTATTTAGGGAAGAATTTGGATCTTTGCAAAGGAATCTTTTGCAGAGAAGGAGCAGAAGTGACTCCATTTGGAAGTTATAAATACAATTGAAATTATATCCCTATTCAACATGTAACCATAAACTGGAAAGCTTTTAAGCAGAAAATTTGATAACATACAGTCAACTGTGTTTATGGAACTCCCCCGCCCCCAAGTTTGCCCCGGTGCCTTGGGAATTTGCCTTAAGGGAAGTTCCAGACTGACCTTGTCTCAGACTGAACCTTAAGGCACCCAAAGATCTCTGCTTTGACAGAATTAGGAGATATAATCAAATCTCAAGTATGCTTTTGTCTTAGAAGTTTTTTCCATATTATCAGAGGCCTCTCCCAGTAAGTCCAGCCCCTAGCTAGACTCCTCCCTCCATTGTGTCCTTTGTAAAGCCAATCAATTGAACCTTCTTGTCCCATATTCCCCAAAAGGTATAATAAGACCCCAAGTTCTTCAGCTCATTGGAAAAATCTCTTTTGGAGGGGCTTTTCCCCAGAGACATTCATTGTTCCCAGATTCTCAGAGCTTTGACACTGTGTAGTGGCCCTGAATCTGAGCATTGTCTTCCTTGTCCTGATTAAAGACTTGTTCTTTTTAACTACGTTAGTGGTTCTGTGTTTTTCAAGGTTGATAGTATATATAAATATATATCTTAAGCATAAACCCTTGAAGAAAAAGTGAGCCTCTGCGTGATTAGTGGAATACTCTTAAGTACTCCCCATTAAAATGAATTACCTCCCCAAGTGTTTCAGGGAATATGGCAAAAAGATGATTTTGGAGAATTCAGTGTGAACTGATAAAGAGTAAAGTAGGTAGGACCAAGAGAATAGTTTATACAATGATGATAATATTATAAAGGAAAACAACTTTGAAAGACTTAAGAACTGTGATCAAAGTAATAAAGAATAATGTCTATAGAGTGCCTAAGATGAAATATGTTTACCCATCTCTTGATAGATGGACACAAGGTTCAGAAAGAAATGTGTATTTTTGGACATTGTCACTTTGTGGATTCATTTTTGCTTGACCATGCTTATTATAAAGGTTTCTTTTCTTTTCCCCCCCTCTTTTTTAAAAAACCATTACTATTTATCTTAGAATTAATAATTAAATAACTGTTCCATGGCAGAAGGGGTCACATAGCTGGGAAGTATTTAAGATCAGACTTGAACATAAGTTCTGTTTCTGAGCCTGGCTCTTTATCTTTTTTTTTTTTTTTTTTTTAAATTTAAACCCTTACCTTACCAATACTGTGTATTGGTTCCAAGGCAGAAGAGTGGTAAGGGCTAGGCAAGGCGGGGGAGGGGGGTCAAATGACTTGCCCAGAGTCACACAGCTGACAAGTGTCTGAGGCCAGATTTGACTTAGGACCTCCTGTCTCTAGGCCTGCCTCTCAATCCACTGAGCTACCCAGCTGCCCCTTGGCTCTTTATCTATTGAGCCACCTAGCTACCTCTTCTTTTTTTTCTCTAGGTTAAGTTGGAGGTGGGAAGATCATTAGTAATAATGATGTCAAAAAAAGAGGGCTTCCAAAACATTTTTAAAAATTCACAGAAGAGATCAGAAGAAAGGTTAGGAAGAAATAAAGACAGCCAGGACAGTTTTGAAAGTAGTATATGATAATTTATTATATACTTTTTTAAAAAAGCAAGCAGTAAGATAATCTTATTTTTGCATTCTGCAATAGGAATATTTTTCATGAGTTTAATTTCAAAATAGTTTTTTTTTTTAAGAAAAAATTAACTGAACTCCAAAAAGACATATAGATAGAAATGTAGTACAGATGGGAGGAAATGTCAGAATATTCTGATCAATTGATTTCACCCCTCCTCTCTATCCCTATCAGGATTGGTGAAATCATAGAAGAAGCAGGTAATAGAAACAATCAAGTGTTAATATGTCAAAAGAAGTGCAAAGATGTGTCTCTAATGCTTATACAAAGTATAAAATTTTCCCTGATGAAGTTGGAGGGTTAGCTAGTTCCAGCTCTAGAGGAGTGCCATTTTTGGAGAAAGAGTCTAGTTCTTGAGAGGGGATCAGTTTTCAGGATCATTTTTTGTCTTCTCTCTAACAGAAGGTGGAAGTGTGGTTAGAAAATTTCTCCATCCTCCCTCCTCACTCCTATTGGCCTTAATACTTTTCAATGGAGTTGCTCATTCAATAGGAAATTCTACATCTATCAAGCCAGAGAGTCAAAGCAATGAGTAGAGATAATTCTGAAGGATACGATCCCTGGCCACAGAGAAGAGAACCATTTATGGATTCAAAAGAGCATTAGTCCTAACAGGAATTTGAACTATGGAAGAAAAGTAGGTCCAGGGAGTGCAGCTGAGTGACATGACCAGCAGAAAAACTCATTCCAGTGGGATAACCCTACCAAGTGACTACCCCAAGAATAGAAAGGACATCAGGGCTCTTCAGTGTTGAAAGGATAAGTTGCCTTGGCCATCCTTCATCACAATATGTATTTGTGGAAGAGTGAACTTCTAGTTTATGAAATGAGTGTTTTGGCGCTACTGTTATTACACCATTTAGATAAATGCCTTTGTGATAATTGTATCTATTGGCTCTTAAAAAAAAATTAGTTGTTTGTTACATTAAAATTTCCAGGTGTCTTCCTCCCTTCCTCTCCTCTCCATACTAAGAAGGCATCATTTGATAAAAATTATATATGTATATTATTTCATATACATATATATAAAACTATGTTATGGATTTTTCTATTTATTAATTCTTTCTCAGGATGCAGACCTTCACAATTATTCTTCATACAATATTTCTGTTGATATATATAATGTTTTCTTCATTCTTCTTGTTTTGCTCTTCATAATTTCATGTAGGTCTTTCCATTGTTTGTTTGTTTTCTTTATTACTTTCATTCATTTATTTATTTATTTAACCCTTACCTTCCATCTTGGAGTCAATACTGTGTATTGGCTCCAAGGCAGAAGAGTGGTAAGGGTAGGCAATGGGGGTCAAGTGACTTGCCCAGGGTCACACAGCTGAGAAGTGGCTGAGGCCAGATTTGAACCTAGGACCTCCTGTCTCTAGACCTGACTCTCACTCCATTGAGGTACCCAGCTGCCCCCTGTTTGTTTTTAAATTAACTTGCTTGTCATTTCTTACCCTCCAGTAGTATATTCCATTACAATCATCTGCCACAACTTGTTTAGCCATTCCTTAATTGATGGGCATCCTCTCAATTTCCATTTCTTTGCCATCACAAAGGGAGCTGCTCTAAATATTTTAGAACATTTTTTCCTTGATCACCTTAGGAAACATAACTAATAGTGGTATTACTGAGTCAAAGGGTATACACAGTTTTTTATAACTCTGGCATAATTCCATTTTCCTACATCTCCTCTAACATTTGTCATCTTGCCCTTTTTAGCCAATCTGATAGGTATGAAATGATATCTCAAAGTTGTTTTGATTTGCATTTCTCTAAACAGTAATGATTTAGCACATTTTTTTGTTTGGTTATATCTAGATTTGATTTCTTCATCCCAGAATTGTCTATTCATATCTTTTGCTCATTTACCAATTGGGAAATGGCTCATATTTTTATAAATAAGAATTTTCTCTATATTTGAGATATGAGACCCCTATCCAAAAAACTGTGTATAAAAATTTCCCTCAATTTTTTATTTTCTTTCTAATCTTGGCTACATTAGTTTTATGTATATAAACCCTTTTAAATTTAATTTAATCAAAATTATCCGTTTTACATCTCATAATGCTATCTCTCTCTTATTTATTCATAAATTATTCTCTTATCCACAAATCTGATAAGTAATATGTTCCCTGTTCTTCTAATTTGCTTATGATATCTCCCTTTTTTATGTCTAGGTCATGTATCTATTTTACCAAATAGTGAATTCTTATCCCAAAAACTTAGATCTTTACTTTTGTCAAACACAAGATTCTATAATCTAATTTGTTGTGTGTCTGTTTTGTTCCATTGATCAGCCTTTCTATTTCTTAGCCAGAACCAGATAGTGTTTTTAAAATTTTATATATATATATATATTAATTTTTTTCAACAATTACATGTAATAACAAATTTCCACACAAGTTTTCCTAAGTTATATGATGGAATTTATCTCCCTCCCGCTCTTCCTTTCCCCCACCCGGTGCTGGCATGTGATTTGATCTGGATTATACATGTATTATCATAAAAACATATTTCCATATTGTTAATTTTTGAAAATGAGTAATATTATAAAGCCAAAACATAACCCCAAAGAAACAATTGAAAAATCATATATTTTCATCTGCATTCTGACTCCCAACAGTGCTTTCTCAGGAGGTGGATCTCAGAATTGTCCTGGATCTTAGTATTGCCAATTGTAGCCAAGTCTATCAAAGTTAAAATATTACTGTTACTGTTACTGTGTACAATGTTTTCCTGGTATAACCAGATAGTTTTGATAATTGTTGCTTTATAATAGTTTAATATCCGGTACTGCTAGACCTCCTTTATTTACATTTTTTCCCATTTGATATTCTTGGCCTTTTGTTCTTCCAAATGAATTTTGCTATTATTTTTTCTAACTTGATAAGATTATTTTTTGGTAATTTAACTGGGATGGCATTGAATAAGTATATTAGTTTAGGTAGGACTGTTATTTTAATTATATTCGCTCTGCTCATCCATGATCAATTAACATTTCTCCAGGTATTTAAATCTGACTTTATTTATATAAAAATGTTTTATAATTATGTTTGTATAGTTCCTGGGTTTGTTCTGGCAGGCATAATCTCAGGTATTTTATTTGGTCTATGATTATTTTGAATGAGACATTTCTCCTTGCAGGACTTTGTTAGTGATATATAGAAATGCTGATGATATATTCATATGGGCTTATTTTATATCCTGCTACTTAACTAAAATTATTGTTTCAATTAACTTTTTAGATCAGTCTCTAGGATTTTCCACATGTTATTATATCAGCTGCAAAAAGAGTTTTATTTTCTCTTTGCCCATTCCGATTCCTTTGATTTCCTTTTCTTCTCTTATTGCTATTGCTAGCATTTCTAATCCAATATTGAGTAATGATGATAATGGGCATCCTTTTTCACTCTCGATCTTATTGGGAAGGCTCTTAGCTTATCCTCATTACAAATAATGCTTACTGATGGTTTTTAGGTAGATGCTTATAATTTTAAGGAAAAATCCATTTATATCTACTTTCAAGTGTTTTTGTTTTTGTTTTGGTTGGTTGTTTTTAAATCCTTACTTTCCACCTTAGAATCAATACTATGTATTGGTTCCAAGGCAGAAGAGTGGTAAGGGTTGGGTAATGGGGGTTAAGTCCAGAGTCACACAGTTGGGAAGTGTCTGAGGTCAAATTTGAACCCATGACTGGACCTGGCTCTCCATTCACTGAACTACCCAACTACCTTTCTCTGTTTTTGCTTTTTCTGGTTAAGATATCAGCATCATATTTGTTTCATAAAAAGAGTTTGGTAATACTTCTTTATCTATTGTTTCAAATAATTTATTTAATGTTGGAATTAGTTGATCTTTAAATGTTTGGTAAAATTAATTTGTAAATCCATGTGGTCTTGATGCTTTTTTCTTAGAAAGTTCATTTATGTGAGCAATATGGAAGTATGTTTTGCATGATAATGAACATATAACCCAGATCGAATCACCTGCTAGCCCAAAAGGGGAAGGGAAAGGAAGGAGGGAGATAAGTTTGATTATATAACTTAGGAAAACTTGTGTGGAAATTTGTTATTACATGTAATTAGTAAAAAAAAAAAAATAAAACAAAATAAAGTTCATCTATAGTCTATTCAATTTCTTTTTCTATTTCCTTCTCTGTTAGACTAGGCAGTTTTGTAAGTATTCTTCTATTTCACTTAAATTGCTAAATTTGTTGGCCTATAATTGGGAAAGATAACTCCTAATACTTTATTGATTTTACCTTCATTGAATATACCTTTAGTGGTATATTCATCCTTTTCATTTTTGATACTAGTTACTTGATTTTCTTTTTTTTTTAAATCATATTAACTTATAGATTTTGATGTTTTTTAAAAATAAAATCAACTCTTGGTTTTATTTAATTTAATGGCTTTCTTACACTCAAATTTATTAGTCTCATAATAATAATTAATCTCATAATAAAATCTTTTAATTTTTATGATTTCCAAATTAAGGCTTAATTGGAGATTTTAAATTATTCTTTTTCTATTTTTTAAAAATTGCATATCTAATTCATTGATCTGTTCTTTCTATATTTTATTAATATAGGTATTTAGAGATATAAAATTTCCTCTTGCTTTTACTGTATCTCTTGGGTTTTAGTATATTGTATCTCTTCTTTCTTTTTTTCTTTCTTCCTTTCCTTCTTTCTCTCCTACCTTTTGCCTCAGAATCAATACTGTGTATTGGTTCCAAGGCAGAAGAGTGGTAAGGGCTAGGCAGGGCTAAATGACTTACCCAGGGTCACACAGCTAGGAAGTATCGGAGATCAGATTTGAGCCCAGGACCTCCCATCTCTGGGCCTGAATCTCAATCCACTGAGCCACCTAGCTGCCCCCTCATTTTCTGTCATAAAATTATTTATTATTCTTATGACCTGTTCTTTAACCTACTGCTTCTTTAAAATTAAGTTATATACTCTCTAATTTTTTTCTGTTTCCATGATCCCTTATTAAGTGTAATTTTTATTGCATTGTAATCTGAAAATGATGTACTTATACTTGATATTTATGCCTTTCTGCATAATGTTTTTAGATTTTGTAAAATTTTGTAAAATTTGTAAAGGTACCATGTACCATGGGAGGAAAAGGTATATTCCCTTCTATTTCCATTTAATTCTTTCCAGATATCTATCATATCTAGCTTATCTCAGATACTATTCATCTCCTTGACTTGTTTCTTATTTTTTATTAGATTTATCTATTTCTGAGAGGAGAAGGCTAAAATCCCTCATTATTACAGTTTCCCTATCTATTTGTATCTGTAACTCATTTAGCTTTTCCTTTAAAAAATTGAATGCTATAACATTTGGTGTATATATAGGTTGAGTACTGATTATGTTACCTTTTAACATATTGTAGTTTCCCTCTTTATCTCTTTTAATTTAATCTATTTTAGCTTTATTTTTGTCTGAGATCATGAATTCTACCCCTGCTTTTTTTTTTTTGTCAGCTGAAGCATAATATATTCTATTCTAGTCCCCCCCTCCTCTACTTTTTTTTTTTACTCTATATGTGTCTCTCATTTTTAAATGTATACTATGTATTGGTTCTAAGGTAGAAGAGTGATAAGGGCTAGGTAATAGGGATTAAAAGACTTGCCAAGGTCACAGAGCCAGGAAGTGTTTGAGGCCAGATTTGAAACCAAAACCTCCCATCTTTAAGCCTGGCTCTCTATCCACTGAGTCACCTAGCTGTCCCTCTCATTTGGTTTTTTTTTTTTAAATTTTTTTTATTTTAAACCCTTAACTTCTGTGTATTGACTTATAGGTGGAAGAGTGGTAAGGGTAGGCAATGGGGGTCAAGTGACTTGCCCAGGGTCACACAGCTGGGAAGTGTCTGAGGTCAGATTTGAACCTAGGACCTCCCATCTCTAGGCCTGGCTCTCAATCCACTGAGCTACCCAGCTGCCCCCTCATTTGGTTTTTAAAGTCCTTTTTAAGCCCTTCCTAGAATTCTCTTTGGGCTTATAACCATTTTGTGCTTTTCTTTGAAGTTTTAGAAGTAGGTGTTTTAACTTCACTTTCTTCTGAATTCGAACATGACCTTCTCTAGGTTATTTCTCTTTTGCTTCTCTCTCTCTTTCTTTTTTAATTTTAGCAGTTTATTTCTTACTTGTTAATTTTATGCTAGAGTTAGGTTCTGCTTCTAGGGTGTGAAGATGTCTCAAGTTTCAGATTTTTTTTTGTGCTATTTTTTCTGAGCAGTCCTTAGGCGGCCTTTGACCTCTTGGTTCTTCCACTTTCTATAATCCAGAGCTAGGTGTGGTCTCTGCTCCTTTGGCTTATGTCCTACTCTGTACATGAACTCCCATGCTCTTTTATGCCCCCGACCCCTAACCAGGACCTCAGGAACACTGCTGTCACAAATGCTCTGAAGTAGTCTCTCTGGTGGCCGTAGGCTATAAGTGTCCATTCACCTCTCTGCCCTGCAACCATAACCAGAGACTGTGCTCTGCTGGGAGTGACCACTGTTAGCAGGGCCCTTACTTCTCAGCAACCACACTTACTCCTCCCTCTTCTTCTTCTGCAACCACAGCCTGGGCCCTGCAATATTCTTCTGGTCAGCTGCCCAACCCCCATATGATGCTGCTGCCCACACAGCTGCCACCAAGGATTTTGTTTGTTGATTCATCAGTATCTGCCTGGGGGTATCTGTATCAGGTCAGACCACCTTCCTAGCATCTTCCCAAGTTATCCTAGACTAGATGACTATCTCATCCCAACTCTAAACTATTTTACTGCTTTAAAGTTCACTCTGAGGCATTATTTAAAATTATTTATGAGGGAATTTGGAGAGCAAGTGAATCTCCTGCCCTATTCCACCATCTTCCCATTACTGGTTCCATTAGTAGGGGTTTATGAACTATAGTTTTAGCAATGTGGATCTACAGGGCACTTTGATCCTGAGGCAGTAGCTACCTTTTATGAGACACAAATCTCAATCATGAATTAGGGAATGTAGACCCCAGAGGATGTGCACAATAATTAGAAGACTTTGGTGTTATTTTAGGTGGGAAAAAGGACAAATTGAACAGAAAGATATAAAATTATAGAACAGAACAACAGACATATTTTAAATGCTTATGGAATTTTCTAAATAGAAACATTAAAGAATATGATTATTCTCAACATCATGTGATACTTTTACAAAAGTAGACCATTTGCCAGGTTAGAAAAATTATAGGTAAATAGATAAACAAACATATATATATATATATATTTCTCAAATACATAGAGAAATGAGTTGAATATATAAGAATATAAATCATTCCCCAACTGATAAATGGTCAAAGGATATGAACAAGCATTTCTCATATAAAGTAATTAAAACTCTATAGTCAAACAAAAAAATGCTCTAAATCACCATTAACTAGAGAAATGCAAATTAAAACAACTCCGAGGTACCATCTCACACCTGTCAGATAGGCTATTATGACAGAAAAGGAAAATGACAAAACTTGGAGGGGATATGGGAAAGCTGGGACAGGAATGCATTATTGGGGGAGTTGTGGACATATTCAGTTATTCAGAAGAGCAACTGGATATATGCCCAAAAGGCTATAAAACAGTACATAGAGGAGGGAGAGGACATGAATCATGTAACCATAGAAAAACTTTTTAAATAAATAAATAAAATTTAAAAAACAGTACATATCCAACAATGCCATTACTAAATTTATATGCCAAAAAGATGAAAAAAAAAGGGGAGAAGGACTTATATTACTAAAAGATTTAAACCAACTCTTTTTTTGGGGGGGTGAAGATTTGGAAATTGAGGGGATACACATCAGTTGGGGAATGACTAAGTTATAGTACATGATTATAATGTAATACTATTGTGCTGTAAGAAATGACAAACAGGAGGAGCTCAGAAAAATCAGGACTTATACAAATTGAAGCAGAATGAAATAAGCAGAACCAGGAGAACATTGTACAGTGACAGGAATACTTTACAATGAATAATTGTAAATAACAGTTCAGCAACACAATGATCCAAAACTATCCCAAAGTACTTCTGATAAAAAGTGACATCTACTTCCAGAGAAAAAGAACTGAGTCTGAATTCAAACCAAAACCAATTTTTCCTCTTTCCTAAATTTTTTTCATTTGAGTTTCTTTCCACATTCAATTCATCTTTCTTAAAAGCTATTTTGTCAGTGTGTTTCCAAAGATGTGATTTTTCTTCTGAGGATTGCTTCTCTTTACCATTAAACTCTTCTTTAAAAAAATCATTTTATTTTCCCCCAATTGCATGTAAGAAGTTTCCAACATTTTTCAAAGAATACTGAGTCTTTAATTCTCTCTCCCACAACCTCCCACTCCCCTTTGAGATGGTAAGAAATACAGATTTTACATGTTCAATCATGTAAAACATTATACATGTAAAATCTAGATGAGTTTAAAAGAAGAATAATTGAATGTTCAATTAAGAAACTAAATAATCAGAAATAAGACCAAAATAAGCTTCAAAGAGGAAATTTTGACAATTAGAAAATAAAGTGGAAAACAAAAAGCTTAGAAATATTAAGCTAAAAACCTAATTTGAAAAAGGCTAACAAAAGAAATAAACCATTAGATCACATGAATTTTTTTTTAAAGAGGGCAAAAACATACCCCAGGATGCATTGATGGCTTCTTTGGGATACACACACACACCCTTTCCCATATAAAATAGCTAATAGACATGAAGGTCTTGAAATCCTGGAGATCTTCTTTCAGGTTCTGCTTTTGACATGTGTCACACATTTGTGTGACCTTCTGCACATTTATAAAGAAAATTAAATCTTGCATTGCTGAGAATTGCATTTTGCTAATAGCTTTTTAGGCCTTTTTTTTTTTTTTAAAGCAAAGGTTGCCACTGAAATCTAAAACAGTTTAAAGAATGAATGTTACATATGAACTCTTTTTAGACAGAAGAAAATCACGAAAGTTTTTGGAGGAGATTAGGAGGACCATATAATTTGTGTGTAATATTTTAAGATGAAATTATAATATAGAAATGTGTATTGCATAAAACTGAAATATAAATCTGTGGTAATTGTAGAATACCTTGACAATAACTTTTGAGTTTTTGGAACTCAATTGGGTCAATAATTGACCCAAAACTGAAAAAAAAAAATGAAGACAAAAAAAATCAACATATAGTTAAAAATGAACAAGGTGAAATCACAATTGAGAAGAAATAATAGAATTATCAGTATATGAATAATAATAAGACTAAGAAGTTAAAAGAGATGAAAGATTATTTTTAAAGTACAATTAAATTAATGGTATATGATATGGAAATCCTTAACAATTCCTTCTCAGGAAATGATACTAAACAAGCCATAAAGGAATTACCAAAAGAAAAAGGAAATGTTCTTGTTCAGACAAATTTATGAGTGTTATCTACTAAGTGTTTAAAAAACTAGTTCTTATGTCTAACAAATTATTTTCAAAAATTTAGAAAGAAAATTATCTAGCAAACTTATTTAATGAGCCAAAATGATCCTAATCCCTAAACCAAGGAAGGATAAAGGAAAGGAGAACTATAAACAAAAATCGCCAGTGAATACTGATGTAGAATTTTAAATAAAATTCCAGCAAAAAGATTATAGTAATATATTCAAAAAAATTGCTCACTGAGACCATATTGGATTTCTACTAGGAGGCAAGGAAGGTTCAATGTCAGAAAACAATTAAAATAACTAATCATTAAATAAAGCCATCCCAAACCAAATCATTTTATCTATATAAAATTCTTTGATGACTGAAAAGGAGAAACTATAATGTCTCTAGGTTTAAATAAGCTAATTATTGTAACAGGTTGTTATATATTAAAACTAAAAGCTAGCATTATTTGCCATGAGGAAACAGTAGAACCTTTCTAAATAAATAAAGGGGTAAAGCAAAGATGCTCCCTTTTCCCCAATATTATGTGACAATTCCCAAAATGATACCAATATCAATTGTACTTTTTATAATGTACAATCCTAATTTATGAGCAGCTAGATGGTGAAGTGGATAGAGTGCTGGGTCTGAAATAAGGAAAACTTATCTTTATGAGTTTCAATCTGGCCTCAGACCCTTTCTAGCCGTGTGACCCTGGGCCAGTCACTTAACCCCTAGGCTATTGCCTAGCCCTTACCATTCTGCCTTGGAACCAATGCACAGTATCCATTCTAAGACAAAATTTAGGGTTTAAAAATAAAGTGATAAGATGCTCAAGCAATCAATCTCATTTATATACTTCAGACTAAATGTGGAAAAGTCCTTTGAGCTCTAGTACTATTGCACAAGAATCATGTTCAGATAAGCTAGAGTCCTTGATCATGCCCCAGGCCAGTTTGTAATATATAAATGATTATTAGATAGCTGGGGATCATTTGAGAGTTTGGAATAAGTGTGCTGTTATACAGCTTACCTCTAAGGAGCAAAGGTAGAACTGCGCTGTGGCAGTCAAGTGAGACAAGGAGAGTCACTGGCTTGACAGACTTAGTGGAAGAACTGCTCTGAGGGAAGTCCTAAGAAAAGGTTCACTTTTTCCCCAGATTCCCTTTGGTGCCCTAGACTCTATAACATCATTTGCTGTTTTGCTACCCAAACATTTCCAGCAAACTGAATTTTGCTTCACCCACAAAGAAGGCAGGAGTTGACTAGACTAAGATATAAACATAAAAAGTTAATGAGAGAGCCCAAACTCTTGACTGAATGTTAGAAATTGTCCTATTTGAAAGGTCAGGGTGACTGTGACTACATTTATAATTCCTTTTCATCTAAAATAAATTCCCTAAAGTTGAAGAGGAGGAAGCATTATATGTCCTTAGGCTTAAAAAAAGCTAATTATTTTAATGGGCTGTTACATATCTAAAACTAAAAGCTGGCATTATTTGTCATGAAGAAATGGTAAAAGCTTTCCCAAGAAATAAAGGGGCAGAGCAAAGATGCTCCCTTTCCCCCATTATTATGTAATGCAATTCCCCAAATGATAACAATAGCAGTAAGACAGAAAAAAAACCAAACCAAAAGTTTAAACGTTGCCCCCAAAATTATTCATATTTGTTGACTTGATAACATGATAGAAGTGCACATAGGGCTGCTATATGTGGCTTATCCACCCACATTTGTCTTCTTCCCTTGCTCTCTGCTATTTATGAGAACTGTTAACAAGCTACTAAATGATGAATTAGTTAATTATTTTTTTATGGCTCTGACTATTCATGAGGCAGCTAAGAAGTATAATTGATAGAGTGCTAGTCCAGAAATCAGGAAGAACAGAGTTAAAAATCTGACCTCAGATACTTATTATCTGTGTGATCCTGTACAAGTCCCTTAACCTTGGTCTGTCACAGTTTCCTCATTTGTAAATTGGTAATTAAATAGTACCTACCTCCCAGAGTTGTTGTAAAGATAAAATGTGATATTTTGAAAATGCTTTGCAAATCTTAAAGCCTTTATAGAAATGCTAGCTATTATAAGTATTATACATAATTTATTTATTCTGCCCTCTCACAGCTCATACATCTCCCAAGCCTTTGTGTGAAGTTAGCTGATCACCTGGTTCAATAAGAGCCCAGAAATTTGATTTGGAGTATGACTCCAAGTTACCCAAAACAGGAAATCCCTCTGATTTCTGCTCTTCAAACCCCTATCTTATGTTTAAACCCCTTTTCTCTCCTCATTCATGTCCCAAAATTCATAAAATTCAGCTCTTTTTAAAAATATATTTTTATTGATATCTAGTTTTCATATTGCCAACTATAAACTTTCTCATTTCACTACTCAGAGAGTCACCCTTTGTTACTGAGAATAAAAAAGAAAAAAAATCTTCCTCAAACTAACCAATATAGTGAATGAATTTGACAACAAATGTAATTGTTCTACACCAATAGTTTCTTACCTCTCCAACGAAAAGGACATACATTTCTCATTTTTTTCTGAGAGATCATTATAATCAATCCTAGGTTGCTTTTAAAAGCTTTGCAATTTATTAAGAAAATTAAAAGTATATAAACTAAACACAAAAAATAGTTAAAAGGCTTTCAAATATCAAGTTATAATATTCCTTGAGGTTTATACTGATGCTGCTTTCTTCCTACTACACTTTGTCTCTATCCCTAACTTGCTATTCTTCAGGGAGTTTCCCCTTGAAAGAGATCTAGTACTCCCCTCTTTGTATTGTCTGATATATATATATGTCACATATACACATAAATATGCTTCTCTAATTTCTGTTTTTCTACTGACTTGAAAAATGAGTTTTTTTGCTAATTACTACGTGTATTCATTGTGGAATGGGTTTTTGGTGGAGAAGGGATCAAGCCTTGGATATAGAGCCATTGTTACATATACATTTCTAATGTTCTACAGATTTTTGGTTTTCCTCTTAACCTCTGAAAAACTTCCAGTCATGAGTTTTTATTAGAACAAAAAGAAGGTCTCACATGTAGCCATATGTAGCTGAGGGCTGTTCCCCTACCTGTATAGCATAAGAGTGTCACTGAGGGGTTCACAGGGAGGCAGACATCTCTAGCCTCTTCTTTCCCTATCCATCTCCAAAGGACATTTTCGTTCCTGCTAGAAGGGGGAGCATGAAGTTAGGGCCCAAGGCTACCACTCTGTTATTAGAAAAAAGAGCTATCAGGCTAGAATTAGATATGCTTCCTTAAATATTATTGGACTAAAAGAGATTATCGGATTCCATTTAATTTGTGATCATTTTGTCATTATTAGGGGAAGGAAGACTAGGTATGTCACATTTCAAACCACTGTATTTCTCCATTACTTTTAAGGAATGTTGGGGGTATCAGTCTTTCTGCTATTAGTTCAAGCCTTTCATGATGGTATTCCCCCAATTTTAGGGGTCCCCTGCACCCCATTTCCATTGAACTATTTATGGGTCAGGTTGGCTTTTATTGTACCATCTAGCTTACCTTTTTTGGAATATTTACTTCAAATATACAGCAAGAAAAAATATATAAACATCTCCCTATCCGTAGTATTTGGGGGTGTGTGTGTTATAATTCTGCCCTTTACCACCTCAGTCTCTGAGGAGCCAAAGGGGATTAGGTTCATGGTTCCTATACAGGAGTTCAGTTCCTATATAGCTCAGTCACACCAAGTTCCTAGTCCAATGACTCCATTTTGCTATAGTCCCAAGCTTCCTAGTTTATCAGGGCTACCCTGCTAGGTCAGCTACAATATCTATCCTGGAATCCTGCTTCCAACAAGTCCAAGTCTTATGGGGAATAAGACCATACCTAGAATTGAAAAGGTCAAATGAAACAAAACCAAACCCCAATGGGCCACAGGGTCTAGAAAGGAGGATTGGGAAGTAGTCTTTCCCCAAACCCATTTTAGTTCATGGTGCTCATGCTGGATAAATGTGTAATAGGGCCTTTACCTTTTCTGGATGCCTCTGGAGAGAGAGTCTGCTCCAGTAGGATAGTTCTAGCTACACAGCCAACTGTAAGGGGCTACTTCCACATATGTGGAAGGATAACACAGAATCTCTTCACTTAGAAGCAGGTAGGTTCACATTGCCAACAAAGTCCAGCAACAAGAGTTAGAAAGAGAAAATTCCACATTAAATCACCCTAAACAATATACAATACCTGGGAATCTACTTGCCAAGGCAAACACAGGAATTATATGAACACAATTACAAAATACTTTTCACACAAATAAAATCAGATCTAAATAATTGGAAAAATTGGGTAGGCTAAGCTAATATAATAAAAATGAAAATTCTACCCATTAATTTATTTATTCAGTGCCATACTAATCAAACTATCAAATAATTATTTTATAGAAATAGAAAAGATAATAACAAAATTTATCTGGAAGAACAAAATGTCCAGAATATCGAGGGAACTAATGAAAAAAATGTGAAGGAAGGAGGCCTAGCAGTACCAAATCTAAAACTATACTATAAAGTAGCAATCATCAAAGCATTCTAAGTACTAGCTAAGAAATAGAACGGTAGATCAATGGAATAAATTAGATACATAATATACAGGGGTAAATTACCTTAGCAACTTAGTGTTTAATAAACCCAAAGATCCCAGCTTTTGGAATAAGAACTTACTATTTAACAAAAACTGCTGGGAAAATTGGAAAACAGCATGGCAGAAACTAGGCATAGACTGATATCTCACACACTATACCAAGATAAGGTCAAAATGGATATATGAAGGGGCAGCTGGGTAGCTCAGTGGAGTGAGAGTCAGGCCTAGAGACAGGAGGTCCTAGGTTCAAACCCGGCCTCAGCCACTTCCAGCTGTGTGACCCTGGGCAAGTCACTTGACCCCCATTGCCCACCCTTACCACTCTTCCACCTATGAGACAATACACCAAAGTACAAGGGTTTAAAAAAACACACACACACACACACACACAAAATGGATATATGATTTAGATATAAAGAGTGATACCATAACTAAATTAGAGGAACACAGAATTTATAACCAAACAAGAGATAGAGTATTGTAAAATATAAAATAAATAATTTTGATTACATTAAATTAAAAGCTTTTGTACAACAAAACTAATGTAACAAAGATTAGAAGGTAAACAACAAATTGGGGGAAAATGTTTATAACAAATGTCTCCGATAAAGGTCTAATTTCTCAAACTTATAGAGGACTAAGTCAAATTTACAAGAATACAAGCCATTTCCCAATTGACAAATGGTTAAGGGATAAGAACAAGCAATTTTCAGATGAAGAAATAAAAGCCATCAATAATCATATGAAAAAATGTTCTAAATTGCTCTTCATTAGAGGAATACAACTTAAAATAATGCTGAGGTATCACCTCATACCTATCAAATTGGTCAATATGGCAGTAAAGGAAAGTGGTAAATGTTGGAGGGGATGTGGCAAAATTGGGACACTGATGCATTGTTGGTAGAGTTGTGAACTGATTCACATTCTGGAGGGCAATTTGAAACTATGCCCAAATAGTTCTGAACTATAAAATTGTGTATACCCTTTGATCCAGTAATACCACTTATTGGATCTGTATCCCAAAGAGAAAAAAAAAAGGGGGTGGTGGTGGAGGAAGGACATACTTGTATAAAAATATTTATAGCTGCTCTTCTTGTTTTGCTCTTCATAATTTCATGTAGGTCTTTCCATTGTTTGTTTGTTTTCTTTATTACTTAACCTTTCTTTTATTTATTTATTTGTTTGTTTATTTTTCATTAATTAATTAAGAACATTTTTCCATGGTTACATGGAAAGCACTTAAAAAATGTAATCTCATTTGATCCTCACAATAGCCCTTGGATATAGGTACTATTATTTTCATTGTTATGTTATCCAACTAGGAAGTGTCCAAATCTAGATTTGAACTCAGGTTTTCCTGAGCAGGGCCAGTTAGGTGCTGCAATGGATAGAGTGCCAGACTTGACATCGGGAAGATAGCTTCCTGAGTTCAAATCTAGTCTCAGATAATTACTAGCTGTGTGAAACTGGACAAGTCACTTAAACTTGTTTGCCTCAGTTTCCTCATCTATAAAATGAGCTGGAGGAGGAAATGGCAAACCACTCTAGTATCTTAGCCAAGAAAACCTCAAATGGGGTCACAGAGAGTTGTATGCAACTGACCAACAATTTCCTAATCTAGATCCAGTGATTCATCCACTACACTACTTCTGAATGTGTCAATCAATCAATCAACATTTATTAAGATGCTACAGGGCAGCCAATGGAAAGAGATCCAGGTCTAGAGAGAGAAATAGTCCTGGATTCAAATTTGGCCTCAGACACTTCCTAGTCATGTAACTTTAGGAAAGTCACTTAACCCCCATTGCCTAATCCTTACTGCTCTTCTGCCTTAGAACCAATATACAACATTTATTCTAAGATGGAAGGTAAGAGTTAAAAAAAAAAGTAATAGAAAGGCAAATCCTTCCAAAACAATTACAAAATGCATGAAATATCTGTCTACAAAGAGCTACGAATGCAATTATAAGCAATACTTAAAGCATAAAGCTCAATTTAATAATTGAAGACATACTCATTTTTCATGGCTGAGTTCCATGATGTAATAAAAATGCAATACTACCCAAATTAACTTCCAAACTTGGTGCTATACTAATTAAACTAACAAGGGGAGACTTTGTATAGAACTAGACAAAGTGATAACAAACTTGTATTAACTTGTCTCCTCACCTTTCTACCTTTCACATACTCTAAGATCCAGCTACACTGACCTTCTTGCTGTTCCTTGCACATGATTCCATCTCCCAAAGGGCTATGCTTGTACATGTTTAATAACCAAGTCTGGGGAAAAAATGTATACACAATACACTTTTAAGTACAATCTGCATGATTAATATTTTCTCCATCACTTTCTTAAGTCTAGACAATGAACAAAACAATAAATCAATCCTTGACTTGTGTTTGTCAGTTTCTGAGGCATAAATGCTTACACTGAATTTTAGCAGTTGAATCTCACTAGATGGCTTCAACATGTCTCTGGAATCCCCTCACCCCCTGCACCCTTGCACCACCATGTCTGAAATGCTCTTTTCCCTCACCTCTGCCAGTCAGTCTCCCTAGATTCCTTCAAGTCTTAGTTCAAATCTTACTTTCTACATGAGGTCTTTCCCAGCTTGTCCAGCAACAGAGCCTTCTAAGACTACCTTTCATCTAATCTTTATATCTTGTATCAGGCCAGTTACATATTACCTCCTCTTTTAGAATGTGAATTCTTGGAGAACAGGGAATATTTTTGTCTTTCTTTGTACCCCTGGCACAATGCCAGACACGTAGTAGGTGCTAAATAAATGCTGGCTGGCAATAACAACTTTTAATAGAAAAACAATTTTGAAAAAGACTTAAGATCTCTGAATAATGAAATGATTAAGGATAGTTCCAAAGGATAAATAATGAAGCCAGATCCCTGACAGAGAAATAATAGACTCAAGATGTACAATGAAATATATATTTTGAGCATGGCCTATTTACAGATTTGTTTTTGCTTTAAATGTTTTTTGTTGTTGTTGTTTTAAATCCCTGCCCACTTCTCAGTTTGGTGATGGGATAGGGGGAGGAAAGGAAAAAAAGAGAGTTATTGAAGGATTTTTAAAAGCACACATAGGAAATACGACCAATCAGGACATCTTTAGAGTAACACGTTAAATATATTATCTATTATTCAAGGGATATATGTGAAAAGCCCCAAATCCCACTGTAACCGTGCCTGCTCTGATTTTTCTCTGCCCAAAGGCCGAGTATATTAAATTTTATCCTTACCCCAGGGTTTTCCAGCATCCTAAAGGGGTTGGGGGGGGGTGTCTAGTCTTTGCCATTGGCTCAAGTCCCCACCAATTGTGTTCCTTCAATCTTAGGGGTTTCTGGTACCCCCAACTCCATTTAACTACTTAAGAGTCCAATGAGCTTTTATAAAGGAATCTAGAGGCCTGAAAGGAAGAGCTTTTACCATGAAGAGGAAACTGGTGTGATTTGGGATCGGGGATGATGATCAAAAAGGAGGGAGGCAGTGATTAGTTAGAAACCAAAATAGATTTTTTGAGGAGGGATAGAATAAAAAGAGAGAGAAAAAGAAACAGAGATAATGGGATGAAGGGAAATACACATAATACAATACAATAATACAAACTGTGATTGTGAATGAGAGGAGCTCATAAAACAAAAGCAGATGGCAGAATGGATTAGAAACCAGAATCCAGTGATATGTTGCTTATGAGAGACATATACACGCAGAGTTAAAATAAAGGGCTGGAGCAGAACCTAATATGCTTCAGCTGAAGTAAAAAATACAGGGGTAGAAATCATGATCTCAAACAAAGCAAAAGCAAAAAGGAACCTAATTAAAAGAGATAATCGGGGAAATGATATTTTGCTAAAAGGTACCATAGACAATGAGGCAATATCTATAATTTTTATGGCAAATTTCTCTGATGAAGTCCTCATTTCTCAAATATATATTGAATATAAAACTGAGTAATATTTATAAAAATAAGAGGGGCAGCTGGGTAGCTCAGTGGAGTGAGAGTCAGGCCTAGAGACAGGAGGTCCTAGGTTCAAACCTGGCCTCAGCCACTTCCCAGCTGTGTGACCCTGGGCAAGTCACTTGACCCCCATTGCCCACCCTTACCAATCTTCCACCTATGAGACAATACACCGAAGTACAAGGGTTTAAAAAAAAAAATAAGAGTCATTCATCAATTAATAAATGGTTCAATATAATAAACAGGCAATTTTCAGATGCAGAAATCAAAGCTATCAATAGTCACATGAAAACATGTTTTAAATCACCATTGATTAGAGAAATGCAGATTAAAACATTAAAACGTGAGGTACCATCTCACATTTATCCAAAATGACAAATGCTGGAGGGGATGAGAGAAAAATATGTACACTAATAAACTGTTGGTAGAATAGTGAACTGGTCCAACCATTCTGGAGAATAATTTGAACTATACTCAAAGGGCTATAAATCTGTGCATATCCTTTGACCCAGCAATACTACTACTAGGTCTGTATCCAAAAGAGATCAAAGACAAATGAAAAGAACCTATATGTACAAAAATATATTTATAGCAACTCTTTTTTTTTTTTAATAGCAACTCTTTTTATGGTGCCAAAGAATTGGAAAATGAGGGGATGCTCATCAATTGGGAGATGGCTGAACAAACTGAGGCATGTGATTGTGATGAAGTACTTTTAGGCTATAAGAAATGATGGGGGGGGTTGTTTCAGGAAAATATGGTGAGACCTATATAAACTGATTCGAAGTGAAGAACTGGGAAATCATTGTGCAGGGGGAAAGCAAAGTTGCAATAATGATCAATTGTGAAAGACTTGTTATTTTGATCAATACAATGATCTAAGACTATTATTATTATTTAAAAACCCTTACCTTTCATCTTAAAATCAATACTGTGTATTGGTTCTAAGGCAGAAGAGCAGTAAAGGTTAGGCAATAGGGGTTAAGTGACTTGCCCAGAGTCACACAGCTAGGAAGTATCTGAGGTCAAATTTGAACCCAGGACCTCCCATCTCTGGGCCTGGCTCTCAATCTACTGAGCCACCCAGCTGCCCCCCAGATCCAAGACAAATCTAAAGGACTCATGATGAAAAAATGCTATCTCCAGAGTACTGATGACCTGAGTGAAAACTGAAGTATGATTTTTTATGTTATTTTTCTTGGTTTTTTTTTTTTAAATAGGGCTAATATGGAAATTTGTTTTGCATGATTTCATATGTATAAAAATTTTTTTAAACCTTTACCTTCCATCTTGAAGTCAATACTGTGTATTGGCTCCAAGGCAGAAGAATGGTAAGGGCTAGGCAATGGGGGTTAAGTGACTTGCCCAGGGTCAAAGCTAGGAAGTGTCTGAGGCCAGATTTGAACTGTTGTGAGGAAGATTAGATTAGGTATTGATTAGGTATTAGGTGTACATAGCAGGAAGGAGCTGGAGCTGGGAATTCCAGGTTGGAATGAAGGAGCAGGAAGAGGTGACTTGGCTCTGAGAAGGACTCCATTAGGGGTTAACACAAACTGTGGTTAGCCCTGGGAGCACTCAGAGTAAAAGGACATCTTGCATCCTGATTTTCCCTGGGATCCTGTGTGGTGTGGCATCTAGCAAAGAGGACAAGATCTACAGAGCCAAGGGAGGAGGAGAAGTTTGAGATCTGGTGGACAACATTTCAAGCAATCCCTTCCTACTTGGTTCCTGAGACAACCTTAGCTCCTGGTATCTAGAGATCATCAGTGGATTGCAGTGAGAATCCCAAAGCCACAAAGCCCCTAGCTGTACTCAAGCCTGGCAGGTTCCAGGTCTGAGGCAGTCACCCAGAGACTCCATTTACAGCTCCTTGGGCCCTGTTAGTTTAGATCACTTAGATAAGAGTTGAATAAGTCCTCCCATTGCCCTGTGGTTTTATCCTTTAGATTTTAAGTATAGAAATCTCTTTCCCACCTTTTAGTCAAACATAATTAAAGCTGTTAAGTCCCTTTTACCTTGTCAGCCTGTTTCTAGACTCTGGCCTAGGGGAAGCTGAGTGACAGTTAAGATCAACTGCCATTCCTGTGGGAATCCAGTAAACTCTGGTCTTTCCATCCTGGTTCAGTCTCTCATAAATCCCAGTGTGTGTGTTCCCACAAACCACTTAGTTTATTTATAATATCCCTGGTGACCGCATTACTTTACATATATTTTCCACAGAACCTAGGACCTCCAGTCTCTAAGCCTGGCTCTCAGGTGTCCCCCTTTATTTTATTTTTCTCACTTATATGTAAACAAAAATCATTTTTTATCATTCTTTTCTTTAAAAATCTTGAGTTCCATAATCTCTTCCTCCCTTCTTCCCCTCACCCCTCCTTGAGAAGGTAAGAAATTTGCTATAGATTATATATGTGTAGTCATTCAAAACATTTCCATATTAGTCATATTGCAAAAGAAAATGCAGAAGGACAGCTAGGTGGCTCAGTGGATAGAGAACCAGACCTAAAGATGAGAAGTCCTTGGGTTCAAATTTGACCTCAGATTCTTAGCTGTGTGACCCTGTAGTTTAACTTCTGTTTTGATAGTCCTTATCACTCCTTTGCCTTGGAACCAATATTTAGTATTGATTTTGAGATGGAAGGTAAGGGTTTAAAAAAGAAAAAAAGAAAGAAAATGCAGTCTTCCCTTGGCCCCCCCCCCAAAAAAAAACTCCCCAAAACCAGAAACCCATTGGAATCACGGGAAATGTAGTCTCACAGTCCCCACGTGTCCATAGGAAATTTGTAACATACTTTTAAATGGCATCTCCCCAATTCCAAACATACAAAAGTAGAAATGGGAAAATTTCATATATGACTAAATAATATAAGTAGACAGAATAAACTAAAATTGAATATTGTGAAATTATAATGGTCAAGGTTGGTCCAGAGAAGAAGTGAGAAAATGTCAATCCCTCCTTTTGTTTAATGAATTTTTTAAATGTTTAATGAATTGAGAAACTAGAGGTGTAGAGTATGGCATATACTAACAAACATGGTCAATTATTTTGGTTAGTTTTTGCTGAACTACTTGTTTCTCTCTGCCTCAAAAGTCTTTGTTGCAAAGGTTTGGGTGGGGAGGAATATATCTGAAAGTGAAGATTTATAAGAACAAAAGATATAAATTAAAATAAAAAAATTTTAAGATCATTAATAATCTTGGAGAAAGACATTTCAGTCAGGTGGTAGAATTATGAAGTAGATTGAAAGGGATTAAGCAGTGAGTAGATATAATTACTCCCATATTTAGTATTGATTTTAAAATGGAAGGTAAGGCCTTTCTGACTCTCATTGTCCTCTACTTGTGGATCTGGGCCATTTGTCTGACTCTCATGAACTGTGAACATTAGTGATTCTAAGAGTTTAGAAACAGGAAGAAGTAATATAGGGGATAACAGGGTCAAGTGAAGATTTTTTTAAGCATGAGTAAATCTGAACAATTTATAGATGTGAGAAAAGAATCAATAGGTTGAGGGAGTAGGAATGATCACTTGGGCAAACATTTTTTTAAACTCTTACCTTCTTTCTTAGAATCCATATTGGTTCTAAGGCAGGAGATCCATAAGGATTAGGCAGTTGAAGTTAAGAGACTTTCCTAGGGTTAAATAAACAGGAAGTATCTGAGGTCACATTTGAACTCAGGACCTCCTATCTCCAGCCCTGACTCTTTATAGAATCACCTAGTTGCTGAGACTTAGGCAAACATTTTTTTTTCCTTAGGTAATACATATATTATCACTCAAATTCTATTTCCATATTATTTATTTTTGTAATAGAGTAATCTTTTAAAACCAAACCCCCAAATCATATACCCATGTAAACAAGTGATAAATCATATGTTTTCTTCTGGATTTCTACTCCCACAGTTCTTTCTCTTTCATAAGTCCCTCAGGATTGTCCTGGATCATTGTGTTGCTTTTAATAGCAAAGTCAATCTCATTTGATTGTTCCACAATATTTCAGTTACTGTGTATAATGTTCTCCTGGTTCTACTTATTTTACACCGAATCAGTTCATGGAGGTCTTTCTAGTTCTTATAGAAATCAAGCAGTTAATTTTTCCTTATAGCACAATAGTATTCCATCACCAATGTATAACAAAATTTGTTCAGCCATTCCCCAATTGAAGGACATCTCTTCATTTTCCAATTTTCTGCTACCACAAAAAGCACAGCTATAAATATTTTTGTACAAATAGGTCCTTGCCCAGTTTTTTCTATCTCTTTGGGATATAAACCCAACAATGGTTTGGCTGGATCAAAGGATATGCATTCTTTTAAAGCCTTTTGGGCATGATTCCAAATTGCCCTCCAAGATGGTTGGATCAATTCACAACTCCACCAGCAATGCATTAGTTTCCCAACTTTTTAGGCAAACTCTTGAAGGAAAAAGGAGCATATACATTTAGAGACAAAACATTGGCCTTGACAATGGGAAGGGTATGGGATGAAGGCAGTAAGAGTATGGATGAAGAGGTAAAATGACTTTGATATATTGAGTAGTTGAGTAGAGGGAGCTATTGGCCATATCTTCTAGAACTCTCTCTAGTTCTAGCGATTAATCAGAATCATTTTCTGCTGAGACAGGACTTTATTGACTTGAGAGTAATGAACTGAACCTGGATTGGAGAAGGGATAGGTTGGGATGAGCACTGAAAAGCAGCTGGGAGGGAGAGATGATAGCACCAGAATTGGAAGGATTCAATATTGGGCAGGACTGAATGAATGGAGATCATTTGGGGATCAATAGAATGTTTATTGTGTGTATGTGGGGCTCATAAAGCAAAATATAATAGGGGTGGGGCAGCTAGTGTGGCTCAGTGGAAGGAGAGCCTGGCCTGGAGATGGGAGGTCCTGGGTTCGAATGTAACTTCAGATACTTCCTAGATATGTGACTGAGCAAGTCACTTCATTCCAGTTGCCTAGCACTTACTACTCTTCAGTCTTGGAATGGATAAGGCAGATAGTAAGGGTTAAGAAAAGGAAGATGTGATAGGGGATGGAGATGGGAAGATTATGAAAGCCTCTGGGGAAAAGGAAAGAAAGGGAGTTAAGGATTATGCTGAAGTTCTTCTTGAAAGATTTTTAACTTTCTTTGTTTTTGTCGTGGATCCCTTTGGTAGTATGGTGAAGCCTATGTGCTCCTCAGAATAATTTAAAATGCAGAAGAATCCAGAATAAATTATATTGAAATAGTTATCAATATACAGAAAAAATACAAGGACTTCTTGAAATCTCCACGGATCTGAGAACCTCTGCTCCGGGTTCCATCCCAATTCTGGGCCCCACTCTCCTTCTTTGGGTACTTCCTACCCCATAGCGGAATGGTAGAGCTAGTGCAGAGCCACTGAGTTGAGGAGAAGAGGGAAGCAGAAGAGAGAGGTGCAGGTTACAGAGGCCCAGAAGTCACCATCCGCCATAATGATGAGGAGTCAGTCGAGTCAAAGAAAGTGGCCTGACTTACGGCCTGGGAGGGTCCGAATGGCGTAGCGAGAGAGAGGCGGGACGTCGGCCCCGGCTCCGCCCCCGCTTTGAGTACCCGCCCTTCAGCTTCCCCTCCCCCCACCCCTTTCCCGGGCCACAGCTGCTTCCGGAGTCGTCTCCTCGGCTTCGGCCTCCGGCAGTGTTCCAAATCCCGACCCGGGGACTCCGGAGGGGGCGCTGCGAGCGGGGTCCAGACGTCCGGGCCGCGCCCTCGGCCGCCTTTGCAAGGGGGTCTCACTCGCTGTCACCGGTCCCTCGCACACCCGACCGCTTATCTCCTGACCTTGGCCGAAGCCCCGGCTCCTCTGCTGACACAGGGATTGGCCTGCATAGATTCTGGGATACTGAGACCTCCCAAATCCGAAGCGTGCGGGGGAAACTTGAATCCTGAGGAGGAGAGTTTTCCAGGAGGGTGGACCACACCACTCCTTTTCTATTTCCAGACCTCTCCTTCAGCACAGAAGCGGATTACGGAGTATACTCTCAGCGCCCCCACATCAGATCCAGAGGAACCTGTGGATTCTTGCCCATTTTGAGGGGCTTCATCTCCTGGGACTAACAGCGCCCTTGTGCAGTGGCATCTTGGGCTGTGGCATTGGTGAGTGAAACTTGGGGTGCCACATTATAGGCCCACTATCCTAAACACAGCAGGAAGACTTGTGGGAGTGCAAGGCTCTGATATACCTCCTGGGCATTCTTGGAATCTTTGGGGGGCTTTAATGAATTTGGAGGCCTATAGTGTCCCCAGTCTCTTCCCTGGAATTTCCAGTGACATTCTTGGGAGTGGAAAAAGTGCCCCCTCAGATCATAAGAGAAGGAAACTGAGAATCTGATAAAAAACTGGGAGTCTCTGCAGAACTACTAGGGCCACAAAGCAGGAACTCCCTGGAGTTGGAACAGACCTGGCATCTGGGGAGCCTCTCCAGACCTCCTAGGAGCCTGTGGGCCAGAGAACACCTGGAGGAGATCCCAGAAGTCTGGGGGATTCTCCTTGCCCATCACCCAAACTATGTTTCTTCGACGTCTTGGTGGCTGGATGCCCCGTTTTTGGGGCCGCCGAAAAGATCCCCTGCCTGAGTCTGGCACTGTAAGGGAGGATAGCTCTCCTGAGAACTCAGGGAGCGACTGGGACAGTGCCCCAGAGACCATGGGAGATAGGGGCCAGCTGAAGGCTGGGAACTCCAGGAAGCAAATGGATAGGGGCACCTCCCCTGAATGGAACAAGAACTCTTCCAACTATGGAAATACTGATCGACTGGAGGACAGAAGGGTTTCCCCCAAACCAAGCATGGATATACTTGATTTTGATGAGTCCAGGAAACTGGAGGCTAGGGGAGTGATCCCTACAGTTGGTAGTAACTCCCCAAAATTAGAAGACTCTAAAGAACGAGGGGTACCACTTAAATGGGAAACAAACCCCTTCAACTCTGAGGCTCCTGTGGAGAAACTAAGGCATCATCACAGGCTGCTGGGCTGGCTTCAGGGGGAAACAAATAGAGGGTTGGGGGCCCACCCACAGTTCTTGGGGGGCTCTGAGGAGTGGCTCCAGATCTCTACCAACCTAACCCTGCACTTGCTGGAACTGCTGGCTTCAGCCCTGCTGGGGCTGTGTTCCAAGCCTCTGCGCCTGATTCTAGATGCCTTAGGTCTTAGGGGACCTTTGGGGCTTTGGCTGCATGGGCTCCTCTCTTTCCTTGTTACCCTCCATGGACTTCACTTGGCCCTTACCCTGCTCACTGCACACCCCTTCCACTTTGCCTGCCTCTTTGGCCTTCTCCAGGCCCTGGTACTGGCTGTCAGCCTCCGGGAGAGCACCCAGGTGTCTGGGGAGGAGGAATACAACTGGGAGGGAGGGAAAAGAGACCGGGAGAAGGAAGATGAGATTAAAAGAAGTGGGGAGGGCCTGTGAACTAGATGTTGGGGCACTACAGCAGGGTTGAGGAACACAGGGACCTCAGGGAAAGGAGAGACACCCCTAGGGTGGGAAGGTGGCCTATAGAGACCCCTCCCACCAGCAAGAGGGCTGAGACAACTCAAAAGTAAGAATCATTCTCTAATTCACCAGCTATTTTCACTTTTTTTCTTTAGTGTTATTCTTCTATCCCCCAATTAAAAAAAAATAAAAAGGAACTCCCCTACCCCATGTAATTCCCCCAAAGGATAAGGTTGCTAGCCACAGGACAATCATCCAGAACAGGGAGATCGAGGGAAAGGCAGGGGAATCTATTGGATACTAGGATCTGAGCCATAAATGGGAGAAGGGGGTCAGCTATAAAGCTGATGGACCAGAAGGGTATGGGTTGAGGAGAGATGTGCTTGGAACTGGAGATTCGGCTAGGATATGAAAGAGAATCACAATGCTCAAGGAAATCCAGCAGAAAGCCTTGGGATGCTACTGCAGAGCTCTAGGGAAACACTCATGCCTACCTAAAGTGTTTGGAGGCTTGATCACTTAGCAGTCATTGTTGCACTGATCTCCTAAAATATACCACTACAAAAGGGAAGTTATTAACACCGCTTCCAGTCTCCTTCCTATCGACGATGAAGCCAAAGTTGGGTGTCTGGGGACAGTGAATTATCCTTAGGGAAAAAAGGGCAAGGGGGCTGAAAGGGTGGGGAAGGAGAGTGAAACTGGTGCCTGTAGGCTAGCCCCAGTAACAGACAAAGTTCAGACAATCATCTTTATTGTTCTTGAAAGGGAGCAAGAGGTCTCCAGCTCCCTACCCAGCCTTCCAAAGTGTCTGGGTAGAAGAGTTGAGGGCACAGGTCAGTCACGGGACAACTCACAGGCCTCTGAAGGAAAAAAAGAGCAAAAGCGGGGCAGAAGAGGGGGAGAAAAATGAAAGAACAATGGAGGAAAAAGAAAAATGAGGGAAATGTGGAGGGATGTTCCCTTCACCCCCTCAAAAAGACTTCTGAGGTCTTCGTCTTGGTCTCAGACAGGTCTACCTCCTATATCCACTGAGCTCTCTGAAATGATCCCTTCTAGAAGGCCTACCCTGATCAACCCTCCTCCACCCAATGGACTCAAAATTCCCCTGGCCAACATCTTCTCCCTAAATCCCATGCCTTTCCTTTGGAAGAACCCATCCTCCTTTTGTGGACGATATCTTTGAAGTCTTGCTCTCTTCTCACCTAATTCCCTGGGGGTCTGCAGGAAGGCCTTTGAGTCTAAGCAAAAGGTCAAGGACCGAAATTCATTCACACATTCTTCAGGAGGGTTTGGGGATCGATCTGAAGAGACAGGGATTGAATGATACTGATCCCACCACCAACACACTCCCACCCCCTTGCTCCCAGATCCCAGACCTCTAGAGATGACATCACAGAGCACCACTCCCCTCTGATGATGTCACCATGCTCTCTCTGGGGATGAATAAGTGTGGGAGAGTAGAGCTTCTATCACCTTTTAGAATTTCTACCTCCTCCTTTGCATGGACACTCACTATAGAGGAGGAAGCGCTGGTAACCTTGTCCTGTTTCTCTCAGCATGATCCCATCTGGGCAAAAGCTGGAGAAGAGTTCAGTCTTCATATCAGGGCGGCCTGTTGTGGAGTAGGGGAGCAAAGATTGGAGTGGGGGTGAATAGGGGAAGAAATCTGGGTGGGGGAGGGAACTAGAGGACACAAAGGAAAGATCTGGATTATGGGTAACCAACCTTCAGTCTTGAGATCCGTGCTTCCCTCAGTCAGATGGTAAGTCCATTCTCGGGGTACACAGTGCCCATTTTTCCTAGGATGTTTGGATTAGGATGATGAAATAAGTAACCCTTCTCTCCACACAGATATGCCCTTTTACCAATCCCCTCCCTACTTCCATTTAATCTAACTCATTCAGCAAAGAGCCCATTTTGGTTGTCTGAAAGAAGACAACTGTGTTGGCAGAAAGATTTTGTATCAATCAGAAATATTACCCAGGAAAGAATGTAGACTAGAGTCAGCTAACTGGGAGGGATCAAGATGCTAGGTGGCTAATTAATCAGGGCCCTTGATGGACCCCCAATTATCCAATGGGAAAAGGTCATTGCATTTAGCAGCTGAGAATGGCCCGATTAGAAACCTAACTGACTTTGACTTGGGAAATGTCCTACTTGGAATATTAAATGGAAAGAAAAGGTACCTAACGGGTTGCCTTTCCCCACAACTTACAATCGGATGGTGGCCCGTAGTTGGAGCTTTTGGGGAACATGGCTAGCAGCCATGTTGAAGAGAATGTTGTCCACTGGGACAAAGATCGCCAGCTCCTCCTGGGTAGGAGCTGCACCGGCAATGAAGTACCATTGACCCAGGTAGGGTTCAGGGAACTGGATAAACAAGACATGGAGGAGAGGATGGAATCAATCACAAACTCAAACACCAACTACTGTTCTCTCACCCTGATCTCCCAATGGTTCCAGAACTAGGGGCGATCCTTCATTTCACTTTTCCCAGGTCACTCCTATTCCTTTCACAGCTTTTTTTTCACCTGTCAAGTCCTTGGAACTTACCATTCTAATGGTCTCTGTACTCTTTTTTTCTAGTTCCTTCCCTTGTTATCACTATCCCCATATCATCTTGTACTACTATCCCCCAGGTTCCCCACTTTAAATCCCTTAAAATTTCTTCTGCAGTTCCCCAAAGCCCTGCTTAATTCTCTCCTGTTGTTTTTCCTTTCCCTTCCCACCTCCCCTACCCTCTGCCCTCATACCTCTTTTCCATTTACTCCCAGAGGATTTAATTGATCAGGCTTAGAACACAGGTAAATGGAGTCATAGAGAATCCCGTAGAGGTAAAGGAAAGCTGCCCAAATTTGGTGGAACATCCTCAAAGACTAATCTAATGCAAAAGTGGCAGCTGTCTGAAACCACTCTCCTCTGAGAGTTCTGTCCACTGCAGCCTCTGGCCCCCTTTCCTCAACCCTTGACCCCCTGAACCTGCTAATGAGTAACTCTAGTCTTGTTTTTCCAGGCCAAATCTGAATTGTTGACAGTGTTCTGGCTGTCTTCCCCCTCCTCACATTATATACCTGCAGCACCACTGAGAGCTGGGAGCTTAGTGGATGGGGGGAGGAGAAGAGGGTGCAACCTTCTAACTAGATGATTGTGCCTTCCGTTCATTCATTTGATACCAGTATCTATTGTATACCTGTACATGATACTATGTCTGGTGAGTGATAGAGAATATAGACAGAAGCCCTGTCTTCAAAAAGCTTATTAATCTAAGTAAGAAGATAAACTAGCAAAATCACTACATTAAAAAATTTTTAAATTAAAAAATAAGTGCCTCTAACATACAAGAACACTGTCTTGAGCACAGAGATAGAGAAATAATATTAGATTTCAAAGGGAGCTAAAAAGTCAACTAGTTTAATCTGCATTTTTGACAAATAAGCAAACAGGTCCTGAGAAAGTAATTTATCTACTGAGACTGCCTAATTAGCATTGGCAATCAGTCCAAGTCTTCTGACTCCCAAATCCCATGCTCTTTCCAATAAATCAAACTACTTTCTGTTATCTACATCACTGAGCTTAAAATCTCATTGTGCACAAAACACATACGAGTAACAAATATATAGGAGAGATACTAACAAAATGCACCTCAATACAAAATAGGGTTAAAGAGAGGTTTGTTTGGGGGGAAGAGGAGCAGACAGAGAAGGCTACCTGAAGGAATTATCATTTGAAGGTGGCATTAGGACCATGAGGTGAGAAAGTTTGTGGAGCAAATAATTCTGTTTTGTATAAGTTTTAAATGTTAAAAAAAAACAGATGCATATAAAAGTTAAACAACAGTGGGAAACAAGGATTTAGATAAATTATAGGACAAGAAATCATTACCTCGAATTACAGAATCTCAAAGTTGCAACCTCGCACAAGAGGAAACAAATACCCTGCCACCCCACCCCACCCCACCCACAGGGGTCATATACTTAAACCTTAAAAAGAATCCATTCTCATGGGGGCAGCTGGGTAGCTCAGTGGATTGAGAGCCAGACAGGAGGTCCTAGGTTCAAATCCGGCCTCAGACACTTCCCAGCTGTGTGACCCTGGGCAAGTCACTTGACCCCCATTGCCTATCCTTACCACTCTTCCACCTATAAGTCAATACACAGAAGTTAAGGATTTAAAATTGAAAAAAAAAAAAAAGCAAAAACAACAAACAAAAAAAGAATCCATTCTCCAGCATACTTTACTACTGATCATACAGTCTTTGCTTAAACAACTCCAGTAAGGGGAATCTTACCACCTTAAGAGGAAGTAGCTCTTTCCATTTCAGGAGGATCTTGTTAGGAAGAAATGCAGTATATCCAAGTTCTGCTAGCTGGAGCCAAAATGAAATGGTTGGAGGGCGAAAGAACCCTTCAGATTCTTGAAAAAAGTTTTCATATCCTTTCCTTAAGTCTTCATTTGCCAGCTAACCACCTCCCATTCCTTCAACCAGTCAGTGTGTGAGAGTGTGCATGTATTTATATGTATTAGGGGCAGCTAGGTGGCAAAGTGGATAGAGCATTGGACCTGGAGTCAGGAAGACCTGAGTTCAAATCCAGCCTCAGACAAATACTAGCTATGTAACCCTGAGCAGTCAATTCACCTTGCTTGCCTGTTTCCTCATCTATAAAATAAGGTGTTGAAGGAATGGCAAATTACTTCATTAACTTTGCCAAGAAAACCCCAAATAGGTTCACCAAGTGTCAGAATATATATATATATATATATATATATATATATAATGTATATATGTATGTATATGTATGTATGTATAAAATCTCTCCAAGTCCTTCCCCATCCTGGTTGCCTTCCCTTGGATGTCCTCTATTTTTTTCATTGTCTTTTCTAAAATGTGGTACCTTTAAGTGAATACAGTACTCCAAAAGTGGTGTGATTAGGCTGGGCATCACAAAACTATTTTCTGTATTGTGGACAACATGTCTGTTGACACAGGAATAATAAATCATAAGGGGTGAAAAAAAAAGGTGGCTTTGAGCTAGGGAGCGAATTGGTTGGATTTAAGTAGACAATGAAATAGCATTGGGTATATCAATTTTTGTCTTTAGCATATTTTAGTCCCAATGTTGGAAAAACATCTTGACAATGAAAGCTATCTAAAAGCAGACTGGACTGTTAAAAATAGCAGTTACTTCTTATCCAGGTCTTCAAGCAGAACTTTGATGACCACTTGGGAATTTCTTGGGGAGTTGCTTTTGTTGAGGTACGAGTTCTGGAATAAAGGTTTCTTAAGTCCTTTATTGTTCTGAAATTGTGACCCTCCAGGGTTTTGGAGGCCTAGCCCCCTAGACCTGCTCTTTTTTGTCACATTTCTGTATGGTACGAACTTCCTCGGGCTCCCCCCTGCGGGGTAGTGGTTTTTCCGGCAGCCAGTTACCGCCATCCATTTCCCCTCCCCCACTAGATTTTAATCAAGGATAACAAAATGGCAGCAATCTCCGCCCTCAAAAAATATGGTGACATCTTTTCCTCTTCCCCGCCCCCTCAATTTAAGGCAGACAGATACCAAAATGTAGCTGTACTATCCTCGTGATAATTAGGAGGAAAAAAATGGCGGACCCGCCCACGCAACCATCCCAACCTGGAAAACTTCTCGTTGCCCAAAAGAAATATGGCCGCTATCCCGTACCTCTTGAGTCAACATGGCGGGGAGCGCCAGTACTCACTGCCCCTAACGCCTAATTAAAGGGCAGCTAAGGAAGGAAAATACGATTATTTTAGGTATCTAAAACATTGCCGCCCGAAAGTCGTTGCCAATCACGAATTTCCTTACATATTAGAAGTATGCCAAAGGCACACATGATCAGCTCACTATAGAACAGCTCTTTCAACAGGAAGGCGCAAAGCTCCAGAGGGAAAATTACTTTCAGACATTTGCTGTAGTCATCCGCAACGCGACCTCCCCACCCTCCTCGCGCTATGGCGCAGGCGCGTACTGTAGGCTGGTGAACCCAATCAGTGGGGCGGGTCCTCAATCATGTACGCAGGCGCACTGTGGTGTGCGCAAGCGCAGTAAGGTCCCCCGGGAGGCGGCGGCGGTAGCTCCTCTGGGTGCTCGGCTCCCTCCCACCTAGGCCGAGCCCCGACTCGTTTCCTTCTAGGGGCTCCCCGGCGCCCGGGGCCGCCCCTTTCCTCGTCGTACCCCACAGAAGGAAATCTTGGGGATTGGGGGAACCGGAAGGGCCATCTCGCGACCCCCCAGTTTCTATCGGGGAACAGGAAGTGTTCGTCGGCGGAAACTTGGGGGCAGAACCGGAAGTGGCGTTGCCGCCGGGAGGCCGGGGGCGGAGCCGCGGGGCAGGTGTGTATGTGTGTGTATGTGTGTGTATGTGAACCAGTTAGTGTGTATGTATGTGTACATATATGTACGTATTGTGTGTTTCTGTTTGTGCGTAGTTCTTGCCGTGCCACCGAGGGGAGGGGGTGACATCTAGCTAGCCCAGGGGTCGCCTTTTTCCTTTCGTCATTGTCCCGATCCCCCCTCTGTCGCGACAGAAGCAGGCTCGAGGGCTGCCTATCGCGGTGGGCGTGGCATGGTGCGCAAGTGTGGCTAATGCTTCTCTGATCCCTTCTCACCTTGACCGCCGGGGCTTCTCCCGACCTTATCCAGGCCTTTACCCTGCGCGCGACGCACCGCTCCCCATCCCCCCCTTCTCCTCATCCATGTCAATATTTGGGTCATGATTCCTGTCCTGTTAAATGCTGCCTCGATGTCATGATAGGCTTTATTTAAAATCCTCTTCCTTTTCTGAGTTCTTGCTCTTGTTTTTTCCTCTCCCCCTTACTTAGGGTTAGAAGTAGAATGTGTGTATGCAGGCAAGCTTGGAGGGGGGGGTGGAGGAATATGGGTGGAGAGACTTAGATGCCTTGAGAACTATGGGAGAGTTTGGATCATCAGTTGGGATGTAGGAATCTAATTACTTCTGACTGTATGATAATTGCTTAGTTTTCCTTTCTTTAGCTTGTTGGTCATGGAACCCAGTGATAGTAGCAGCACTGCTATGGAGGAGCCAGCCAGTTTGGAGGTACTGGTGAAGACCTTGGACTCCCAGACTCGAACCTTCACTGTGGGGGCTGAGGTGAGAGCTATGGGATCAGAAGTTCTGGGAGAATCTGTAAATGGTTGCCCCTTAACAACTCTCTCATCCTGGGGCAAAGACCCTCAGATTCTCTTATTTTCTTTTTATACTATTCATATGGAACATCATTTGGTGGATTTTAGAACTGGAAAGTAGTTTAGAGGTCATCTAATTTTCTTCATTTTGTAGATAAAGAAACACAGTCTTCTGGTTATTATTTGGGTCATAAGGAGATTCATTTCCTTTAAGTCTCTCTCCCTCTGCTGTTTATACACATATACTCTTGGAAGAATTCTAGAGGCAAAAGGAGTTTATTTCCTATCCTTGAGGAGATTCCAACCTTAATGAGAAAAGATAGCGAATCTGTCTTTTGAGAGAGAGGGAAGGAATGCACACAGTCAGAAACCACTAGTAGACTTGAAAAAATACGAAGGGTAATTAGAGATATCTCTTCTCCTAACATTGCTAGCTTATCATAGTTTGGCTCTCAAGGGCAAGGCCAACAAATCACAAGGCCTTCTAAATCCCACCAAGCTGGAAAGGCTTTGATTATGGATCCAACAGTGTACTAAGTATCTTGGCATCTGGGAAATACTCTACTCAAAAGAGGGTAATTATCAGAAGATTATCCTACAGACGACAAAATTTTTGGTTACAGTTGTTTATTAGTATGATTTAAATATTAGAATAGTTCTGATCTATATTAATAAAATAAGTATCACATGGATGAAATTAAAGATAATAATTGTTTGAATTGTTAGAATTGTTTGGAGAATATTCCCAACTTTTGAACTCTCATGGAGAAAAAAACCAAGTTTTACTTCAAATTATCCCCTTTGATAGGGACAAAACACTGGGTTGGGATGCATCAGAAATCTAGCTTAGTTGATTAGTATAGTAGAAATAGTAGTACACTTGGAGTCAGGAAAGATGTGGGCTTGATTCCTGGCAGTAGTACTAGCTAAATGACCTTGGATAATATCACTTAATCTCAAAATCTAGATTTCTTTATGGATGAAATAGAGATGAACTTTTAATATCTGTCTTATTGTTGTTTGCTTTTGCAAAATCATAAAATGCTATGTAAATGTTTATTGTTACTATTACTGTGAACCTCATGTAACTATAGCAATGTAAGAAAGAACATCTATGCATGTGTATTTATTTGTATGTGTATTATTTATAGACAAAAAGTCCATTTTTTTGACATATGAGTCACTAATCTAGTCTGATAAACTGAATGTGATCAGAGATCCTGTGCCTGAGACAGTTTCTTTTCCCTCACAAAATGTTCTCTGTTTAGTTGTACTTATACCTGTGTTATGGACCTCCCTCCCTATAACTCCAGGCATAGAACGGGAGAGAGTGGAGAACTTGATGGGAATTTTTTGTTCTTATTTCCCAATTCTCTCCTGGGCCTACCATCAGATTTCCATAAAGGATTTCCATTACTGTGATTTCACGTGTATAATTGGTATTATATTGCTTGCCTTCCAAGTAGACGTGGGAGGGAAAGAATTTGCAACTCAAAATTTAAAAAGAAAACCCTAAAAATAAATAATAAATGAGAAGCTTTTTTTTTTTAATTGCTATTTTCTATCAAATTTTTCCCAGCACAGAACTTTGCAGTGGATACTTCACAAATGTACAAAAATGAGCATTGATTCTTATAACTTTTATATGACTCAGCCTCTCACTAATTGTCTGATGTTCTCCATTAGATATTCTTTGACCTTTCTTCCTGTTCTTCATCTCTGCAGATGACAGTGAAGGAATTTAAAGAGCATATTGCTGCCTCTGTCAGCATCCCTTCTGAGAAACAGCGACTCATATATCAGGGTCGAGTTTTGCAGGATGAGAAGAAGCTACAGGAATATAGTAAGGGACTATACTGGGCTTTAGGAGAAGGAGTATTTGCTTGGTAGGGGGCAAGGGTGAGGCAGTTAGCTGACTCTTCTCCCTCACTCCTCTCTTTTCTTTGCTTCTGTACTACAGATGTTGGGGGAAAGGTGATACACCTAGTGGAGCGGGCTCCTCCACAGACCCAGCCTCCATCCTCTGGGGTTGCCTCGGGGGCAGGATCTCCCTCAGCCACCCATGGTGGAGGCCCCCCAACTGGTCCTCGAGGTCCTGGAGCACCTGTTCATGACCGGAATGCTAACAGTTATGTCATGGTTGGGACCTTCAATCTCCCTGTAAGCTGGAGTGCAAAGCTGTGTCTTTGTTGGGGGGGTTGATGGAAGTGGCTGGGTGGGAAAAATTGGAAGGCCAGATACTTAGGTCTTCGGGTTGGAAGGCGGGGATCTGGAAGGCCTGATAACCTGTCTCTTTCTTGGGTAGTGAGGTTGGAGGGAGAGAGTTGGGGGTGGGGGCATGGATACCTGAGTTCTAGAGCTCAGTTGTCACAGCATCCTCTCTCCCCCCTCCCTGCCCCTTCCCTCCCCTCCCCCCCTCCCCCCAGAGCGACGGCTCTGCTGTGGATGTTCATATAAACATGGAACAGGCGCCAATCCAGGTATCCAGGGGCTGGGAACATCAGGGCAGGGTATTTGGGAGGGAATGAACTTGAGATGGGGATTTGTACACAATGTACAATGTGTACAGTGGAATTATCTACTCCGCGCAGAGACATCTATTGTGTTGTGTCCTGGGTGCCACGTTTTAGGAAGGACGTTGATAAGCTGGAGAGCATCCAGAGGAGGGCAACCAAGGATGGTGAAAGGGCCTCAAGATCATGCCATACATATGAGGATTGGTTGAAAGAATTGGGGATGGCTAACCTAGGGAAGAGAAGACATAGGGAGAATATTGTTGTCTTCCAATATTTGAAGGGCTTGTCATGTGTGGAAGAGGGATGAAACTTTCTGCCCCCAGAGAGCAGAACTAGAAGCAATGGGTTGAAGTTGTGAAGAGGCAGATTTAGACTTGTTATAAAGAAAAACTAACCAATAATTAGATTCCAATCCAAATGTGGAATGGGCTGCCTCGGAAGGCAGTGGGTTCCCCCTCACTGCAGGTCTTGAGGAAAGACTGGATGACCAGTTGCTGGGTATGTTGTAGAATGAATTCTTTTTCAGGTATGGGTTGGACTATCTGGCCTCTGAGGTTCATTCAACTACAGATTCTGTGAGAAGGCAGAGGCCTGGTTTGGGTAGGATTATGGGTCTAATGTCTTCACCCATTTTTGACCATTTGCTTTTCTGTCCTTGATTTTTGATTTCCAGAGTGAGCCTCGTGTTCGACTGGTTATGGCCCAGCATATGCTGAGAGACATACAGGCTGTGCTATCCCGTTTGGAGGTATGTAGGGGAGAGACTGGTGCACATTTATTCTTGGGTTGCCTCTTTTCAGAATTTGACTTGTGTTGTGGTCATGGTAAGTTTCTGTGACTCCATCTTTGTTCCCATTTCAGTTTTCTTTATTCTGAGATTTTGGGAAAGGACAAGGACTTGGAGAAGTCATGTTATTCATATCCCTCCTAGGTCTCTGAGTCTAGGAAGCTATTTCTTGACTCCTTTCACACAAAGAACCTTTATTGTATCCTCTGAGCGGGAAAATGTCCCACAGTTGTTTTTAATGTTCTTCATTCCAGTGTTTTAAACTATTTTTCATTTGCTCTCACCTGAGTTGCTCTTATGGTAGCATCTGACAATTAATTATCTTGGGTTCTGTCCTCATTGGGGTTGGGAAATAGGTCTTTCTGCTTTCTTATTTACTTTTTTGCAAATAATATGTTCAGAGAATTTACGTGTTGAAATTTAGTCTTCTGTATTTTGAATTGTATAGCCTTCCAATTTTGACTCAGTCTCCCCTCATTAACCTTCATTCTTTCCTAACCTTTAGGGCCGAGCTAATGGAGGGCAACAGCAACAGCAACAGCAACAGCCACCACCACCTACTTCGGAGTCATCATCCTTAAGCCCAGAAGCTCCTGAACCATCAGAGGGTGAAGCTCCCTCACGAGAGCCCATGGAAGCAGGAGACCCAGAGGAAAGCACCCAGCCCCGTAGCCCTGAGTCCTCTCCTCCTGGTCCAACCCCAGCTCCCAAGTGAGTGATTCTGAATGATGAGAGAAGTAAGGATATAGTGCATAGGATAGAGGTGGGTGAGTTGGAACAAAGCATTGCTGGGAAGGGGAGATTGCCTAGGTACTGGACATTTTCTTTTGAGTGTCAAGGGAAGTAGCTGAAGATTCTGTTTTGGTAGGCAAGGTTTATACCTACATAAAGAGGTGTATAATTATAAGCCTAAGAAATGAGGTTATGATCAGCCCAGTAGAAGTGCTGGCTCCTTTGAGATAGGAGAATTCCAAAGTTTCTCTAACCCAATCAAGTCTTAATTTCTCTTTCTCTTCTTCCCCTCCATTGTTGGCTAGGCAGGCAAGTTCTGCCTCTGCTTCTTCTGTGAGAGAAACAAGGAGCAATAACATGCCCTGGGGTAGAGGAATGGGAGAGGGAGAGAAAGGACATTAATGGTGGGGCCTAGGAAGGAGACCGGTGAAACCCTTAATGAATGCCCTGCTATCTCCCATAGCCATCCATCTCCTTTGGAGTATGTTGAAGTACTTCAGGAGCTACAGCGGGTAGAGAGCCGACTCCAGCCCTTTCTGCAGCGTTACCATGAAATACTGGGATCTGCTGCCACCACAGACTACAACAATAATGTGAGAATTTTTTTCCATGTCCCCTTTCTCATCTTTTAGCTTAAAGATAGAACTGATTTTGAAATCTGGTAGCCCACCCAAGGTAGACATACTGTCCACTTAATGTTTCCCCTTCACTGTGGTATGGAATTAGAATTCTCTGCATGACATTGGGATAGTCCAAATAATAATCATCTTGAGCCTACATACAGTAGAATACTCTGAACAATCTTTTCCTCTGATCTCCATTTCTCTACCCCAATAGTTGGTATAGGTGTACTCAGTTTTAAGCAAATCTTAGATGAAATTTGAATATAAAAACATGGATTTGAAGAATAAATAATTGGCTGATGATTTGCTTTACAAAAAGAATCACCTTATAGATTCCTTCCAACAAACAGCTCCTTTACCGAAATTAAATGTGCTGAAATTCAGTTTATAAATAATGTCTGGACACAGCTCTTTAATAAATAAAGGTAGAGTTCCTTTCTGCTTTTCTCTTTTCCCCTTCCTATTACATGGAATTGTCCTTTGTAGCTCTTTATTGCTTATAAAAATGTTTAATTAGAAATTTAAAGTTCAGCATCAATGTCTGACAACAACTAACTAGCTACTTTAATTTTTCCCCCCTAAATCCTTACCTTCTGTCTTATCAGTTCTAAGATAGAAGAGAGGCAAGGACTAGGCAACTGGGGTTAAGTGACTTGCCCAGGGCCACAATCTAGGAAGACTCTGAGACCAGATTTGAACCCAGGCCCTCCTGGCCTGGTGCTCTTTATCTGCTCTTTTACCTAGCTGCCCCTACTTTGAATTAATTTCAATGCTTAATGTGTCATAATATTTTTTCGGTTTTCTTTTTAAGTCACGACCATTAGGATTCTTTGTCCATCTTTCTTCATATGATTGTAATTAGTACATGTTCCTTTCTTCTGTTTTTTTATTATGTTTTGCAATAATGCAATATAATCATTTTAACTAATGCAATAATTTTACATTATTTTATAAAGGTCTTATCATTTTTCTTTGTATTCCTTATGCTTATCAATTGTAATTGCTTTATTTTTATTTATTTTTTAAACCCTTACTTTCCATTTTAGAATCAATACTAAGTATTAGTTCCTAGGCAGAAGAGTGATAAAGGCTAGGCAGTTGGGGTTAAGTGACTTGCCTGAGGGCACGCACCTAGGAAGTGTTTGAGGCCAGGACTTCTCATTTTTAGGTCTGGCTCCCCATTCACTGAGCCACTTTCACTATCCCTGTAATAGCTTTATAATGTATTATGATACTAATGTGCCTTAATTTAACTGTTCTCCTATTGTAAGGTCTTTCTCTACAGAAAGTGATGCCATTTCAAGGAGACATGGTAGTTCCAACCAATTCTTCTCCCCTTACATTTTCTTTTCCTTTCTCCCTGTTTCTGGGTTTTGGGGGACTGGCTTCAGACTGAGGGGCGTGAAGAGGATCAGCGAGTGATCAATTTAGTTGGGGAGAGCTTGCGGCTGCTGGGTAACACCTTTGTGGCACTGTCTGATCTGCGCTGCAACTTGGCCTGTGCCCCTCCTCGGCATCTTCATGTGGTCCGGCCAATGTCTCATTACACAGCTCCCATGGTGCTGCAGCAGGCTGCTATCCCCATTCAGGTAGGTGCACTGAGAGTCTTGGGTGAGGAATAAGAAGAGGTGTACACCAAGGAGTGACCTGTGGGGTTCTGTGGTATGGGAGTGGATGGTGTTTATTGAAGGAACAATGTTGAGTGAGTGAGAGGAAGACAGGCTAGGAAAAGACTCCAAACAGGAATGAAGAATGGACAGTGGACGCTAGAATAGAGCAGGGCAGGAGCAAGAGATGTAAGGACAGGCTACTGGTAAAAAGTAAGGGAAGAACATGATGGAGGAATGCTATCTGTGGTTCTAATCTGTCTTGTTTCTCCATCTTTCTCCACTAGATCAATGTGGGGACAACTGTGACCATGACTGGGAATGGAACCAGGCCACCCCCAACCCCTAGCTCAGAGGCACCACCCTCTGTTCCTGGGCAGACTTCCCCTCCAGCACCTTCTCCTACTACAGGGGAGCCCACAACTGAGGGGGCTCCCCCCACGGGTCCAGCCCCCCCACCTGGGCCTGGCCATCCCAGAGTCATCAGGATTTCCCACCAGAGTGTGGAACCTGTTGTCATGATGCACATGAACATCCAGGGTGAGCTGGAAGAATCCATGGGTTGAGAAAAGAAAAAAAGCAGTTAAGAGTCAGGGTTGCTTGCAGGAGGAAAAGAAAATAAGGTTGGAGCTTAACAGTGGGAAAGAGGAGCACAGGCGTGGTACTATAGGAAGAATCTTGATTTAAGAGCCAGGAATCATTGATTTTTAGTCGATTCTACCCTGAATTTTGGGATGTTTTTCACCTCTTGGCGAACATGTGACATGTTATTATGCAAGGGATTGAACATGTAAGATCTTTTGTGTCTAAAAACTGATTGGTGATAGAGGGATTTCAGTACCAAAGTTTGCTGTGGGGTCCCTGAGGTGAAGGTATCTTAGCTTAGGAGAGACAATCCAAAATTTGTGTAATTGGAGCTACTTGACTAAGGAAGGGAGGGCAGAAAGACCTTTGGAGTAGTAAATCCCTTAACCTGTCTATATGTTTGGTTTAATGTTTTCAATTTTTTTTCTTCCAGATTCTAGTTCACAAACAGGTAGCGTTCCCAGTGCCCCAACTGGTCCTTCAGGCCCTCCTGGTCATGGTCAGGCCTTAGGTAAGAGTGAAAGACATTCTGGGAAGGGGAAGGAAAAAATAGGGTTAGAAGTAGAAGACTATAGAAGTGTGGTGGTCAGTATTCAGTTTGTCCCCTTCCTCTCTAGGCTCCACTCATATTCAGCTGCCCTCCCTGCCTCCTGAGTTCATGCAAGCTGTTGCTCACCAGATCACTCAGCAGGCCATGGCAGCAGCTGCTGCCTCTGCAGCTACAGGTGACTAACCCCACTGGATGGGGGAAGGTCTGGGAAAAAAGGGTAGTAAGTAGTAGTCAAGTATCAAGTTGGGTCATTTCAGGAGTGTGGGAGTTGGGCACAATAGGGCCTGAGCTTTTTTGTTTTTTCCCATATGTACCCCCAGGACAGCAAGTTCCAGGCTTTCCATCAGCTCCTACAAGGGTGGTGATTGCTCGGCCTACCCCTCCCCAGGCTCGGGCCCCCCACCCTGGTGGGCCACCTGCCCCTGGAGTTGTGGTGAGTGAAGTCTAAGGAATGTGGATAGAGAGGGATACTGAAACATGATGGAGCATTTGGGGGTGGGGTGTGTATTGGAATAACAGGAATCTTGAGCTCTAGAGGGCAGGGACTTGAGCTTTTGCCCTTTTCTTCTTTCAGGGTCCAAGCTTGGGGCCAAATGCATCTCTGGCTCAGATGGTGAGCGGGCTGGTAGGACAGCTTCTCATGCAGCCTGTGCTCGTGGGTAAGATCTTTCCCACTACCTCATGATCCCTCCAAAAGGAGAATAAAATTTTCTCCCTTTTCCATCTAAAAATTCTTCCTTGACCTTTCAAATCTCTTGCTTCCTGTCAAACTGTCCTACTATCATTTTTCTCATATGAGTTTAAGATGTGAAAGTTTGGGAGGAAGGCTTAGAACTCTTTTTATTCTGAAAATGTTTTGTTTTGTTTTTTTTTTGAAAACCCTTACCTTCAGTCTTAGAGTCAATACTGTGTATTGGCTCCAAGGCAGAAGAGTGGTAAGGGCTAGGCAACAGTGGTCAAGTGACTTGCCCAGGGTCACACAGCTGGGAAGTGTCAGATTTGAACCTAGGACCCTCCCGTCTCTAGGCCTGGCTCTCAATCCACTGAGCTACCCAGCTGCCCCCTGAAAATAGGTTTTTATTAAAAAACTGACCATTTTTCTTTTGTCCCCATTTGTTCTTTGTATAACTAATCATATGTAATTTTTATGTATGTGAACAAGTAGTGATTTACATTCTTTAAAAGGCACTTTCAAAAAGGTATTGCATTTCTATGGCTTCAAAATTCATACAAAATCATAGCAGTTTTTTATTTTGCTGGAAAGATGAAGCCAATTCTTTTCATTTACAGATGAGGAACTGAGGCTCAGAGAGAATTGATTTAGTTCCAAGTCAGAGATTAGAACACTGATTTCCTGAATCCTAATCCAGTGCTTTTCCTACTATACTATTCTGCTTTTCATCTCTAATCTCAACCCTTTCCATAACATTCCCCACCTCTAAATTCCCACTTGACTTCTCCATTTCCCTTTCTTCTCTAAATTCTTTCTTTCTACCCTTTGTTATCTTCTATCTCTCTGCAACCTTCCTTTCCTTTTCGTTCCCTAGCTTCTTGGGCCCTTTTTTGGTGGGTTGGTGACTCCTTGTTTTCTTCTCCATGCTAATTTTGTTTCTAATTCCTTCTTTCTACCTTAATAGCTCAGGGGGCCTCAGGCCTGGCCCCACCCCCTGCTCCAGCTACAGCCTCTGCAAGTGCTGGTACCACCAATACAGCCACCACAGCTGGGCCAGCCCCAGGAGGACCTGCTCAGCCTCCACCACCTCCTCCAACTGAGCTTCAGTTCTCTCAGCTTCTGGGGAATCTGTTGGGACCTGGAGGGCCAGGGGTTGGAGGGGCCAGTGTAGGCTCTCCCACCATCACTGTGGCCATGCCAGGTGTCCCTGCCTTCCTCCAGGGCATGACAGATTTTCTTCAGGTAAGTGGTGAAGATGCTGAGGCATCTCTTCATCTTGATAGGCCTATCTCACAATTATCCCTACTACTGGAAGTGTGAACACTGAGATCTCTCATTGGGGTATGAAGGGGTCAAGAAAAGTATCTAATTTTTCCTGTTTGTCCATCAGTTATTCAGCAAATACTATCAGTTTAGTGTTATATGGGGATGGGCATAAGATATAGTCTCTCCCCTTGGGATTTTTAGGACCTTTTTTAGGATTTTGTTTCATAGTCAGGGATTAATTCATTCTTTCTTTGGAACAACCTCTCCCATCTAGTGCATACATGTATCCCTTTCCCAAAGTTGGAATCTCAGGATTCATTCTTTAGCTTGTTAATCCATCTTTCTTTCTAGTTCATAATTTACCTTGTTTTCACTCCCTGTCACTGATTACCTTACTTTTTTACAGGCAACACAGAGTGCTCCACCCCCACCTCCTCCACCCCCACCACCTCCTCCTGCTCCAGAACAGGCACCCCCACCACCTGGGTCCCCTCCAGCAGGGCTGGGGGCACGAGGCCAAGGGGGCGTGGGACCTGAGAGCCTGCCTCCTGAGTTCTTCACCTCAGTGGTGCAGGGTGTGCTGAGTTCCCTGCTGGGCTCTCTTGGAGCAAGGGCAGGTAGCAGTGAGAGTATTGCAGCCTTTATCCAGCGCCTTAGTGGCTCCAGCAACATTTTCGAACCTGGAGCAGATGGAGCCCTTGGTGAGTGGTAATTGTGGGGGTGGACCTTGAGGGAGAAGAAACTTAAGATGGGATTGGATCTTCTTGATTGGGAGGCTGCTTATCATCTGTGGTAGAAGGGGTTACCTGTCCCTTAGTGGTGGTGGCTAAGGAAGATGACCCCAAAATGAACAAAAGAACTAAGGAGTGTGTAGTGAGATGTATGGGGGTAGAAGGTCTGACACTAAACTATCCAAGCCAGCTCTTTTCCTAGGTTGGTACAACTGTGTGGGGCAACTAGGTAACTTTTATTCATTTGTTTCACTCTAATGTTTCTAGGATTCTTTGGGGCATTGCTCTCCCTCCTGTGCCAGAACTTCTCCATGGTAGATGTAGTAATGCTTCTCCATGGGCACTTTCAGCCCCTCCAGCGACTCCAGCCCCAGCTTCGGGGCTTCTTTCATCAGCACTACCTGGGAGGCCGTGAGCCCACACCCCACAACATCCGGGTGAGGAGAGCTTCCTTTCCCAAAAGACTTATTCCTAAGTCTGCAGAAACCTATGCAAGTCATACAACTTTTGCAAGCCTTACTACTCTTATTTGTAAAATGATTAGGTTGAACTTAATGAACTCTTAAGGCCCCCTTCCAGCCTTTAAAGCTGCAGTCAGTTTCCATGACTTGCCATAATGTTTAGCCAAGGGCTCTCTATCCTTGCCCCTGAATTACTGGCTGAGCAAGGTAGAAAAGGGAGTAGTGTCCAGAAGCCAACTGCTGACCTTGTCTTGGGTCTCTCCCACAGATGGCAACCCACACCCTGATCACGGGATTGGAGGAGTATGTTCGAGAGAGCTTTGTGAGTGGTGAAACACATGAACTTCCACACTCAGCCATTGCCCCTCTCCCTTTCTGGCTTTTGGAGGAGCTGAAGGCACTGATGTGCCTCACAAGACTGTCCCTTTTCCTTTCCCCTCTTCCCCAAAACTCCCTTGGGATCATTTGGGGGTAGGATAGATTCCTTTCTTCTAGATCCAGCCAGTCCCTTTGCTTTAATTACTGGTAACTATTGCTGTTAAGCTTCTTTCCCTCTTATCTTTTGTCTGTCTTTGTTTCTTAGGCCTCTGTGCAGGTACAGCCAGGTGTGGACATCACCAGGACCAACCTGGAGTTTCTCCAGGAGCAATTCAATGGCATTGCTTCCCATGTACTTCACTGCACAGGTCAGGGACAGGGGTTTTGTAGAAGGCAGGGATTGGGGATTAGGTGTGATGGGGTAACAACATTTCTCCTTTCTCCTACAGATGGTGGGTTTGGGGCACGGCTGTTGGAGCTGTGTAACCAGGGGCTGTTTGAGTGTCTGGCCCTCAATCTGCATTGCTTAGGGGGACAGCAGAGCGCACTTACAGATGTCATCAATGGTAGAATTGTAAGAAATGATTCCTTCTAGGCCCCTTTATCTAGTCTGTCTTTCCCTACAACTCTCATACCCATTCTATACCATTCCCCTACCTTCCTCCTCTACCCAGGTACTAAAGTGACTGGATAAGAAGTATCGGGGTGGCAGGGATCATGATTGATTTTCATTTATTTTCATATAGCGCCGTATGTCTGGAGGGGTGAACCCATCCCTGGTGAGTTGGCTGACAACTATGATGGGGCTTCGGCTGCAAGTTGTGCTGGAGCACATGCCTGTAGGGCCTGATGCTGTCCTGAGATATGTTCGAAGAACTGGTGATCCCTCCCAGGTAAGGGTTGTAGGATCTTATGTTTGGGCCCCCAGTAGTGTAGAGGCACACGGAGAGATAACACAAGGCTTGGTTATACTGGGGAGAAAAAAAACAAAACTGCTTTGGGGGAGCCATCACCTCTCCCTTCCCCTCTACCAAATTTCACAGCCAGTTCTTGAGGAACCGATGGAAATCCAAGGAGCAGAGAGAACTCCTGAACCCCAGGTATTGGGGAAGAGTTCTTTTGGGAACTGGGTGCCTTGTGATGGGGGAAGAATTAGGAAAGCTGAGTTGAAATACAATGAATACTCTTCTCACCTTTTTTTTTTCTAGCGGGAAAATGCCTCCCCAGCTCCTGGCACTACTGCAGAGGAGGCCATGTCTAGGGGACCACCTCCTGCTCCTGAGGGTACATCTCAGGAGGACCAGGGTGGAGCTACAGCTGAGACAGAGCCCTGGGCTGCTGCTGTTCCTCCAGTAAGGGAGTGGAGTGGCTGGGGGTGGGGTGCTACTCCTTAAAGTGCTGGTTTTGTGGAGAGGTTGGGGTAGAATGTTCCCTAATTTTCTGACTTTTCTCCAGGAGTGGGTTCCAATCATCCAACAGGATATCCAGAGCCAGAGAAAGGTGAAACCACAGCCTCCCCTGAGTGATGCCTACCTCAGCGGCATGCCCGCCAAGAGACGCAAGGTTTGGCTCCCTTTCCCTTGGGAAAGATGGCATTAAAGCAGCCCTCAAGATATTTGGCTCCTTTATTTTATGCTTGAGGGTGATAAAGCCAATTTCTTTGCCTATTAACCTTTCTATGTTTAGCCCCCACCCCCCAGCCCCCCACCCCCATTTTTCAGTGAATGCAAATGTGAGCCTAAGTCAATATAATTCAGCAATAAGTATTTATTGAGCACCTACTTGGTGCCAGGCATTCTGCTAGCTTGGCATTTTCCCCCTCCAAATGTATTCACATAACATTTCCTTTTCTCTGCTAGTGTGGAAACTCGGGAGTTGTTAAGTTTGGTGGGGGGGGGGGGGGGTGGAGAACTGGTGAGATGTTGAAAGCCATTCTTCTCTCCTTAGACGATGCAGGGCGAGGGCCCTCAGCTGCTCCTCTCAGAGGCTGTGAGCAGGGCAGCCAAGGCAGCTGGAGCCCGACCTCTAACTAGCTCGGAGAGCCTGAGTCATGACCTGGAGGCACCAGAGGTTCAGGAGAGCTACAGGCAGCAGGTGCACCCTCTCAAAACAGAATAGCAATTCTTTAGCGGAAAGTTTCATTAGGGACAGTCCTTCCCTTTCCTAGAGCTGAAATGGAATGGTCTAGGGCAGGAAGTTCATTTGGAAAAGAGGGTGGGCTCAAAGTGGAAGAGACCATTAGATCAGGTCAGCAAGGGGAAAATAAGCTGGGATGGGCCGGATCACCGTCATTATTTTGGATGCCTCTGGTGAACGATATTGCCATATACAATCTGCATGGGGAAGATGGATAAGATTTGTCTCCTGAGTGGCTATCCTAGTGGAACACAAATTTAAAGGGGGGGGAAGGAAGTGTTGGCATACGCTAAGGGCCCTTTACCCTGCTTTTAACCCATTTGCTCTTTTTTCCTAGCTCCGTTCTGACATCCAAAAACGACTTCAGGATGATCCCAACTACAGCCCCCAGCGTTTCCCCAATACCCACAGGGCCTTTGCTGATGACCCTTAGGTTCTTGCTCGATGGCCAATCCCATACCATCTTCTCCCAGGGACCTCTCTCTTCCCCTCCCCATTCACAGTATTTAAGAAATAAAGTCGGATTTTCCTGGCTTTGGCTGTTTTTATCCCTACAAAAGTCGACACCTCCCCAAACTTCTTAGCAGTTGAGGGTCTGAGCTATAAGCTGGTACTGCATTGCTATTACTTTCTTCATTTTACCTGATTGCAGTCTACCACCACCCCTCACCCCTGATGGCCCGGCTCATTTTTGGGGTGGGAGTTGGGGTAAAAGCTTGAAGCAGGATGAATTCTGTCGTTTCCTTCTGATGGCCATTCAGGAGGAATATATCTGTCCTCACATTCATTCTCTAAACAACTTGGACATTTTTTTTTAAATCCTTTTATTCTTTTTTAAACAAACGGCCCCAGGGATAGGGGCCCAGGGGAAGAGGGGGGAGGGGGAGGGAGGCCCCAGCCCCACAACCCCTCCCCACCCGCCCCCTTCCCCCTTATATATTTATATCTATGTACAGGCCCCAGGGGGGGGCAGCTCCCTCAGCGGGGCGGGGGCAACCCAGGATCCTTGTCCCCACGGGGCCCTGACTCCTCTGCCCGCCGGGGTGGACCCTCACGAGAGGGTGGCCCTGCCCGCTCCCAGGGCTTCGGCATCCAGCGCAGGGCATCCGGTGGGGAGGCCTGAGGGCAGGTACACATGGAGTCAAACTGGGAGAGTGAGAAACAGACTTGGGGATCATTGAGGGTAGGCCAGTTTCCAAACTGTGGGCAAGAGTTAGGATTTGGGTAGTATTTATTTTACAGGTCAGGACAAGTGGCTAAGGGGTGTCTCATCTTCCTCACCTGCTGGTAGAGGTCGAAGCGCTGGGTGCGGAAGACACCAACACCACTGTATCCAGTAGGTGGGGCCTTGAGTCGGGAGCTGAGACCAGAGAAGGGCCTGTAGAATGCAGAAGAATCATCAGGGGCAGATTGTAAAAGTTGACCCTAGTTCCATGGGGTAAGCTAAAAATCCCCCGATTTCTCACCTTCCAGCTGGGGGGGTTCGAGCCCCAGGTCCCCCGAGGTTGCTCAGTTTTCGATAATCCTGGAACGGCTTTAGTTCCATTGGGTGCAGCTACCGGGGAAAGGTGGAGAGAAAAAAACCTCAGGACCTGCTTTCAGGCTCCATAATTTAAAATTTCATTCCCCCTTCAATTCCTAGCCTCTCACCTCTGCTCTCCCCAAGCTGGGAGGGAAGGGCCGGGCGGGTGAGGGTAGCACCCGGGCTGCCGGAGCAGGTGGGGGCCGGACAGCCAGACTGGGGGGCTGTAGGGCAGGGCCCACAGGCAGCAGGGAAAGTGGAGGTGGGGCAGGAGGTGGAGCTGGAGGCAGGGAGCTGAAGTTCACCACAGGTAGCTGGGATTCCACTACTGGCAGCAGCATCTATAGGAGAAATTGAATGGCCAAGGAAAATTCAGGAAAAAACTCCAAACCCTGGTAAAGATAAATGAGATTTTTGGGGGCAGGTCTCAAGTAAGAAAATAAAAGACAGGTTATTTAAGACCAGTTTTATAAAAGAACTTTTAAGGGAAGATGAAAGGATAACAGCTAAGACAACCTGAGGGAGAGATTTGGGGTGCTACCTGCTGGGTGGGGGCAGCCGGGGGCAGGAAGCCATTTTGGCCACCAGGCTGCAGAGGAGCAGAGTAGAAATCTGAAGGGGATGGCAGGTCCTGACGCACCTGGAGAGAAAGGGCTTCATAGCTCAGGGTCCCCAAATCCCCAAACCACAGTGCCCCACACCAACGTTCTATTTCTTACCTGCAGCAAAGGGGGGTCAGGCAGGGGACTGGGGCAGAAGGCTGGTGGGTAGAGGAAGGAAGGTGGGGGATAGAGGACACCCCCAGCTGGCAGCTTCCCCAGCTCTGCTGCCTGCAATGCTGAGAAATCCAGGAACTGGCCCTTAAGGGCTACTCCCGAAAGCAATGCTGAAGCAGGGGCTGGGCCAGGGGGTAAATAGAGGGGCTGTGACCTGAGGAGGAAGGAGAACAAAGTAAAGAGGGGGAAAGGTGGCAAGTTCAGTTACAAATCCCTACTTTGACTCTTGAGGTACCCAGGTTCCTTGTCTTTCTTTACCTATAGGGGTGCAGCGAAGGGGTCCCTGGGCGGAATCCACCATTGGTGGGGTGCAGCTGAGAGTCCACTGTTCCCCCTGGGACCTGAGGGAAAAAAGTGAAGCAGGGAAGGCTCTTGGCAGGGCCATTTACCCCCCCACATGAAATATCACACAACCAGTGAAGATGCCGTGCCTGAGAGAAGCAAGTGCAGTGTCTGTTCATTCAGAAAATGTTTACTGGGAATCTATATGCTAAGCATTGGCTCAAGTTATTAAGTGGCATGACAAATAACTATAACAAAGAATGATGTGAAAAGAATAAGCTGGTAATCAGAATTTTGATAAAGACATCTAAGGAATCTCACAAAAGGTGTGTTTGTTTTTGTTTTGGGGATGGAGTGGGGTTGGAACATACCTGGGTGCCTGGAGGCCCTGGGCTGCTGTAGAAGACCTCAGGGTATAGGCGGGGACCCGAGGGGTTGGGATCTGGGCCACAATGGCTGGGGCCCAGATTTTTGGATGTTGGCTCAGCTGAAGTGGGACCAGAGGGGAGCAATTCCCAGTCTCGGGGTACTGGAGCAGGCTGAGAAAAGGGCCACCGTGTCATGTGAGGAAGCCAGGCATTTATCCTCCCTTCTCCCAAATACCTGGCCTTAACCTTTTCCACCACCTACTTACCACCTCAGGCCCAGATTGTGGCAACTCCTTCTCTGGCTTTAAGCTGTCTCCCACCACCAGGCGGAGGTCAGAGTCCTAAGACCACAGAAGGGTGGAAGAGGATATTAAAAGACATCAACTTCCTGGACTCTTCCCTCCAGCCCATCCTCTATCCCTCAACCAAAGCTCCCAATATCCAGCTCCAGACAAACCTTGTCACTGGTTCCAAATTGGATAGGGGGACCAGGTCGGTGAGAGGGCCGAAGGGGACCAGGCTCCGGTCCTCGATCTGCTCGCTGGGATCGTTCTGTGCCTATGGGGCCAGGGGGCAGAGGTGGCTCCTAGGGTAGGCAAGATAACAAAAAGGACCAAAATCAGGGGTGCCCAGTGCCTTTCAGGGCAAAGGTAGAAGTGAGGGACTGTTATTACAGGTTGCACCTCCCTTCTTTTATTGATCCCTGTTACCTTCTTGTCCCCATCACGGGAGGCAGGAGGACGTCTCCTTGGAGGATCGGAGGGTTCAGAGCCAGGTGGACCCTCACCAGGGGCAGTGCTCAGGGGTGAGGGGCCTCCAGGCCGCTTGGGTGCACCCTCCCCTGTCCCCTTTAGTCCCCCATCAGGGGAACTTCGCTGGCTGCAGGGGCCTGATGAAACCTGAGAGTCGCCACTCAGATCCACCCCACTGTCAGACTGGCTCATCTGGCATGGGATGGGGGAGAAGAAAGTAATCAGTCTCCAACTGAAATACAGTCTTCCCAAGTCACCCCATAGACGAAGGACAGACAGATGAAGGATGAACACACAGGAGATCTGAACATGTACAGACATCATATTGAATGTGAGGCAGTAGAGTGGTCAGCCTTTATGGATATCCCCACTCTAGATGCCCAGATTCCCCCATCTTGCTCACCTCTGTGCCAGCCACATCTTCAAAAGGGCTGAGGGGCTCCATCCAGGGCTCCACTGAGCCAGGTCGATAACTCTTTCGGCTGGCGGCTAAAAGAGGCCAGGAGGGAAAAGTTAGATGAGGTGGTATTAATCCTGGAGCCTGCTTTATGCCATTTGAATCTCATCTCCCTCCACAATCCCACTCACTAGTATGCAGACGATTCCAGATATGGGGAGCAAGGGCCTCTGTGCCTGCATCTCTGGGCTCTCCTCGTGGATTGGGTCCCTCTGGCTTGGGACCTAGGAATCCAGGGCTATGAGGAGGAGGCAAAGACTCCTGCAGGGAGAAAGATCAAAAGAAAAGGGGATAATGAAGGTGGAGGGGAAGAGATGGGATAGAAAATAGGACAGAGACAGGAAGCAGTAGGGATAACATGGAGATAAATGGTATACAGAAAATAAGAAAGACTGAGACAATAATACCAAAAGCTCAGGGTGCAGGCAGGCCTGGAAACCTTTAGGACAATGAAAATAGAATACAGCCCCAGCCCCCTCTCACCTCCTGTAGCAGCTCCGGCTTTCGAGGAGGCCGATCACGACGTTTGGGGGGGAAGGGATTAACCCCAGTAGAGTCCCGGGAGGTCCCACTCACCCCCCTCACCAATGGCCCTGGCTCCGCAAAGTGGGGCTCTGAGAAAAATGGGGAAAACCTGGTAGCATATGGATCCAGAGTCCTAGGGTCTTTTTTACCATCCCAACCTTTACTTTGTGGGGGTGGGGAAGGGGATGAGGGTGGATAGGGAGTAGGGGAAAGGAGATCCTAGCACTTTGGGCCCTCAATATATACACCTCCCACTTGGATTTTCCCCTCTGGTGACAAAAGGTATTGACCACCCCACCCCACCTCCAATCCATTTCTCCCAGCTCACCGGTGCCACCTACACCGTTGCTGCTGGCCCTTGGGGGCTCGAATCGTGCTGGGGGCCGGGGAGAGGGGCCCTGAGGGGCTGGGGGGGCCCCTGGCTTGGGCCTCGGGGGGCCCCCTGGGGCAGCTGCACCCCCCTGTCGGCTGCTGAGTTGGGCCAAAGCCTGCTGGATACCAGCTGGGTCGCTGTGGATGACTCTGTCCAGGCGGAAGACGGCAGAGCTGCTGGGGGGTGGGGGAGGCAGGGGAAGTCCCGGGGGACGCTCCTCTGGGGGTCGGCTGGGGATATGGTAGGGGGTGGCTGGCATCAGTCCCAGTGCTGGCCAAGCCCCTGCCCTCTCCCAAGCATCCAGCTATCTAAATTACTCATAAATTCTTTTGCTTTCCTGTTCATCTGCCTTAAAGCCCAGGTGCTTTCGTCTCCCTCAAATACTCCATTCCCTTCCCTAACAGTCTCCCTGTGTTGGGACTGGAGGAGCAGTTGTTCTGAAACAACCTCTATCCTGCTGCTCCAGTGCTTATTACTTCCACACAGGAACCATCAAACTAACCTCATTCTTGAATCCCTGCAGGGGCCCAAATCACTCCCATCCCCTTTACCACCAAATCCACCCTAACCCCTAGGCAAGAGTATTGGTTTCTACTCACCTGCGGTTCTTGGGTGAGGGCCAGCTCCTTTTGTCCCCTCGCCCAGGGCCAGCCCTCCCCCCAGGGACCCCGCTGCCTCCGCCACCACCTGTCTTTCCCCCTGGTCCTGGGCGCCGATTCTGTCGTTCCATGCCAGGTCGCTGACTAGAGAAACTCCGCTTGCTCAGGTCTTTGGCTCTCTGGCTCAGCTCACCTCGGGGCATGGAGGAGACCCCAGGATTTGCCCCAACCCCTCCACCTCCACTGCCAGGGGTGCCCACCACCTTGGGGGCTAGTAGGGTAGGTGGGGGTGCCTCTTTGTCTCCCCGACGCTCGCTGGCAAAATCACTGCTCTCTGATGCTGTCTCCCACTCTTCGTTAGCCTGGTCTGAGTTCTGGTTTGACAGGTCTGGTGATTTGGCAGCTGCCCTTCGTGGAGGTGGGGGCACCACTGCTGCTGTTGGTACTTCCTCAGGACCAGGTGGTGTGGTTGTAAGGGGCAAAGGTGGAGCCTTTCCCTCAGCCCCCCTTGCTGCATTCTCCCTCTCTTGCTTTAGCCTCCGGAATCGAGGTGGCTTGTCCTGTTGTTGTGCCCGTCCATGCCTCCTCCTCCGGGGACGCTCCCCATCTTCTATGCCACCACCAGCGCCTCGAGCCTGGGGTGGCAGAGGCCCTGGAACCAACTTCTCCTTTGAGGATTCCTTGCCTGGCGGCAGTGGGCCAGGTGGAGGCTTCTTGGGTGCCAGGGACTTGGCTGGAGGGCTCCAACCTGGACCAGCAGGGGGAGGAGGTCGACCACCCCCTCGACCCCTTCGTGATGGAACACCTCGAGGAGTGAAAACACGACCACCCCGGGTAGCAGGGAATCGAGCTGGAGCTGGTGATGGTGGGGCTCCTGGTTGTGGGGGAGCTACAGGTACTTGAGGTGGTGCCCCCTCCTTGGCTGGAGGAGCTTCCTTGTCGGAGGGGGCTAGGTCACTCTCATGTGTCTCACTGCCTGTCTCTGAGCCCCGCTGCCGGCGCCGCTTAGGGATTTCCTCGTACTCTGAACCCTCACTCCTAGTCTCACTGGCTGTTCGACCTCGGGGAGGAGGGGGATGGGATGGCCCTCCAGTCCCACTGCTACGCCCATCATCTCCTCGGAATTCCCGGTAGCTACGGAACTCCCGGCTTCGAGCACCCCTGCCCCTTCCCCCATAAGTCCCCCTGAAACCTCTACCCCGGGCAAAGTACTCTCCACGGCCCCTGCCTCGGCAGGAAGTTGGCCCTACACGCTCATATGAGTAATCCCGACGAAGCCGAGGTGCAGGGGAGAGGGCCCCAACTGGAGGGGCATCTTTGGGGCCTCCCGTTTTCCCTTTGGAGACCTTGAGAGCATCTGGTTTTGAGACCTTAGAGGTTTCATCACTTGGCTCAAGAGGCTTGGGAGGCAGTTCTTCTGCCTTTGTAGGGGGTGGGGGTTTTTTGATAGGCCCAGCACGACGAGGGGGTGCTCCTGGTTCTTCAGGTGGTCCACCACGGCGGCTGCTACCTGGGCGGGGACCCCATCTGGTCTCTGTTCGGCTCTCACGACGTGGTGGTGGTGGGCCTTGGCCCCCGCCCCCACCACTCCGGGGGGGTTTGCGTCCAGTTTCTGGTCCCCCTAGCTGTTGGGACTCTTCTTTAGGGGGTTCCTTCTTGGGTGGGATTGACAATTTGGCCGATTCATCACTTCCAGTAGGCCAGGGGATCGGACGAGGGCCTGGGGGGCCAGATTCCTCCAGAGGAAACCGGGAAAGTGGGGGACCAGGGGCTCCATTCTCAGGAAAGCCTGGATAAGTTGCTAGGTAGGGTGGGGGGGGAGGGGCTGGAGGGGTCTCACTCCTGTATAAAAAACGACATTGGAAAGTAGAAAAGAAACAAAAAAAGGTATAGAATCAGCATACTGGGGTATGAAAAAGGAGTTAGGATTCATTGTGTTGATACCATTTACAGCAATTCAAACCTTCCCTTCTCCCCAAGAGTGTGCAATAGGCTAACCAATTATTCCCACTCAGAAAAAAGGTTTTAAGCTGTATCAGCCGAGTATATGAACTCTACAAGGACTTGGGCTTTCTTCCCCCTCTCAACTCACCGTATGCCTTTATCATCCTCTTCTGGGGCCTGTCGAAGTGGGGAGGTGAGTGGTCGGTTGTCAGCAGGTGCAGTGGCAAAGACATCTCCTGCCCAAGCTAGCTTTGGGTCCACTGGTGGGGTGCCACGTTCCCTTAGGAGGGGAGGTGGGTGCCGATCAAAAGGCTCTGAACCTGAGCCCCCACTATCTGAGCGCTCCCGAGGAACTAGACCTGATGTAAGGGACGGTAGTTAGGAAAAAGAATGGGTCAACATTCTCATTACAATGGGTACAAACATTTATAACTCTACAAAACTTCTTGTTGAAAATCAAGAATTAAAAAACAAAAAACAAAAAAAAAACAGTCATCTATCAAACCCAAAGGGACACACAAAAAACTTCCTATCCCTAGTAAGAGATAATCTTGCTCTCCCTCTTCTCCTTTCACTTGCCTATTTATAACAATGCCTATTTCTTACCAGAGGGATGCACACCCGGAGGATAAAAATCCAGGGGGGGTCTCCCTTGAAGCAGCCTGGGATCCATGTAGGGTGGGATCATCATCCAACGAGGGTCAAAGTTCATTGGGGGCATTGGTGGTGGCCGACCCAGTGAGCCAGGGTATAGGGCCTTAGGTGGTGGTGGGGGAGCCTGGGGGGGTGGCACAGCACCCATGGCCACAGGCTGTGGAGGTGATGGGGGCACTGGAGCAGGAGGGGTGGGACCCTGTTGGTGCTGCTGCCACTGTTGTTGCTGTTGCTGCTTCAAAAGCTGCTCCTAGGAAAAGTGGAGGGAAAACCCCAAACAATTTCCATTAGTAGAAAGGAGCACAGGGATAAGTCTATAGCATATGTACAGTGAACTAGAAAGGTAGTGGGGAGTGGGATAAAGAAGAGAAGGAAATCGAGGCTAGGGAAATATCAAGGGGCCAAAGAAAACAGGAGAGAATAAAAGCCTAAATTAGACAGAAATGAAACAAGATACAAAATTGGAGACAAATAGCAGAAAGTGGTCAATGATCACTGTAAACACTGTAAACACTGGTGAAATTGGAGAGAAGGGGAGCCCTGAGGGAAAAGGCCTCAAGCTCACTTGTTGCTGTCTTTGGAATCGGGGAGGCAGCGACTTCTGGTATTTGGGATAGCCCAGCCCCTGGTTGGGGGGCTGTCGTGTTGGCCCAGCTCCATCAACTTTGGGTTCTACCACCTTGGGAGCTGGGGGTGTGGCAGGTGGGGGTACTTCTTCTGGTGGCTCAGGGCCCTCCTTTGGTGGTTGTGGAGGCTCCACTAAATTGAAAGAGGAGGAAAATCAAGGTGGCTCAGGCAAACAGATTCTTATCTATACTGAACAACTACCACCTTTCTCCCGTCAAAACAAGTAAGAGCTTTCTTAGAACCAGAAAACCCTCCCTTTTCAGCTAGTGTTCATCAAGACAATGTTAATACCTTCTCTATAAGCCCTTACTACCTCCCTTGCCAAACCAATTTCTAAGTTGACTCACTCAAGAGATTATTTAGTTCATTAAATTGTCCCTTCTTAATCCACAAATCACAAGGGGGAAGGCTCTTTTTTCATCCTACCACTGTTCCCTGGCCCCAAACCAGCCAAAATAACCCCACAAATTAGGAATATTCACCTGGTTATGTACCCCATACCTGGGCTAGCATCAAAGCTGCTGCTGCTAGTACTGCTACTGCTGCCCCCGCTCACCAGGGTGGGAGCTGGAGCCAAGACAGGGGCAGGGGCAGGCTGGACAGGGGCAGGGACCAGAGCTGGCTCTTCAGGCTCCTTCTCAGCAGGTGGGACTAGCACTGGAGGTGGTGCAGGAGGTGCTGGGGGTTCTTTGGAGGTGGCAGGGGGTGGAGCTGGGGTAGGGGGAGCAGCAGGGGGGGCAGAAGGCTCTGCTTTGAGTCGTTTGTCAGGTGCCCCAAACTTCTCATCCAGTCGCTTGAGCTTCTCTGCACAGGCTGCCCGTCGCTCCTCCTGCATCCGCCGTTCCTCTTCTTCTCGGCGCCTTCGTGCCCGCTCTACTGCTAGAGAAATCTCTGATGATGACTGCTTCCGACGCTGCCGCCAAGCTTCATCCTCATCTTCAGGTGCTGGTGGCTTACAGGGTGGGCCCCCACGATCCTAAGGATGAAGTATCAGATACTCACTTCTGCATAATTTTACCCTTCTTGCACCCAATATTCTAGCTCTCTGGCTCTATTATTCCACCATACCACCTAAACAAACCCTAGTCCTGGCTTGATCCATCTTCAGCCATTCCTCACTATTTTACCCTTGACTTCACAACTACTTCTTCCTTTAATGTTCTTAAAGAATGTTATCTTGTGTTAGAAAGGGCCTTAGATCTTCTGATTCGACTCACTTTAGAGCCTAGAAAACAGAAACTCAAAGGAATGGAATTTGCCCAAAGTTAGAGAAGATCTAAGCCAGGGATTTACATCTAGATGCCCCTAACTCAGTGCTCTGCCCCCTTTGGATTACCCTGCCTCCTTGGCATTCTCATACACCTATGATGCACTTTCTACAAGCTACTATTTTTCATCTAGAAATACATTCCTTTTTCTTCATAATGCTTCCTGTCAAAACTTACTGGATAGGGGGCAGCTGGGTAGCTCAGTGGAGTGAGAGTCAGGCCTAGAGACAGGAGGTCCTAGGTTCAAACCTGGCCTCAGCCACTTCCCAGCTGTGTGACCCTGGGCAAATGAGTTGACCCCCATTGCCCACCCTTACCAATCTTCCACCTATGAGACAATACACCGAAGTACAAGGGTTAAAAACAAACAAACAAAAAAACAAAAAAACTTACTGGATAGTCTCCAGGGGGTCCCCAATTCCCGGTGGGGCCTCTATGAGGTGGGGGTGGGGGAGGCTTAGGGGCAGGAGGCCCAGGCTCTGCCTCAGGAGGCCGGGAGTTCTCTGTCCAGGCTGCCTTGGGAGGGGGTGGCTCACTGCCAGAGGAACAGCCCTTTTTGTTTTCTGTGTCAGGGGGCCGATCCTCACTGGAAGGACGAGACTCCTTGCTGTGGGAAGAGAACAAGGGAAATGTCCCCATGACCAAAAGTGATTTACTCTAAGAACCACAGATGCTCAGAGTTAAGAGAATCAGAATGCCCCCACCCTCCACACCCACTCACTGGCCCTCTGCTCCCTCTTCATCAGAGTCACGACCATCCTCCTCATCGCTGAACTTGAGCTTTTCTGTGTAGTCTACCTCCTCATGGGCCCCTGAGGGGAGAGGACATAGATGGTAAACACAGTCTTCTACTGGGACCTTGGTGGCTTTGGCTGGGAACATTTGGCTGACTACAATTCCCCTTAAGGTTGGGACCAAGACTTGGAAAGGAGGGGTAATAGAGATGAATATACTACATTAATTCAATTTCTGTAAAGACAGATGCTTTTCCCTCCATCTCTTGTCTCTCTCAACTCTCCCATTCCAACTGACCCCTCAGAGTGCCTCTATTACCACCCCTCATTACCCAAACTCTTCACCATTGGTACTTCCACCCCCCACCCCAAACTCCTGAAAGAGCTCATCTTTTCCCTCATTGATCCTAGCTTTTTTCTCCCAGCAGATCCTGTTCCAAAGATTCCCTTTGTCCAGTTCTCCTTGTATTCTCCACTCACCCGCCCAACCGTCATCATTCTCCTGATCCAGCTGGTCAAATTCCTTGAGGTTATCCTCCTTGAGGATGGAGGGTCGGCTCACAGGCTCTGCCAGGCGCATGGGGGGACCTGAGCCCCGGGGGCCAGCCAGCCGGGGGAATCGGCTGCATTAAGGGTATGTGAATGGATTACACCTCTAAATGGGGCTCTGTTTCCTAGGACATGCATCTCCTTCCCTCAGGTCCCAGTCTGTCCAGTCTCCCAAACTCTACGTATCTTAACCCTCAGTCCCACAACCCTTCCACCCCAGGTCCAAGCCCAGTGCTTGTTCTCTCACCTGGGCCCATCAGGAGTAGGGTATCGGTAAGGCCCCTGTGGTCCATAAGGAGGGAACGGGAGATATGGGGGGTACATCTGCAAGAGGGCCCAAAACTTGTGCTTAGAGGGGAATCCAAGAATTCCAATCCTCCCCATCAAATCCCTATTCCAACCCTCTTGCTATCCCTTTATTTCCTAGTCCCCTTTTCTCAAGACCCAAGACTCACAAAGGGCGGCATCATCCCGCGGTAGGAAGGGAACTGGGGAGGGCCGGAGGGCTGGAGCCCCCCCCGGGGGTCGTGACCATGATGGAGTTTGGAGTCCGGGCCCTCCAGCTCATCAGGGCCCCGCCCACCTCCATCCCTCCAAGTTGTGGAATCTGTTACAAGTTTGAGGATTAGAGACAGAAAGGAAAAGAAAAACAAAGAGATGTAACTACCAAGAGCAACTTAATGTGGATAACAAGAATAGGGAAGAACAAAGTTGATCACATCAGCTATTGGTTCTGGAAGAGAAGGCCTTTTGGGAAAGGATGCATGGGAAACACCACATAGGTCAAGAATAACAGAACAAAGAAGTAATTTTGAATCACCCCTTGAAGGGGGTGGGGTGGGGGCAACAATGGGCAGTGAAAACAGTCATTTAAAAAGTAGCAATAAAACTTTTTTTTTTTAAATGGGACACACTTTGGGGGCGGAGGCTTGGTCCGGGCCCAGACGACTGTTCGGCAGACTCCCTTTCCTTGGCAGCCTTGTCCTGGTCGCCAGCCGCCTGCAGGGTCGGAAATTCCTCTCGAGAGAATCGTGACAGTAGGTTTGATGCCCTTCCACCTGTAAGAGATGAGTGAAGGACAGAAAGTCCTCAGTATGATCAAACACATCAAACATCTGCAAAATACTAAATTATCAGATTTTAGACTAGAACCTCTCTCCCTGCCCTCAATTCATAAGTGGATATGGGGGCTCCTTATCACCCAAGGAGAGTTGGCTCTGGTAAGGAATATTCTACTTTTGCCTAAAAAGCCTAACATGACAGAGATTTGGTTCCTGGGAAAGTGAACATAGATTAAATAATAAGGGAACGAACAAAAAAAAATCCCAACCATATTTCTGACAGCCTCTAGGGAGGGAAGGGCCACCATTATAGAGGCCAGGCCTTAAAAAGGGGGTTACTAAGAAGAAGGAAATGAAGGACTATTGTAAAAGAAACAAAACATCTGTCCTTCATTCAGAAAAGCATACGCCAATGTCCCCAACTCACCATCCCCGTGCGCTCCATGGGTGACACTGGCTTGTGCCCAAGACTTTACCCCGCTTGGAACCGAAGGGGCGTTCTGTTGGGAGAAGAATGGAAATTGAAAAGTGGGCTAATGGCCTTTCTTCTTTATCCCAAATATGGCTGAACCTCTCTCAAAAATACCTCGGGGACTGCTGGGGGGCGTTTCGGCTGGCTGGAGGCAGGCGTCTGTGAAGCCGGCAGTGGCTGCGATTCCGGCGGCTGAGCAGTTGAGGCATCGGAACTGGAGGGAGATGGAAGGACAGAAGGGTTAGGCCACCTTTCCTATCCATTTAGAGAAGACAGCTTCACAAATCAAATCAGAAAGCTTCATGTCCCTTGATCTGTTTTTTCTCTCCTTATATGACAAAAATTCAGGCCCAGCCCTCTTCAGGTCCCCATATTCTTGGTTCTGGTTCTCCTATTTGTTCATAAAGAGCTAGTCCAAACCCCAACTCTATTACACCAGATCCCCTATGAAAAGAGCTGAAGTCGGAACATTTCTTTTCTGTTCCCCACACCTCTTGGGGTCGGGCTGCTCCTGTTTGCTTGCCCATCCTGTCCCGTCTTTCGGCACTAGCGAGACATTGGGGTCATTGCCTTTGTTTTCGGCTTTCAGACTCGGCAGATTGGCTGGGGGTGGCATGCGCCGGGCGATGGCAACTTTCCCAAGACTCTGTAAGCCATGTCGAGGAGCAACTGGGGGAAAGAAGTAGAAAAGGGTCAGGAGTGCCTCCAACTGGCTCAAATTTAGGAGTCTCCAATGCCAGACACTCACAATTTATACCTCTTTTGATGAAGGGCCCAATCTACCACAAAACCTATTAATACTCTCATCTCTGGGATTAGGGCTGAGACTCTAACTTCATAAGAATTAATGTTGGACAGGAAGTCCTGGACCAGCAAGGGTTGAATAAGCCAGTCCTGAACTTTTCCTAATCCTCATTTCTTTGCCTCCAGTTCTTACGTATCTATGGATGGGAAGCCACAGACACGCCTTTGTGGGAGGTAAAATAACTCCTATCCAGAATAGGGTATCTACCCCCTCCTTCTCTATCCCTAGGGTAGACCTGCCTCCTATGTCTCCACTATGTCTGGTTCTCCCAAAGGACCTTGGGCACTCCCATCATTTCTCCCCTCCCCCCATCAACATTCCCATAAGGGCCCTCACCAGCGGGTTTCTGGATCTCTAAGGACTTGCCCTTGTATGTATCAAACAGGTTGAGCGAGGAATACTTCTTTCCATCCTTCCCCTTGGCAGTCGGCCCCGAGCGATCGGACATCGCGCTGGAAGCTCATTGAGTACGTTGGGTCCTGCAGGCGCCTCCCCCGAAACGTGCTGGAGCCTGCAGGTGGGGTTCCAGACACCTTATTCCCTGTTCTCTCAGGAACCAAAGAGGAAGGCTATGCCCAATTCTCGCTTCTTTCAGAGAGATATCCTGGACCCTAGCTCATTCTTTTATTTTAAATTTTAGCTTTTTATCACCTTCAGACAATGAAATAAAGTTTCTCACACCTTCTGAACTCAGTCAGGGAGATATGAATTTCAAATCCTGTTACCTTTCAACATTGGTCTTTCTACTCTCATCCTCTAACACCACAAGGAAAAGCCACTGATTATTAAAGGTGGGGGGAAAGGAATATTAGAAACTTAATAACATCATTTTAGAGTTCTAAGGAAAATATCAAGTCTCTTCTTTCTCCCTTAGCTCTGTATTCTATCAACAAAAATATTTTTCTTTCCCTCAAAGGAAACAGATACATTAATCCTTATTTCAGAGAAACCCAAGATCATAGCTCAAAAAACCAAAAATCTCAGTCTCATCACTTTTCAAACCAGAACTCTCCATTCAGTTTGAAACTCCTTAGCCCTCTCAGGACTCAGAGCCCCAGGCTCTATTCCCAGCATGCCTTCTGTCCCATCTGGGGAGGGTTAGGAAAGAGGGATGCTGGGAGTTTGGGAATTTTATGAGCTTGCCCAGCCAGAATGGGGGTTGGTGTCTGAGAAATGCTCAAAGGAACAATCAGTGTTCACCCACACTCTCTGACTGAAGCACCCAAACTACCGGAACAACTAACTGCCTGCCTTATAGCCAAGTCCCTGGAGAGTCCAGGAAACTGCAGACCCAGATTCTGGGGTAAGGCACCAGTCAACTTTTATCTTTCCAAATCCAGATTGTGAAGAAATAAAGCAATATGGACCTCTTGGAAATTCCCCTATCTTGGGCCAGTGTTGGCTCTCACAACAACCCCAGAAGCTTCCCCCTTCTTCTCAGAGCTAAAAAATTCCAAACCCATGGCTGCTCCTCTATCTTCAGGCCCAGGATTCCTTATTCCCACTTCCCTAGACACACTGCCATGTGTGGGGGAGGGGAGGCAGCACATCCCCTTCCTTTAGGGGCTGCCACCAGGATTGGGCCCAAAGGATGGGAGGCACAACTTCTTTTTGTCAAGCTGGAGGAAGGGGGAGGGGGTGGAATTTTCTCTGAGAAAAATAGAGAGGGTTTTTATCTCCTTTACAAAAAGCAAAATAGAATATAAATAACCATGTATATCTCAGGAAGTTATTCCCAAGGGGAAAGACTGGCCCATACTCAGAAAGGGGGAAGAAAGGAAGGGGGAATCATTTAAAAGAGGAACCTACTCAAGGTGGGCTACCAGTGGTCTAGTTTTACCAGAGGAGGTGGCAAAAACGTGAGAGGAGGGGAAGTGAAATGTCCAATTGGGCAGAGAAAAGAGATTGGGGGGGGGGGAGTGACATATGGGCTTTAGGTGGGAGATAATATAATGCGGGAGATGGGGAAGTTTAGGGATAAGATGAAGAAAAAGGGAATAGGGGACACATGCAAAAAGGTAGGTATGGAAAATGGGAATTGTGAGAAAGGGAAGGCTAAGTGTGCGCGTGTGGGGGAGGACTGAAAGAATATCTTGGGGTTCCGGGGTCATAGTGGCTTAAAGGGAGAGGGGAGACCCGGAAGGAGGGGAAATGAGGTGACACAGGGAGGGGGGATGAGACCCAGCAGCCTGGGGGAAGGCTAAGTCCCCGAGAGTCAAGAAAGCGCTAGTCAAGGGGGGCCGGGGTACAATATGGAGGAAGGGAATAGAGAGGGGGTTGTTTTTGCAGGGGAAGGTGTTACCCCTAGTTGAGGGAGATGAGGAACTCCTGGAATGGAAGCGAGGGTGGCCCCGCTAGAAGCTGAAGCAGGTTATCATTCCCCTGGGAAGGGGGGAGGGGA
>NC_058133.1:256871156-256905664 GCF_016433145.1 Gracilinanus agilis | reverse complement strand
GCGCGGGGGTCCGGGGCCGGGGTCTGGGGCTCCCCGGGGCGGGATGGCGGCGGGGCGGGGGCGGATGGCGGCGGATGGCGCCGGCTTCGGCTCCTCCCGTCTCCCTCGCTCGCTCGGCGGCTCGGCTCCGACTAACGGCCCATCCGGGCAACCGCCGCCCCCGGGAGCGCCCCCCCCCACCTCCCGCCTCCCTCCGCGCCGGGACACGCCCCCTCATTTGCATAATGGGCGGAGTTCCCGCCACCCGGCCCCACTCTTTAATCACAGTGCAGGTTCGTTTTTCAAAAAAAAAGAAGAAGAAGAAGAAGAAGAAAAAAGAAAAGGAAAACACTGAAGAGAAAAAAAAGAAAGAGGGGAACAAAAAAATGGGGACAAGCTAAGGGTGGGGGTGAGTGATGGTGAGGATGTAATTTGCATAAAGGGGTGGGGTAAAGCTGTAGCTAGGACTGTGGTTGGCTGGGGTGGCAAACCCCCCCTCCCATCCTCAGTCGGCCGTTACGGCCTAAGACGTGAGGCGTGAGGTGTGCGGGAGGGGCGGGGTCACGGCGCCGGCCTGATCGGCGGTTGGGAGATGTCCGGCGTAAGCTGCGGAAGGAGGTAGGCAAAGGGGCGGGGCCTGCGTCTTGCGTACGCGGCGGGAAGAGGCGGGGCAGACGTGAGCGGCGCAGCTGGAAATTGGGGGCGGAACGCGTGGAACTAGTGGAGTCGTAAAGGGGTAGGAAGGAATGGTCGAATTATTAGTATAATATATGCGGAGAATGGGACCTGTGTAAGAATCATGATCTTCTCGCGAGAGTTATGTTAATGGGGCGGGGCTTTCCAGGATTTCTGAGAATAAAACATTCCTCGTGCTTATTTACATATATACTTAATGTAAATAAATTGAGAGGATCCAAATCCAGAGAAGGCCCATTCTCCTTGGGCCACTAGCATGATTCATTCAAATTCCTGCCTTAGTCCAGCTGGTATAACCTCTAACCCCCGCGACATTCAGTGACTTGTCCAGGGTGACACAGCCAGTGTGTTTAAGAAGCAGGACTTGAGCTCAGTTATTCCTCTCCCCAGAAACTGCTTTCCATCTACTACTCCCCGCTGCCTCTTTGCCTTATAAACTTAAGCTTTTTCATTTGAGGACCCTTAATTATTGGGGACAACCCTCCACTCAGACTCCGTCCTCACAGAGTTTTTGTTTATGTGGGTTATATCTATCAATGCTTACCATATTAAAAATTAAAATATTATGAAAGTTGGTTTTTGCTTCTAACACCCCTTAAAATGGTCTCCAGACTCCCCTCCAACCCTTACTCTAGCTATTTCTTGACATATGCAACCAAAAGAATAATAGCACAATTAGAAGCTGTTTTGTCAGAATAGTTATTCAACATAATATAAACAATCAGTGATGAAAAGCAATGTCATACTCTTTCCAAATCTCTTTTGAGATTTCTTTAAAAGATTTTTGAATTCTAAATTCTCTCTTTCTTTCTAGCCCCTCTCCCACCCATTGAGAAGACCAGCAAATATGATACCCATTACAAATGTGATGTGATGTAAAACATTTCCATATTAATCATGTTGTAAAAAAAAAAGCAAGAAAAATAAAGTGAAAAATGTGCTTCAGTCTACACTCAGTTCATTAATTCTCTCTCTAGAAGTGGATAGCATTTTTTATCATGAGCCTTTTGGAATTATATGACTTATAATTGTAATAAAAGGGAGTTAGATTTCTACTATATTTAGTACATTAACATAGTCTATCCTTTTGGCTGAGTAGGTTTTTAAAAAATGACAGAAATACTCCCTCAATCTAATTTTGCAACTTCTCCACTTAACTGCCCTGTTCCAATCAGACTTGAGTAGTGAGTGGCTGGTCATTCAGTGACAAAACATTTTTTGTGGTCCTACTTTATATGAGAGACAGAGAGGCATAAGTGGATAGAGTGCTGTACATGGATAGAGAAAGGAAAACCTAGAGTCAAATACCACCTCTGACAAGATATATAATCATGGATAAATTACTTGACCTCTCCAAACCCCAGGAAACTTCTAAGACTCTAAGTTATACACTTGTTAAAAAAGTCTTCACAGACATTAAAGCACAAGGTACTGTAGAGGATACAAAAGCAGATATGACTCAGTTCTTGCCTTCAGTGACCTAACAGTCTGGTTTTTGTTCAGTCATTTTTTAGGCACATCCTACTCTTTGTGATCCCATTTGGAGTTTTCTTGGCAAAGATATTGGAGTGGTTTGCCATTACCTTCTCCAATTCATTTTACAGATGAGGAAACTGAGGCAGATAGGGTTATGTGACTTTCTTTCTCAGCTAGCAAGTGTCTTGAGACCAGATTTGTGAGTTGACTCCAGGTGCACTGCTCTATCCACTGGCGCCAAGTCTTTTAGGGAAACTACTATCTTCAAAATCTATGTTAGCTAGTTTCAATACCTTTGCTATATGTTATTTTCCCTCACCAAAAAAAAAAAAAAAAATGTGTGTGTGTGTTCTCAACTATATCACTACCTACCTAGTCTTCAAGGTCCATTACATGTATTACCTGCTCTGTGAAATCATCCCTGGTGTCCTACTTCAACCTAGATCCACCTCTTCCTCCTCTAAACTCCCCAGAGCACTATGGAACATAAAAGGAGGGTCCTGTATTAGTTATCACTTTAAATATATGCTGTTATCTATACTGAAAATTAACAAAATGTAGGAAAAGGTCACTAAATGTGGAGTCAGGAGACTTCTTTTGATTCAAATGGGGGGAAGAGAGTGGGAGGGAGGATTAATACTTCCATTTTCTATCCCATCTGGCAATTGTGAAAAACATTTTACGAACTTAAAGCACTCAGTAAGTTCCATAACTGAGTAGGCATTTGCAATATACTTGTCATCTATTGATTATCTAAATGAGAGGGCCCTTCTACCCCAACTGTACTATTCCCCTCCCCAAATAAATCAAATAGGACTAATCTTAAAGAAGGAATTTATTTAATTCACAGCTTACTGGAACTGGAAAGTTTTGATTCCCCATTTTGGTGTAGGGGAAGATGAAGCCCTAAGTAGCCCTTCCAAATTAAGGCAATTCAGAGATTGCTTTCTTGGCTGGGGGGGCCATGGGTTTCTCTTGTTCTCTGTTTTTCTCCTCATACATTAGGATCCTGAATTGGAAAAATTGGAAAGATAGAAGGATGGGAAATGGGGGAGAGTCTGTTTGAGAGAGGACATAAATTGTCAGAACCAAGTGAGTTAAGAAGACAGATTGGGGTATGACGGTAACTAAGGTCTTCAGAAACATGGGAGGGAGTGGGTGGAAGGGGGAAAAAGAACTATAGCTTTGTTGGGGAAAGTGGGCCAGACTGGGGAAGATATAGGAGGGAGGGCTGGGGAATGGGGAGGGCCAGAACCCAGGAGAGTATTCAGATGAAGAATATGGGAGATGTAGGATAGTTTGTGGGGGACTGACACTTACATTTTAAGAATGGCTGATCTTTTGCCTAGCATCATCCTGAGGAAGTCAGGGTAGGAGATGGTCTCCCCAGGACCATTTGCCACTTCTATAATTAGCTTCTTCAGCTCCAAGTGAGTCTTGGGAACTCCTAGTTTCTCCAGCATTCTCTTCAGGGACATAATATCTTCCACATTCATTGAATAGGGTCAAACAACCCCATTCCTTTAGATTCCCATCCTCTTCTTTCTCACCCCATGAAGGGAGTAAATCCCACCCCACCATGTGAATAGGATTGAAGCAAATGCCAAGCTTGGGGTGGAATCTTTTGCCAAACTTGGCAAAGACTCAGGATAGATCACCCTCTCCCATCTCTAGACATGTTTTTGGAAGAGTTATCACTTTCTCCCACCCTCAGAATTACCCCATTCTCACCAATATTGCAGTCTCCATTCAGGTCAAACTCCAGATATTTTTCTGAAGAGGGGAGGAGAAAAAAAAGGGAGAGTAGGAGGGAGGATTAGGAAGGATAGGAGAGACAGGTTATTGGCAGGAGAGGAGTTAAAGAGGAGGGGTTGGATAGCTGGGATGGGAGATAGGGACAATTAGAGAAACTGCCTCGGAAAAGTGGGAAACAAATGGGTACTATTTTGAAATTGGGCTTGAGGGTAGGGGGAACAAGCAAGAAGAGCTAATTGGTAGGGCAGACAGCTTCTCCTCAAGTGCAGAGACATTTTGTGTCTATTAATGGCTCCCTGTACCAACCAGAATTCTTCCCATTGTCTTACTCTTAAAGGCTTCCAGTTTGGGGAGTAGATCCTCATCACTACTGTATTTGGGATCATCCAGGAATTGCTGTGAGGGACAGGCAAGGAAATCAGAAATCCTCTCCTCAAGCCTGGCTTCCCTTTCTTTTTTGTTCCCTCCCATTTTTGTTCATCTTTTTACCTGGTTGATTCTATCCAGTCTCTCCTCCTGTTCAACTTTCAGGAGTCCAAAGGCCTTGCCCCCTAAGAAGGAAGGTAGAGACAGAAATTAATAGTACTCAACTGACTTTCATATTTCTTACCTTCTTGCCACACACAGTACTCTTAATATCCTCATCTCACATCCCTGTTGACAACCTACTCTTAGAATTCCCTTCTCTTTCCTCCCCTATCCAACTCTCCCAGTTCTGCCCCTACTACCATAACTCTCTCCCTTACCCTGAAAGTCTTTGGTCTGGTTCATGACCTCTATGGGGCCACAGGAGAGTTGGAGGCAGGCAAAGCTGTCTGTCCCTCTGCAAATCCTCTCCAGGCTAATTTCTTCTGCTGCCTACCTCCTAGACTTCCTCTTTCCTGGAACCCCTTCTCTACCACCTCCTTGGCTTCACTTCCCCATCAGCTTTTGCTGACTCTAGCATGCTAAGGGAGGGGCTGGACTAGGGGTATATAGGGTGAATAAAAGAGGGAAAGGAGAATAATAAATGACCCTATAAAATAAAAGAGTCCCTGGCATCCAACCTTTGGCCTTCTTGTTCTACTTCTCTGTTCATTTTCTCCTAGGGAGACTGAGATAACAATGAATCTCCTATTTCCAGAAATATTCCACTACTGAGCTACCTAAGGCTGCATCCACTTTCCCCTCATATAACTGATTTCTGCATCTGAATCTGAAAGTTTTTACTTTCTATTGTACTTGCTCTGACTCTTGGTAGGCCAGTGTGAATTTGTAATACCCCAACCAGACTTCCTTAAGTTTTCTGTAGTTTTCCCTATTCAGTAGGTATCCTTGACAAGAAAGACATTTTTTTCAACCTGTTCCCTTCCTCCCTCTTCATTCCCTCCAGGTATCTATGTCTTTTCATCAAATTGCCTAGGGCCAATGACTAGACCTCTCCACACAAGAAGGAAACTGTTAAAGTTGAAGAAGAGAAGGAAAAAGCCTGGAGAGGATATGCCATTTGATGTGTAGGATATATATGTGTTTAGAGGCAGGTAGGAATAAATCATGGGCTTTATATGAATTGGTGAATCTTCACTAGAACAAAAATGGAAAGATAGCAAGAACCCCACAGCAAAAAGGAGGGACATTAGATTCCAGAATAGTTTCTTGCACTAGGAAGCATAGAGAAGTCCCCCATAGCTCCAGTACTGATAAAGAATGTTCGACCTTGAAGATTATAAGAAGGAGGAAGAGAGAAGTTTGGTGAGGGGAAATACAGGGAGAAAAGCTAGTTTGGGGAGAGAGGAACATCTAATGCTATATTATAAGAGGAAGAACATAGGCTAAAAACAGATGTGAAAGGAGGGTTTTGGGTAGCAGCTAGGTAGCTCAGTGGATAAAGAGCCAGGCCTGGAAACAGGAAGTCCTGGGTTCAAATCTTACCTCAGATACTTCCTAGCTGTGTGACCCTGGGCAAGTCACTTAACCCTCATTGTCGTATCCTTCTGGCTCTTCTGCCTTAGAACCAATACTTAAGTGTTGGTTCTAAAATGAAAGGTAAGTGTTTTAAAAAAAAGAAAAGAAAAGAAAGGAGGGTTTTGAAAAATAAATATATAAGTATACCTCCAGTTCTAGGACCTAGGTATCAAGTTCCTATTGACCAAAGACATGAAAGCATAGAGGTGGAGGTAGGATAGGGGAATTAGCCTGGATTGGGAGTCCTGGTAGTATTTTGAGGGAGAAGGTATTTACATCCTAAGGAGAAAAGGGGACAGGAAAGTTAGGTGATTGGGTGTTGATGTGGAAGAAGAAATTGAGATTGTTTGGAGGTCCAGGGAAAGAAGATTTTCATACATCTTCTCTGTAGTTCTTGATTTTTGTCTATAGAATTAAGGAGTTGGAATGAATGTCTCTTCTGTGATCCCATTGTCACCCAGGAGAGGACCTCTTCTGTTCTTTCATGAGAACTGCCAGGAGAGGCTGGCTATTGGTTCAGCCATTTTTATCAGAGTATGGAGATAAAGAATAGAAAAGTAGAATCCAGAGATTGCCTAGGCCACTTTGATTGTGCCATGAACCTATTGTAGATATGGGAGATCTATAGCCATGTCACTTGACCTTAGACCTCTGCAAGATTGGGCAGTGGATGTTTAAATCAGGCTTGGTAGCATTGTCTGTCACATTGGTTAAAATTCAGTCAATAGTACATATCAGAAGTACCCACTAGATGGCAAGCTATTCTAGCCAGTGGCCAGATGTGGGAAAGCCAAGCAAACCAACCAATGTAGTATTTCATTTGGCTCCTAGAGGACACCAAAGTCCTGAGATATTTAAAAATAAATTTATTATTTGTATATTTTTAACATCTTTTCTTTTTAAAATTTGAGTTCCAAATTCTCTCCTTTACTCTTACTCTTACCAAAGAATGCAAGCAATATAAAAGCAATTATACTCGTGAAATCAGACAAAATGAATGTCCGTATTAGCTACATTTTTTTTTAAAAGCAAGAAAAAGAAACTGAGAAAATTAATGCTCCAATTTGTACAGTTCATCAGCTTTCTCTGGGGGTGGACAGCATTTTTTCAGCATGAGTCCTTTAGAATTGTCTTGGAATTTTAAAAAAATTGTCTTAGAATCATTACATTGGTCAGAATAATCAGGTCTTTCACAGTTGATCATCATTACAACATTGCTTTTGCTGCACATAATGATCTCCCAGTTTTTCTCACTTCACTTTGCATCAGTTCATAGAATTCTTGCCAGATTTTTCTGAAACCACCCCTCTGTCATCTGAACAGAGTGGGGCTACTTTTCACCTTCAGTTCTGGTATAAAACTTGGCCCTTGCTTATTCTATTGCTTCCCAAGATTTAGCCTAGCTGATGAAATTTTCTAAGTATATAAAGTAACAAACAATTATAGTTGTCTTAGATCCACTCCTAACCTCCTGAAGTATTTTATTCTCACTTTTTCTTCCCTCTGTAGCCATTAACTTATATATCTGACATTTGGATCACTGTAGTTTTAATAAATATGAAATTAAGGGGTATAAATCAGGAAAGTTTCTTACATACAAAGAAATAGGTTTCTTTCCCTTTTCCCTGTAGTCATCTCTGAGGAGAGGGAAGGTCATATACATGTATAAGGTTCATAAAGAAAAGAGGAAGGAGTTTTGTATCTTTTTTTTTTTTTTAAACCCTTACCTTCCATCTTAGAACCAATACTGTGCCTCTAAGACAAGAATAGTAAGAACTAGGCAATGGGGGTTAAGTGACTTGTCCAGGGTCATGCAGCTAGGAAATATCTGAGGCTGGATTTGAATCCAGGACCTCCCCTCTCTGGGCCTGGCTCTTAATCCACTGAGCCAACTAGCTGCCCCTGTATCATTCTTTTTTTTAAAAAAATTTTATTTATTTAATTAAGAATATTTTTCCACAGTTACATGATTCATGTACTTTCCCTCCTCTCCTCCCACCCCACCCAATAGCCAATGAACAATTCCACTGGGTTTTACATGTGTGATTGATCAAGATCTATTTCCATATTATTAATATTTACATTAGGGTGATTGCTTAGAGTCTACATCCCCAATCATATCCTCACTGACCCATGTGATCAAGAAGTTGTTTTTTTTCTGTGTTTCTACTTCCACAGTTCTTTCTCTGGATACGAATAGTGTTCTTTCTCATAAGTCCCTCAGAATTGTCCTGGATTATTGCTAGTAGAGAAGTCCATATGAATTTTTTTCTTTCACTAATTTATCTATCTAATTATTTATTTATTTGTTCACTTGTTTATTTGTTTTTTATTTTTAATATATTCCCAAAGTTACATGTTTCATGTTCTTTCCCTCTCACCCAAACTCCCCTAGCCCCCCTTAGCCAACGCACAATTCCACTGGGTTTTACATGTATCATTGATTAAGACCTAATTCCATATTATTGATAGTTGGACTAGTTATTGTTTAGTGTCTACATCCCCAATAATATCCCCATCAGTCCATGTGTCCAAGCAGTTGTTTTTCTTCTGTGTTTCTCCTCCCGCAGTTCTTCCTCTGAATGTGGCTAGTTTTCTTTCTCATAAGTCCCTCAACTTTGCTCTGGATCCTTGCATTGTACCACAGTGTATCAGTTTCTGTGTACAATGATCTCCTGGATCTACACCTTTCACTCTGCATCGATTCCTGGAGGTCATTCCAGTTCACATGGAATCCCTCCAGTTCTTAATTCATATGAATATTTTTTGTACAAGTCTTTTTCCTTACTATCCCTTTGGGGTATAAATCCAACAGTGTTATGGCTGGATCTCAAAGGGCAGACAGTCTTTTAAAGCCCTTTGGGCATGGTTCCATATTGCCATCTAGAATGGTTGGATCAATTCACAACTCCACCAGCAATTCATTAATGTCCCAATTTTGCCATTTCCCCTCCAACATTTATTACTTTCCTTTGCTGTCAAGTTAGCCAAACTGCAGGGTGTGAGGTGGTACCTCAGAGTTGTTTTGATTTGCATTTTTCTAATTATAAGAGATTTAGAACACTTTTTCATGTGCTTATTGATATTTTTGATTTCTTTACCTGAAAATTGCCTACTCATGTCCCTTGCCCATTTATCAACTGGGGAATAGTTTGCTTTTTTGTACAATTGATTTAGCTCCTTATAAATTTAAGTAATTAGACCTTTGTCAGAGGTTTTTGTTATGAAGATTTTTTTCCCAATTTGTTACTTCCCTTCTAATTTTGATTGCATTAGTTGTGTTTGTACAAAATCTTTTTAATTTAATGTAATCAAAATTATTTATTTTACATTTTGTAATATTTTCTAACTCTTGGTTGGTCTTAAAATCTTTCCTTTTACCGTAGATGTGACAGTATACTATTCTTTGTTCACTTAATTTACTTATAGTTTCCTTCTTTATATTCAAGCCATTCTGAATCTATCTTGGTGTGTAGGGTGTGAGATGTTGGTCTAAACCTAATTTCTCCTATACTGTTTTCCAATTTTCCCAGCAGTTTTTGTCAAATAGTGGATTTTTGTCCCAAAAGCTGAGCTCTTTGGGTTTATCATACACTGTCTTGCTGAGGTAATTTATCCCAAGTCTATTCCACTGGTCCTCCCTTCTGTCTCTTAACCAGTACCAAATTGTTTTTATGACCACTGCTTTATAGTATAGTTTAAGATCTGATGGATTGCTAGGCCCTCCTCCCTCACATTTTTTTTCATTATTTCCTTTGATATTCCTGATCTTTTATTCTTCCAAATGAACTTTGTAATAGTTTTTTTTTAACAGTAAAAAAGTTTCTTGGTAGTTTGATAGGTATGACACTAAATAAATAAATTTGCATCATTCTTTAGAAAGAAAGAAATACAGAGAGAGTAGAGGTTCTCCAGATCCCTAGTCTAATTTCTGAGCAGGATTCATAGTTGTTTATGGTGGTTCAGTGAGTAAGAATGCTGGATTTAGAATCAGAAAAGTGTTAAGGACTAGGCAATTGGGGACTAAGGTAAACCCCGGGGCCTGACTCCACATTTGAATTTAGGATCTCCTTTCTCTAGGCCTGAAGCTCAATTCATTAAGCCAATTAGCTTCTCCCACCCTAGCATTTCTTTTATAATGTTCTCTGTTGAAGAGAAAATCTATATGACCAAAGAGCAATCCGATTAACTATAGGAGGGTCTCAGAATATGCTCTACCTAGTTTCACTAAAATTGTTTTGGTCCTATGAGATGATTATATTTTTTAAATGAATCTATATATTTATTTTTATATACATTCATAATCTAACCTTTCCACTATCCCCAGTAAGTCAAAGAGATCAAGGAAGGAAGGAAGGAAGGAAAGAAGGGAGGAAGGAGAAAAAAAGGAAGGAAGGAAAAAAGAAAGGAAGGAAGTGCCATGGGATGTCGTACTCCCAAATTCTATAAGTGTTTCAGGCCAAACTGTAAGCAGGAAAATTCATTTGCTTCCTTGCATCCTTGTGATTAGTAACCCTAAAACATCAAAAAAAACAAAAAAATAAGACTCTGCTGTATCAAAGAGAAAGTCCCTTAAGAGAATTATCCTCCTTGGATTGTCCTCTAGGTTTAGAGATGGACATAGAGATATACCTCCAGGCTGTGCTTTGATACCATCAAGTTGTATCTAAGACATCTATTTGTCCCCTAAACTATGAGGGTCACCCCCTATGTCTTTAGGACATAAGATACTACTCTGATCCCTGGCAGATGACCACCCCACCCCTCCCAACTTGTGCCTGAGCACATACCTTTCTCAAGTCATGTATCACCTGTCTTAAATCATATAAAGACCTCAGAATGGATCTCCTCAAGGAGGCAACTTTCTATCTATGCTGTCCTCCCGGCCCAATTCAACATTACCTTCTAAATTAATAAATTTCTCTTTTTATTTTTATGCTAAGTTTTGGAGTCTTGCATTCTTGCAAAGGGTACCCATCCTGAACCCAGGGGGTTCACCTCAAGTCCTCCACAACAGAAGGAAGGAAGGAAGAACTGTCAGTAGGGACACTGCTTAAGAAGATATCCCAGTCCAGGACCATAAATATCCAGAGAGTTAAAAGAATATTTGGCTACTGAGATAATTTAGTTGGCTAGTTCATCAACTTTTTAGTGAGGTGGATAGAGATAGTCACCTATCAGTTTCAAATCAAAGGGGAAAGCTATTTGTGTAAAGGGTGCTCAATTAGTTCATTGCCTTTGACTGGTTGATTAGCTTAGTTAAATGTATAGTTATTTAGTTAAGTGTATAATTAGATGTGTGGCTGGTTAGTAATATTGTATAGTTACATGACTGGATAGCAATATCATGATAACTGATTGAAAAGTGAGTAGAAGTATTTATGATTCAGCTTTTAGGTACCTTGGGGAGGATAAAGCAATCCTTTTAGAGATGGTGTGTTGGACCACCCCCACCCCCCACCCCCGCCTCCACTCTACCCCCTTCAAACCAAATGCTGCATCCCACCCTCCCCACTTCAGTTCCCCTCTTTAGCCCTCCCCACCTTACCCCAGACAGGGCTGCTAGGCAGAGAGGTGGGTGAAGTGAGGAATGTCCTCAGGTACATGAAGAGGGGGAAGGGAATAGCTCTGTCCTGAGTCCCTCTGGCTTTCTAGTAAGGAACTCTGGCTAGAGACAGCAGGTGTGCCCACATGCCATAGGTTCACCATCATTGTGTTAGAATGTGATATAAATCATTTAACTTGGTCAGTTAGTTTAGTAGTTAAATGATAAAGAGGAGATGGCTTATAGTCACAACTAGCTTCCTTTATAATTAACTTCCTTCTCCACTGCGCCCAAGGACATTTTTTCATATCACCTGCCCCTCTGCATAACAGCCCAGTGGGAGCGCTTCCTCCCTCCCAACTGGGGTTAAGGGGTGACTCACATGTGGCATGAGAGTACAATTTGGGCATTTGGTCTCTAAAAGGTTCGCCATCACTGCCCTAGAAATTGCCTACCCATTTTGTATGGCCCTTGACCCAAGAATGGTTTTTACATTTTTAAATAAAGTTTTATTGTATTTAAAAATGTAAAAATCGTGCTTATCTGGCAGCATGGTACAAAAATAGGCCATGATTTTCAACCTATATAGCTGCCAACATGTGTAAGAAAAAAAAAAAAAAACAAACAAGTGGGATATAGAACAGTTAGATACCAGGCCTGGGGATGGGAATTCATGGGTTCAAATCTGGCCTTCACTTACACTTCTTGGCTGTGAGACTGTGGGCAAGTCACTTAACTCCATTTGTCTAGCCCTTACTTAGTATCAGTTCTAGGACAGAAAGTAAGGTTGGTTTTTTGTTGTTGTTTTTTTAAGAAAAAACAAATAGGATAGAATCTTTCATTCCGTTTTCATTCCCACTTACCATTTTAACTTTTTTATTTGTTCTAGCTTCTCTGGGTATGTGGTACCCTTTACTTGCACTAACTAAGCTAATTTATGATTAGACTTTAGAAAATTTATTATGAAAAAAAATCTTTAGGTGGCAACTGGGTAGCTCAGTGGATTGAGAGTCAGGTCCTAGGTGCAAAACTGGCCTCAGACACTTCCTACCTGTGTGACCCTGGGCAAGTCACTTAACCCCCATTGCCTTAAAAAAAAAATTAAAAAAAAAATTTTTTTTTAATAATCTAGAGTTGAACAGGTAAATACAAAGCTTCCTTGCCTGTTTCTGGCCAACCATTTAGACTAGTGCTTGAGTACTTTAAAGATGATTAACATGTATTTATGATTCAGCTTTTGGGTACCTTGGGGATGATAAAGCAATCCCTTTATTGGCTACCCAGCAGGAAAAAACAATGACTCCCTAAACCTTTAAAAAGGGAATAACTCCACCATTGTCTGTCTCTTTCCTGAAGTTCTAGCTGCTATTATATAATTCTGGAACTTCTCATGATGGATAGGGGAGGACTAGCCCATCTATATTCTGGCAGTAAATCTACTATTCTTATGTGGTTTCCACATTAGGAAGCTTCCACTAAGTGAACTTGAGCCTGGACCTCTGGCTGAAATCCTTCTGATTTGTGTTCCCTTGCCTGATCCTTGGTAACTGACATCAGTCTTGAAATGGATGTGTCTAAGCTTATACCTCTTTTTCTGAATTCAGGGACTTATATCTGTTTACTCTCCCCTCTCAACTTGGAAAGTAACTAATTTTTCCTCCACTTAGAAATCAGATTACTAAATTTTGTATACTGTTTCCTTTTAACTAACTGGCTTTATTTTATTAATTGTTTTTAATGTATAAAAATCTGTCTCCCCCTATATTTAGAATCCAGAACTAAGCTGTTGGAAGGAGACTGGTCCTAATTTGTTAGGCAATTAGTATGCATTGCTTAGTAAATTGACATGCTCAGGAAATCAAAACTTTGTTTTTTCAGTCATTTCATCTTTTACCCACCACATTCTGTCAATTGATGCTTGTGAGTATTTGTGTGTGTTTCTAGGAAATGAATTGCTGTCCCATACCTCATTGATATTGTACATCGAATATCTTTCTACTCCTTATTTAGGAAAGAACCTAACCATTAAGTAAATCACAGCCAGCATGGGGGTGTTATGAGATAAAAAGTATGAGAAAAATGATCCTACCCCTTTTCATCAAACTCCAATTTCCCCTAGCACTGAACTCAGTCTACCACACACTCCTGGTCAAGAGCAGAAAGGTCCCTTAGTAAACCAGATATGGTACAATGCCCTAGCCACTTGGGCTCAGTAGTTTTCAACTGTTCTATTTTTTAACTCACTTGTTTCTGTGTTGTTTTTTCTTCTTCTTATTTCTCAGTGTGAAATAAGAAACTCCAGAGGAAATAATTTTAAGAACAAATAGTTTAGAGCACAAAGTGGTAAACCTTATCCACATAACAGACTCTCTGAAAATTAAAATGGAACAAGTAGAAGTCAGTGACTCTATGAAAAAATAAGAAATAATTGGAACAAATTCAAAAGATTGAGAAAAATAGAAGAAAATGTAAAGTATCTTCTATTAAAAACAATAGACCTGGAAAACAGATCAAGAAGAGGTAACAGACTGCATGATAACCATGACCAAAAAAGCCTGGATACAGCATTGCAGACATCATAAATGAAAGTTGTTCTCAATTTATTAGAATTAAAGGTCAAAGTGGAATTAGAAAGAAACTATCAACCATCTCTTGAAAGAAACCCCAAAATGAAAACTCTCAGGAATGTCATTGTTCAAATCTAGTCTTCAGTCAAAGAAAAACTGCTTCAAATAGCCTGCAAGAAAGAGTTTGAGTATCATGGAACTACAATCAGGATCACACAAGACCTGAAAACTATTACTCTAAAAAAAGAAAAAATCTTGGCATATGATCTATTTCAAAAGGCAAAAAAACTTATAACCAAGAATAATTTATTCTGAAAGTCTAAGTATAATCTACTTGGGGAAAAATTAATCCTTGATGGAATAGAGAACTTTGAAGCATCTCTAATGAAAAGACCAGATCTGAACTTTTTTTAATTGCAAAGAACTGGAAATTAAAGAGTTGTTCATCAGTTGGAGAATAATTGAACAAATTACAACCTATGAATATAATGGAATACTATTGTAGTATAATAAATGAAGAAAGAGACCTGAACAGATGCACAGTGAAGAGAGTAGAAGCAGGAGAATAATTTATATTTTTACATCAATATTGTAAAAATGAACAGTTCTGAAAAACTTATGAACTCAGATCAATCTGATGGGCAACCAAGATTTCAGAGGATTGCTAAATAGTTATGCCCATTTCATGACAGGGAGATGAAAGATTGACATACAGAATAAGAAACCTGTTTAAAGATGTGGCTAATGTTGGAATTTGTTTTGCTTGACTATGTTTATCTGATATAAGACGTCTACATTTCTATTCCTTTTCTTTGTTTCTTTTTGTTTCTTTCTCTTTTTTTTAGTGAATGTTAAAAGAAATGGAAAGGAGAAAAAAATAAGTGCTTGAACCTACAGCATGAACAAATCATAGAAACAACAGATAATTTCAACAAAGAAAATTATCAACAATGAGACAACATACCAATACTTTAAAATTTTGTCTTTAAATAGCTTTATAAACAAAAGAATGAACAGAATCTGAGATGCAACTAAAAAACTAGAAAAACATCAAATTAAAAAACCAACTAGACACCAAAATTAAAATGGCAAAAATCAAAGACAAAAATTAACTGACTGAAAGTAAAAAAGAAAACAATAAATTGAATTTTAAAAAGGATGTTAAAAAGCAACAAAGTAAATAAACTTTTAGCTGATATGATTTTTTAAAAGAAGGAAACCAAATTATCAATATAAAAAAAGAAAGAGGACAGTTTGCATAAAGAAGAAATATAAAAGGAATTAGAAACTACTTTGTTGAATTTTATGCCAACAAAACTGATGAACTGATAAAACCAAATATTATCCAAAAAACAAAATACCCAGATTAACAATAAAAGGAAACAGAATTTAAATAACTCAGTCTCAAAAAAAAAAAAAAGAAATTGAAGACTCTATAAATGATCCCCAAAGGGGAAAAAAAAGACCAGATACAAGTCAATTTTATCAAATATTCAAAGAATAATTAATTCCAATATTATAGAAGGTATTTGCTAAAATAGAAAAAAGGAGAGAGCCTACTAAATTTATTTATGATATAAATATATCTTTGATACTTAAAGGAGAGGAAAAAATTATAGACCAATATCCCTAATAAAAACAATAGTAATAGCATTTCTATAGTATTTTAGAAATATCTGATTTCATCCTCACAACAACCCTTGGAGGTAGGTGCTACTATTATTCTCATTTTATAGATGAGGAAACAGAGGTAGTCAGAGGTAAAGTGACTTGCCTGTCACATATAATCTCTGAAGACATATTTGAACTCATATATTCTTTTTTTTATTTTTGTTTAATTAATTAACTTAGAATATTTTCCCATGGTTACATGATTCATGTTCTTTCCTTCCCCTCCTTCCTCTCCCCTCCCAGAGCCAATGAGCAATTCCACCGGGTTTTACATGTATCCTTGTTCAAAACCTATTTCTCTATTATTATTATTTGCAGTAGAGTGATCATTTAAAGTCAGTATCCCCAATCATGAATTAATATATTCTTGACTCCATGTCTAGCATTCTCTTCATTGGACTATCTGGCTACCTTTATTTTCTTCTTTAATTTTCATTTTTTTAATCCCTTGTTTCATTTCATTCAAGTATTTTGTAATTATTATGGTCAAGTCATTTTTTCCTCAGGCTCTCCTTGTAGTTGTTGTAGGATTACTTTCATCTCTATTGGAAAATATCTAGGGTTTCAACAAAGTAGGGTAGTTAGAGTTATGGGAGAACCATTTATTTCCCATGCACAAAAGAAATGTTTAATATAAAAGGCTCTCATAAATGCACATTGAAAGGGACATGAATAGGCAATTTTCAGATAAAGAAATCAAAACTATCAATAAGCACATGAAAAAGTGTTCTAAATCTCTTATAATTAGAGAAATATAAATCAAAACAACTCTGAGGTACCACCTCACACCCAGCAGATTGGCTAACATGTCAGCAAAGGAAAGTAATAAATGTTAGAGGGGATGTGGCAAAATTGGGACATTAATGCATTGTTGGTGGAGTTGTGAATTGATCCAACCATTCTGGATGGCAATTTGGAACTATGCCCAAAGGGTGCTAAAAGACTTCCCTTTGAGATCCAACCATATCACTGCTGGGTTTATACCCCAAAGAGATAATAAGGAAAAAAGACTTGAACAAAAATATTTATACCTGTGCTCTTTGTGGTGGCAAAAAATTGGAAAATGAGAGGATGCCCTTCGATTGGGGAATGGTTGAACAAATTGTGGTATCTGTTGGTGATGGAATACTATTGTGCTAAAAGAAATAATGAACTGGAAGAATTCAATGTTTTTTATATTTTTATTTTGAATATTTCCCCATAGTTACATGTTTCATGTTCTTTCCCTCTCCCCATCCCCCCTTAGTCAACACACAATTCCACTGGGTTTTACATATATCATTGATTAAGACCTAATTCCATATTTTTGATAGTTGGACTAGAGTTATCATTTAGTGTCTTCATCCTCCATAATATCCCCACCAGCCCATGTGTTCAAGCAGTTGTTTTTCCTCTGTGTTCCTCCTCCCACAGTTCTGGAAGAATTCCATTTGAACTGGAAAGACCTCCAGGAATTGATGCAGAGTGAAAGGAGCAGAACCAGGAGAACCTTAAACACAGAGACAGATACAGTGGCACAATCGATTGTAATGAACTTCTCTACTAGCAGCAATGCAATAATTCAGGACAATTCTGAGGGACCTATGAGAAAGAATGCTATCCACATCCAGAGAAAGAACTGTGGTAGTAGAAACAGAAGAAAAACAACTTCTTGATCACATGGGTCGATGGGGATATGATTGGGGATGTAGACTAAACAATCACTCTAGTACAAATATTAATAATATGGAAATAGGTCTTGATCAATGACACATATAAAACCTTGTGGAATTGCTCATTGGCTACAGGATTGGGGTAGGAGGAGGGAAGAGAAAGAATATGAATCATGTAACCATGGAAAAATATTCTAAATCAATTAAATTTTTTTTCAAATAAAAAAATTAAAAATAAGTGCACGTTGATGGAAAAATTAAATAATAGGGATAACTATTGTTATGCTTTTCTAGGAGATGGAGATTTAAAAATTGGCCAATGGAACAGTTTTCAGGACTTCTGAAGAGACATTGTTACATTTCACCTGAGCTGTATACTGTCCAAACAACTCCTTTCAGGTTCATATCTCCTGGCAAACCATTCCAGGTTGAGCTCCATCCTTTGTCAGTAGTGTCTTCTCTGAAAAACAAAGTCACTCTGCTACCAAATATCTTGCTGAAGGAAGACACAGGATCTCTAATCCTTGTTATGGCAAGATCATAGGATTTTCAAAATGGAAGGGATATTGGTAAGGCTATCATATAGCCTGAATCCCAATTTTATAGATAAGGAAACTGAGGCTTAAGCCAGGTGACTCATCTAATGACATGTACCAGTAATTTATAGAAACTAGATTCAAATTCAGGATTTCTAAGTATAGTGACATGAAGAGAATTTAGGGTTCATGGGATTAGAGAAATCTGAGTCCTTTCTTTGTCCTGAGCTTTATAATTATATCCAAAGGGCTGGGTACAAAATAGGCATTTAATAAATACTTAGTAGTTGACCCATGTCATCTTTCTCTGAGGGAGAGGCAGACAAAACAGCAAGAATATTGTGATCTAGTTGGATTTGATGATTCTTATTGTCCCTCTCATCTCCAGGCTCCTCACACTTCTGGTATAAACTTGTTAGAGGTAGAAGATTAGTGAGTGATACTGAGTCAGAGACAAAGACTGTGAAAAACAGAGAAATGAAGATGAAGCCTGAGAGGCAAGGAAGAGAAGAACACAATAACAGAGAAATAGAGGCACAAGAGATGGAGAAAGAGGCAAAGCTGTTCATGGAAAAGGACAGAAATACAGAATACCAGAATTTCAGATTTAGAAGGGATCTTAGAGACCATCTATATCAGGGGTCGGCAACCTTTTTGGCCGTGAGAGCCATAAATGCCACATTTTTTAAAATGTAATTTCGTGAGAGCCCTACAGTGCTCACAGTGTGCGCTCCTGTAACAGCGCCTGAAAAAAAATTGACTTTATGGCTCCTGCAGAAAGAGCCATATGTTGCTGACCCCTGGTCTATATACTTGAATAAAATCTCTACTGGATTTGGAATCTTAAGAGTTCAAATTTTAACATTATCTTGTGTTACCTTGTATAACTTAGCTAATTTATCTCTCTCTGAACCTCAGACACTTCCTAGCTATGTGACTCTGGGCAAGTCACTTAACCCCCGTTACCTAGCCCTTACCATTCTTCTGCCTTGGAACTGTAAAGGTAAAATTTAGTGGTTGGACTTAAATTATGTGAAATAACGTGGTTGCTGGAGTTATTATATCTCAATTCAGAAGTTTATTTACAAAATAGAGTGGAAACAATAAAGTAGAGAAATGTGAGAGAGGTTAGAGAAATACCTATACTAGTCCTCAGCCAGGAGTAACTACGAGGCCTCCTTCAAGATAGAAGCTAGTCTCTTAGGAAACTAGGAAAGTAGTCAGCCCTTTTCATTCACCCAACAGGAGTCAGAATCTAAGTTGATGCCATGATCCAAGCCATAGTCTCCAGCGAAGTTCCCTCAAAGACTTATCTCCAGGATAATCAGTGGGCAGTGTCTGTGGGATTGAGTTGTCACCTCTAGAGGTATTAATTCTCCTCCTAGGATTCACATGTTTTTGAGTTGTCATCCAGTTTGGATTCACATATTGCTGAGTTGGCACATAGGTTGTAGTCTTTCTTTCGAAGGTACAAACTCTGTTGTAAGAGTTTCCCTTATTTTAAAGTTAAGTATGGGTGTATTCAATTTTGTTGATTAATTCAAAAGTAGTCAAAGTAGAGTTAATCTTGTCCTCACAATCTAGTGAGGTACTAAGGAGGGGCTATTAAGTTATTGTTTCAGAATAGGCAAAGAGAACCAAGAATTTCTCTTCACAGAACTAATACACAGTATTGATTCTAAGATGGAAGGTAAGGGTTTAAAAAAACAAAACAAAACCTAAGGAATTTCTGTCAGTTGGAGATTGGTTGAACAAATTATGGCATATAAATGTAATGTAATATTATTATGCCATAAGAAATGGCAAAAGGGACAGTTTCAGGCACACCTAGGAAAATTTGTATCAACTGATGTCGATAGTGACAATTTATATCTTAATTACAGTATTTTAAAGAGAAACAACTAAGAAAGATTTAATAACTGATAAATTTAGTGATATACAATGATTCCATAAGATCTATGATGAAATATGCTACCTACTTCTTGACAGAGAAATCATGAATTTAAGCTACAGGATAAGATTTATTTTCAGAGGACTCTGGGGATTCGTTTTGTTCCCAATGTATATTTGATATAAGGCCTTTGTTTTTCTTTCAGTTTTGGAAGGAAGTGGAAAGAACTATAGATAGGAGTTACCAATTTATTTTTAAAGAAAAATAAGAAAAGAGTCATTGAAATGTTTTTTTTGTTTTTTTTTAACCCTTGTACTTCGGTGTATTGTCTCATAGGTGGAAGATTGGTAAGGGTGGGCAATGGGGGTCAAGTGACTTGCCCAGGGTCACACAGCTGGGAAGTGTCTGAGGCCGGGTTTGAACCTAGGACCTCCTGTCTCTAGGCCTGACTCTCACTCCACTGAGCTACCCAGCTGCCCCCTGTTTTTGTTTTTTTTAATGCATAGAAGAGGGATACCTAGGCAGCTCAGTGGATAGAGAGCTAGGCCTAGAATCAGGAGTACCTGGGTTCAAATCTAGCCTTAGACACTTAGCTGTGTGGCCCTGGGCAAATTACTTAACCCCAATTGCCTATCCCTTACTGCTCTTCTGCTTTGGAACCAACCTAGTAGCAATTCTAAGACAAAAGGTATGTGTTTAAAATAAAATAAATGCATAGAAGGGAGAATAAGGAAAGCCAATAGAAAGCAGGCAAGCAGAGAAACTTTGAAAATAACATGTTGAATTTATAAACTTGGAGGGAGAAGTGAGCTGTACACAGTAAAGTTTTGCAGTTGTATGTAACATTTTTCTATTATGCTTTGCATGTGGAAATGCTCATCTTATTTGGAGCTGAAAAGTTCTGAACTTTAAAATTATATTAAAATTTTTTTAAAGGACAACCCTATTTTTATTATCCTGAATTGCCATCATAAATTCTTCTATTTCCACAAACAAAGCCACACAACTCAGCAATTTGTTTGATTTTTCTTTTGTCAACATATGATTGATCAGATTTCTATGGATGTCATACGCTCAAGACCTTTTGAGTCCATTTGCAGTTGATGGTGGCTCCACAGGCTTCACCTGGTATAAATGACTTTGGTAACATTTGACAAATCTAATGTCATGCAACTGTTGTAGGCATTCACATAGCTTATTCTAAAAGCATCACTGTAGGTTTTTTTTTTATCTTCATATCATATGCTCTAAGAATATTTTAGACACAGAAATGTTCATTTTCCCATAGCTGCTTTAGAGTAATTGATCCTATGTGTTGTTAATATTGTGTAGGTTTTGTTAGGAAGTTGTCTAAACCTGTGATGGTTCCATTTCACAGTTCCAAAATTATACATCAAGACTGGCATTATATGAGTGCTAACTGTTTTAAATATACTCTTCCTACTTAGCTGGGATTTCAGGATATCATAGAATATAATATGTGAAATGGACTCCTGATATATAATGTATTACTTTAGCGTAGGATATGTTATTTCACAGTGTTGCTGTATAAATCAAGTAAGATAAAGCATGTAATGTGCTTTGTAAAGCCTTATCTAAATCTAAAAGTTCTTATTGTCCACAACTATTTCAGAATCTATCAGCAACTGACCTTTTAGAACAAGGATTTCTGGGAGGGCATTATGAAGGCATCTGAGATTGCAGAATGTTCTGAGGGAAAAGATGCCAGAGGAAGGATATGGGAGAAAAGGTAGAGTTCTATGTATTCATCTGTATTTGACATGTTGGGATCATATGGGAGATGCTAGTGCTCAGATTTGCCCCATTCTTTTATTCAGAGATATTATGAAGAGCAGCTGATTGCCATGGCCAAGGGTAGTGTGGTTTGTGTAGTAGTCAGTGTTGAATGGTTTGGTGGCCATTGTCCCTTAGAGACATCTTTCTTCCCCTATGACTCTAAGCAGCAGAGGAAGTGGCTATATTAAGCAGGAAAAAGCCATTTCCTTCCCTTGTAGCCAGACACTTAGCACTGGATGTTAAATTTCCATTGAACTGGGCTGGCTTGACCTTTGTGTTCTCCTTCCTCTTGCATTTTTTGTCTGCTTCTTCTTGATATTGGTGACTCCATTGGTCAATAAAGGAAATGAGCATGTTGTTCTTGCATATTGTTATTTGCAGGATAGAGGATGGGTACTAAGGTGAGTCTGGAATAAGGGCAATAAAAACATCTATTCTCTTTCCCTTCTCTCCTCTGGGAGAAACAAGGAAGAGTCTGGATTTTCCTCAGATCCCCACCAGGTGGAATTTCCCAAGATAGTTTTCAAAGCCATCTCAAGATGATAAGCAGGGAGAGATTAGGAACCCAATAAGAATCAGAAATTTACCCATGACTACTGGTCAATAAACTATGGCCAAGTGGATCAAATCAGAACCACTGCCTATCTTGGTATGGCCTGGAAGGTAAGAATGGTTTTTACAGTTTTTTTTAAAATTAATATAATTTTATTTTAAAAATATTTTTCCATGGTTTACATGATTCATGTTTTCTCCCTCCCCTCTTCTCTTCTACCTCCTAGAGCTGACAAGCAATTCTCCCAGGTTATACATGTATTATCACTTAATACCCATTTCCATATTATTAATTTTTATAAGAGTAATCTTTTAAAACCAAAACTCCAAATCATATACCCATATAAACAAGTGATAAATCGTATGTTTTTCTTCTGAATTTTTATTCTCACAATTCTTTCTCTAGATGTAGATGGCATTCTTTCTCATAAGTCCCTCCGAATTGTCTTGGATCATTGGATTGCTATTAGTAGCAAAGTCCATTATGTTTGGTTGTCCCACAATGTTTCAGTTACTGCGTATAATATTTTCCTGGTTTTGCTCATTTCACTCTGCATCAGTTTCTTATAGGTCCTTCCATTTCTTATAGAAATCAAGTATTCCATCACCATCATATACCACAATTTGTTAATCCCCTCATTTTAAAATTTTGCCACTACAAAAAGCACAGCTATAAATATTTTTGTACAAACAGAACCTTTCTGATTTTTAAAAATCTCTTAGGGATACAAATCTTGTAGTAGTATTGCTGCACTACAGTATTATGTAGTAGTAGTATCAAAGGGCATGCATTCTTTTAAAGTCCTTTGGTTGGGGGAAGTAGGCAGCTGGGTAGCTCAGTGGATTGAGAGTCATGGCCTAGAGATCCTAGGTTCAAATCTGGCCTCAGACGCTTTCCAGCTGTGTGACTCTGGGCAAGTCACTTGACCGCCATTGCCTACACTTACCACTCTTCTGCCTTGGAGCCAATACACAGTATTGACTCCTAGATGGAAGGTAAGGATTTAAAAAAAAAAAATGTTTATTGGAAAATCCCCTTTGGAGGTGCATTTTCCCAGAGACAGTGTTTCCAGAATCCCAGAGCTTGTTTCTGTGTGGTATTTTCTGCATGACTCTATGTGGATGTGTTAAAGCATTGTTTTTCCTTGTTCTAAACTACTTTGGTGGTTCTTTGTTTTTCAAGGTTGACACCATAAATAAAGAGTTCTTGGAACACAAACACGCATTTATTTACATATTGTCTATGGCAGTTTAGCCCAGAAATGTATTTGTGATGAACTTTAGATGGCGCTCTCATCATGCTACTGCTCAGGGCACTACAAAATGGGATAACACAGTCAACTAGGAGTGTTTTGAATACTACATGATCACCTTATCAAGACAATTTATTGCTATTTTTAAAATTAGTGCATACCTATCATGTCAAAACAAGAAAAGATGATAAAAGGGGACTTTTAATGCCATACTTTTTGTTAATTGAAAAATTTTATTTAATTAATTGATTTAGAATATTTTTCCATGGTTGCATGATTCATGTTATTTCCCTCCCCTCTTACCCCCACCCAGCCAACAAGTAATTCCACTGGGTTTTAAATATGTCATTGATCAAGACCTATTTTCATATTATTAATATTTGCATTAGGGTGATCGCTTAGAGTCTACATCCCCAATCATGTCCCATCAACCCATGTAATCAAGCAACAAGTTTTCTGTATTTCTCCTCCCATTTATATTCCATTACAATCAATTGTGCTACAGTGTGTCCATTTCTGTGTATAAGGTTCTCCTGGTTCTGCTCCTTTCACTCTGCATCAATTCCTAGAGGTCTTTCAAGTTCACATGGAATTCCTCCAGTTCATTATTCCTTTGAGCACAATAGTATTCCATCACCAACAAATACCACAATTTGCTCAGCCATTTCCCAATTGAAGGGCATCCCCTCATTTTCCAATTTTTTTGCCACCACAAAGAGCACAGGTATAAATATTTTTGTTCAAGTCTTTTTCCTTATTATCTCTTTGGGGTATAAATCCAGCAGTGGTATGGCTGGATCAAAAGTAATGCCACACTTTTAAGGCACAGTGGAGTGTGGATTATTTTGTGATCAAATTAGATGGCAAATCATTGGGTTTAATATGCAAATGACACTATAACTTTATTTTAAAAATACAATACACACTGACACAAATATAATATACAATATAAAATACAATACACACTTACAAACTAAGTACTCACCACAATAATCCCAACTCAGAGAAAAGCAATGGTCAGAAAAAGGAAAATTTATCTATTTTTAATTTTTTTAAATTTGTTTATTCAAAAAATATTTTTCCATGTTTATATGATTCAATTTCTTTCTCTTCCCTCTTCTCTCTCTCCCCTCCCAGAGCCAACAAGCAATTCCACAGGGTTGTACAAATGCTGTCACTTGATACCTATTTCCATATTATTCATTTTTGCTATAGAGCAATCTTTTCTTGAAGCCTAAGCCCCAAATCACATACCCATATATACATGTGATAAGTGATGTCATGTTCTTCTTTTGCATTCCAACTCCCATAGTTTCTCTCAATGTAGTTAGCATTCTTTCCCATAAGCCCTTTAGGAGTGTCCTAGCTTGTTGCATTTTACAATGTATTGTTCCACAGTGTTTTACTTTCTGTGTACAAAGTTCTTCTGGTTCTGCTCATTTCACTCTGCATCAGTTCACTGAGGTTCTCCCAGTTCATATGGAAAGTCTCCAAATCATCAATCCTTACAGCACAATAGTCCATCACCATCATATTTCACAACTTGTTCAGCCATTCCTAAATCAAGGGACATCTCCTCAGCTTCCAATTTTTTTTCCACTACAAAGAGTGCAGCTATGAATATTTTTGTACAAGTATTTTTCCTTATTATCTCTTTGGAGTACAAACCCAGCAGTGGTATTGCTGGATCAAAAGGTATTCATTCTTTTAAAGCCCTTTGTGCATAATTCCAAGTTGCCTTCCAAAATGACTGGATTAATTCACTACTTTACCAGCAATGCAATAGTGTGCCGATTTTGCCATATTGGCCAATTTACCAGGTGTGAGGTGGTACCTCAGCGTTGTTTTGATATGCATTTCTCTAAATATGAGAGATTTAGAAAACTTTTTCATGTGCTTATTGATAGTTTTGATTTCTTTATCTGAAAACTGCCTATTCATGTCCCTCGACCATTTGTCAGTTGGGGAATGACTTGATTTTTTTGTACAATTGACTTAGCTCCTTATAGATCTGAGAAATGAGACCTTTGTCAGAAGTTTTTGTTATAAAATGTTTTCCCCAGTTTGTTGCTAAAATTGGAAAATTTAAAGTGGAATATCTCTTTACAGCAGAAATTTCTTGACAAAAATAAAAATGAAAAACAAGGCTGCAACCAAAGTAAGTTTCAGACTGGCTCATTTGTTGCCAAGAAAGGCAAACTATTTACCATAGTAATGTGTTTCATTGCAGCAGCTGAAAAAAATGTGTCCTGAGAAAATAAACTTGTTTAAGACTCTTGGGCCATTTCAGCTCAATTAAAATCATATACTTGAGGGTTGATATTATTATTTGGCAATACCTTTCTATGTGAAAAGATATTTTCTTTTTCAAAAATAGCATTTTAGGGCAGCTGGGTAGCTCAGTGGATTGAGAGCCAGGCCTAGAGACAGGAGGTCCTAGGTTCAAATCCGGCCTCAGACACTTCCCAGCTGTGTGACCCTGGGCAAGTCACTTGACCCCCATTGCCTACCCTTACCACTCTTCCACCTATCAGTCAATACACAGAAGTTAAGGGTTTAAAATACCAAAAAAAAAAAAATAGCATTTTATTTTCCCCTATTACATGTAAAAACAATTTTAACATTTTTTAAAGTTTCCATATTCTCTCTTTTCTTCTGACCTTTCCGCCCTCACTCCTTCCTTGCTCTCCTCCCTCCTTGAGATGTTAAACCATAAAGATGTGTAAACATGTAAAACATTTTTCTATATTAGTCATTTTGTGGAAGAGATCTCAAATTAAAAAAAAAAAGAAGAAGAAAGAAAATGAATTATAGCATGTTTCCATCTGTATCCGTAGTCCATCAGTTTTTTCTTGGAAGACAGAAGGCATTATGAAAAGATTTTCAAAGATGAAATATATGCCAATACTTTTGATTTTGTATCTTGACCTACAAAGCCTAAAATATTTACTCTCTGGCTCTTTACAGAAAAGAGTTTGTTGACCCTTGCCCTAGACCAGGGGTCGGCAACCTTTTTGGCCGTGAGAGCCAGAAACGCCACATTTTTTAACATGTAATTTCGTGAGAGCCGTACAGTGTTCACAGTGCGCGCACCTGTAACAGTGCGTACTCCTGTAACAGCGCCTGAAAAAAAAATTGGCTTTATGGCTCCTGCAGAAAGAGCTATATCTGGCCCTCAAAAGAGCCAGATATGACTTGAGAGCCATACATTGCCGACCCCTGCCCTAAACTATTGCTGCTAATCAATCAAAAGCCTAGGATTAATGGGGAAGAGAAGAGGGCCTAACCACATGGGATATCCTGGTTTGCTCTAACCCCTTTCCCTATTCATTGCTACATGTAGGAATTTATTACAGGAGGAACACCCATCATCAGGGCTCATCTACATCATATGTGGGTTTACTCTACAAAGGCAACTCTATTGCATGGTATAAATACCTTTTACATAAGAGGAGGAACATTTGCTATTATTCTAGGATGTAACATAATCCCTGGCATGGATATAACTATAGATAAAAGGATGCTCTTCAAGCATCTGCTTCATATTGGCATCAGAGGTAGAAAGGTGAGTAAGTAAAGGACAGGCAAAGAACATGTTTCCCTTTAGGATGCAGGATGTAAGATCTACTGAGGGTGCTGTATTGACATCAACCTCCAGATGGCCATCCAAGTCCTGAGCTACCAGCCTTAGCTCCTTTCAGTCCCTCCCCACATGTGAAGACAGGTTTTCAGCCTTCTTTTTACTATCTTAGCCTGAAATTCCTACCTAGCATGTAAAATATAAAAACCTTCAACAATAATGCATAATTTACGATTTGGCTCATTTTCTCCACCATATTTGGGATTTTAATCACCAACTTTACATGATCTCAAAGTTCTACATAGTCACATTATATATATATATATATATATCATTATATATATGCATATATATAAAACATTATAGACTCAAGTACATTTACTGAATGAGATTAAAAATGAAAGCTATAAGTTCTCAGTCAGTATACTAGGTGAAAGTTCTTGGTGCTGCAGCAGGTACATCACTCCAAGATCCAAGATTAGTCCCCATTCCCAACTCTACTCAATCTTCTCTTGTTGGTTTCCATTGTCTCTCTCTGTTGTCTCTAGTATTTCAGAGAGGCCTGTCTCAATATAACAGACAGAATGACTCTCTACTCTGAAATAAGATGCTGCAAGTTCAGGGTCTGCTCCATCCTTACCATGTTTGGTGTGTTTCCTATAGGCAAAAGAGATTTCCTTTGTTTTGTTTTGTTTTCTTCTATTTAAGAAACATTATATATATTCTGAAGTCCTGGGTTCAAATGTGGTCAAATGTGACCTTTAGACACTTCTTAGATGTGTGACCCTGGGCAAGTCACTTAATCCCACTTGCCTAGCCCTTATTGCTCTTCTACTTTGGAACTGATACTTAGTGTCCATTCTAATATAGAAGGTATGGATTAAAAAAAATTTTTTTTATTGATGTTTTCTGTTTCTTACATTGCCACCCTATCCTATGCATCCCTCCCACCTCCCACCCTTCTCGTAGCCATTCTCTTTTGGCAAATAGTATTTTTTTAAGCAAGGGGGGGGGGGAAGTTGCACACATATATTTAAAAAGTCTAAAAAATGTGCAATATGTAACATCTGTGGACTTATCACCTATTTGAAGGAGTGGGTCCCACTTATCCTTATAATTTTGTTAAATTTAGTAATCAACTTTACTACTAATAGCAATGAAATGATCCAGGACATCCCTGAGGACTTGTGAGAAAGAATGCTATCCACATTGAGAAAAACTGGGAGTAGAAACGAAGAAAAGCATATGATCTATCACTTGTTTATATGGATATATGATTTGGAGTCTCAGTTTTAAAAGATTACTCTATTACAAAAATGAATAATATGGAAATAGGTATCAAGTGATCACACATGAATAACCCAGTACAATTGCTTTTCAGATCCAGGAGGGGAGAACAAAGAGGAGAGGGAGAAAAAATGAATCATGTAACCATGGAAAAATATTTAAAAATAAAAAATAATAATTAAAAATTTGTTACATTTACTTTTGATTTTTTGGTATATTGTTCTTTCTGTTTACATTGTAGTTATTGTATATATTGTTTTCTTGCCTCTCCTCACTTCACTCTGCATCAGTTTACATGGATCTTTCCATGTTTCTCTGTCATTTTTTTCTCAAATCATTTTTTTTAGAGTATAGCAGTATTTAATTTCATTCATGTACCACGATTTGTTTAGCCATTCCCCGATCAATGGGCATATACTTTGTTTCCAATTCTCAACTATCACAAAAAGCAGTGCTATAAATATTTTGGAGCATATAGGGATAGTTTTTCTTTTTTTTTACTACTCTATTTTAAAATTTTATTTTTTAGAAAAAAATTTTCCATGGTTCTATGATTCATGTTCTTACTCTCCCCTCCACCTCCCCAGCCCCACTCCCCATAACCGACACACATTTCCACTGGTTTCTTCATGTGTCATCTATCAAAGCCTATTTCCATATTATTAATAATTGCACTAGGTTGATTGTTTAGAGTCTACTTTCCAAATCATATCCACATCAACCCATGTGTTCAAGCAGTTGTTTTTCTTTTGTTTCCACTCCTGTAGTTCTTCCTCTGAATGTGAGTAGCGTTCTTTTCCATAAATCCTTCAGAAATGTCCTGAATCATTGCATTGCTGCTAGTACAGAAGTCCTTTGCATTTGATTTTACCACAGTGTATCAATGGGATAATTTTTCTTATCTGTGGCTTCCGTGGAATATAAACCTAATTCTCTAATTCAAAAGATATGGACATTTTAGTCACCTTATTTTCATGATTCCAAATTCCTTTCCGAAATAGTTATACCATTTCACAGCTCCACCAACAATGTATTAGTGGGTCTATCTTTTCATAATCCCATCAACATTGCACTGTTTTCAAAAAAATAAATTTTGCCAATTTTCAAGGTGTGAAGTAATTATTTTAGTTGCATTTCTTTTATTATTAGTGATTTGGAGCATTTTTTTCATGTGGCTGTGAGTACTTTGCAGTTCTGTTTATTCATATCTTTTGACCATTTTCTATAGATTGACTATTAGTCATATATGTATGCACACATTCTCATACATGTACCTATAGATATATGTAAATTATTTGTATTTCTTAGATAATAAATCCTTGTCAGAGAAATTTGATATGAAGATTTTTTTCCCCATTTGACCACTTCTTTTCTTATCCTAGATGCATGGAATGTTGTCTGTGCAGAAGCTTCTCAGTTTTGTTGTCTCTATCTTTTGTTTGGTTAAGAATATACTTTTTAGAATTGATTTTTTAGAACTTTTTACTTTTTTCATTGTTTATTTTTGATCTGTGCTTTCTTTCATAACATGGCTAATATGTAAATATGTTTTGCATGACTGCACATGTATAATTTATATCAAATTGCTTGCCATCTCAGGGAAGGCAGAGGAGAGGGAGGGAAGGAGATAATTTGGAACTCAAAATTTAAAAAAACAAATGTTAAAAATTATTTTTATATATCATTGGAAAAAGATAAAATATTTTAAATTGTGGTAAGAATGTATCTTTTACTTACAGCTGTGGGAAAGATACAATCTGTTACTCTAATTTTTTTGTAGTATGATTTTTAATATTAAGGTCATATATCCATTTAAAATGTTTCTTGTTTATAAAAGTCTCTAGCATGTGCTACAAAGAGCTACTTTAAGCAACATCCTTTATATTAAAATACCCTGGGCAATTCAGTTCCAAACTTTCTATTTAGTTAGGGCCTGAGTGAGAGGGGTAAGGGTGAGGGTATAGAAGGGCCTAGCCAAACAGAAGTTATATAATAAAAGACAAATTTTGCTTGATTAACTTTTTCTTTGAGTTTAAAAAAAATGATTTGTCAAGAACAACATTTAGCACCAAATTCAATCAATTAATCTTGCTTTGTAATAGTTTATATTTAAATCAATGAAATCCAACTTTTCAATTGCTTCCTAAAAATCTTCATCAAGATTCTTTGTTTATATATTCATTTATGCTTGTTTTCCCTCTGATATGGTTATATCTTGTTTGTGTTTTGTTTTGATTCTACTTGTTTTGGTTTGATTTATTTCATAATAATTTTTATATATGTATTTATATGGGGGAGGTAGTTGATTAGGATGCCCAATTTATTTTTCTCTCAGCCCAGTTGATGAAATCACAGTAATTAAGCATTACAGGGACCAGTTGTTAATATTTTAAATTGCACTTCAGCAAGGATAGTTTTCACTTTGTTTTTGTTATTGTTCAGTTATGTCTGACTCTGTGATTCCATTTGGTGTTATCTTGGAAAAGATTCTAGAGTGGCTTGCCATTTCCTTCGCCAGCTCATTTTACAGATGAGAAAACTGAGACAAACAGGGTTAAATGACTTGCTCAGGGTCACACAGATGGTAGGTGTCTGAGGCTGGATTTGAACTTAGATTTTCCTGATTCCAGGCCTGGTACTCTATCTGCTGAGCCACTGAGCTAACTCCCTTTCATTTTGTTAACTCTCTCTTAAATATAAAGGATCTCTTGATGGAATTAGAAGGCTGCTAGACATTGGTTAGCTAAGGATCAACCATAACCCTGGTGGTACTTTAAAAAATACTCTCTAGAGCAGGGGTCGGTAACCTTTTTGGCCGTGAGAGCCATAAACGCCACATTTTTTAAAAATGTAATTTCATGAGAGCCGTACAGTGCTCACAGTGTGCGTTCCTGTAACAGCACCTGAAAAAAAATTGACTTTATGGCTCCTACAGAAAGAGCCATATCTGGCCCTCAAAAGAGCCAGATATGGCTCGAGAGCCATATATTGCTGGCCCCTGCTCTAGAGAATGTAAAAAAAGAGTTAAGGCAATATAGCCTTGAGGAAAGTAATCCTTGACAGTAGAGAAGGTAGCCAACTATTGATTCAAGAAAAATTAGCCCTAGCAATTAGGAATCAAACTGCAGAAAGTAATGAACCCAGAGAGCTCAGCTAAGACTGTCTAGTAGGGATGCTGAACCCTGAGGGGATCAGCATGAGGATGCCAAAGTGAAAAGAAAAGACAACTGGGCCCTGTAGCACCAGAGATATGAGTTGCCTTGGCCGTGCTTGTTCACTATATTCGCTCTTTTTAATATTAGAGTATTTTTTTCTATGTTACCAGTCTTCTTGCCAGTGCTATTTGGAGTTGTGGGAGAGCATGACCTAGGTTTACAAGGGAAATGTCTTATTATTTATTAAACTATTTTTCATGCTATGCCATTCCAGTAAATTTTGCTTTGAGCTAATTGTGTCAACTGACTATTAAAGGTAAATGCACTGGTAGAGGATCTTGAGCTATTGTTTTAGAAGTCTGCAGAATACCCTGAATCAGGGAGGAGTCATCTTCCTAATGCCCCGATTAATTTTTTCATATTCAAGAGTAGGGAGGTTTGTTAGTTGGTGCTCCACCAGGAGGGCTCATCCAGTATATATTTTTGTGTTTCTTTGCAGTTTAAGGGAACCACTAGGCAAAAAATTAGGCTTTTTTCCCTTCTGTTTTCAGACTGAAACTGATAATCAAATTCCTGGTATGTTTCCTTTTCAAATCAGACCATTTTCTTTGAGATAACTTTTGCATGACTAGATACTTAAATACTAATGGCTGTTGTCTTACTATGTTCTTTACATATATGGAAGTTGATATAATTAATTGTATGTTGACATAATTAATTAGAGTACTGGCACATGGCAGTGAATACATTCAAGATCACTTAACAGTCTCTTAATTAAAGATGTTTCATAATTTGTGGGGAAATGATAATGAGAGCATTCTATATAAGATGCTAGATTTCTATCCTATCATTCCCAAGTCATTTCAATGATTCTGAACTCCCTCCTACCATTGTTCAAACTCCATTCTTTATCTCCTACTGCCTGCTCCTTTTTTTTCCCCTATTGGCCTTAACCCAACTTCCTCAATGGGCCATTCTAAGAAACCCAACTCAATCCACTATGCTCTCTGAAATGCCTATTTCTTAGGTAATAAACTAGCTTTCATCTTAAACTTTTTCACTCTATTATCTTGCACTGAGACCTGGCTCTCTCCTGATGGCACAGCCTCTCTTTCTAACACTGGTTGCATTTTCACTCATTATACCAGTCCTCACTGTCATGATTGAAAGAATTGGAATATTCCTTAATCCTATGAGCAGCCACTTCCATGATTTCTCTCTACCATGATTACTCAGTATCTTCTCCTTTGAAGTTCATTCAGTCCCTAATTATCAACCAATCATGATTCTACCAACTTTCAGGACACTCTTTCCTTCAGTAAGTTCAGTGTCTGGTTCAGAGCCAGCTCCCATTGGCTCACCATAAAATTGATTCTGGATTTAGTTAGTATGGCTTAGACAATTACACTTTAGAATTCCTAAGCTCAAGTGATCCACCAATCTCTGCCTCCTTTAGTAGATATTACAGATGTGATGATAAACTTTTCAAGAAGAGTTATAGGCACCCATCATCTGTGACATGAAGAATATGCTTCAGTTCCTCTTTGATTTCAGAAACAATATGTGCTCATTGACTGATGTGAAACAGAGGCTGATGCTATTTTTTTCTCTAGGTGTTTTTCTGGAACTTCTCTGTGAAATACAGAAGCTACTTTTTGCAATATTAACTATAAATAATCATGGAGATGGATTTTCCCAGAATTTCTCTTCTCTCTAACTCCTGCCTTCAAACTAGGGGACTTCAACATACATATTGTTACTTGCTCAAATAGTTTAACTTCCCAATTCCTTGAAATATTCATTTCCCATGACCTATTCCTCCACCACAGCTGAGCTTATCTATAGGGATCTGGTCAGTACCCTTAATCATCATCTACAAGTGTTCTACATCCATGTTTATCCAGTTCTAAAATTCCTTTATCTGAGCATACTCTATTGTTATTCTACCTCTCCTCTCTGTCTTACAAGTCCAAACTCTGCTCATGGTCCTCAAAACAGCATTTGTTCCCTTGAATTCCTAAGTTTGTTCCTAGGCCATCACTCTTGTACTGGCTTCATTTTCTTCACTTCCCCATTTTGACCACTTGATAAGCCAGTTCAACTCTACATTCTCTTCTTCTTTTGATTCCTTTATCCTGTCATTGATCTTGTTCTGCTAAAACCTTAGCATTGTTTCTACCATTTGATGCCTTTGCTCCAATGAACATGCTTCTGGGAAATTAAAAAACAAAAACAACTAACAGATCAACTACGAATTTATATTGTGTAACCTCAATTGATTGCTCACTTCTGTAAGATGGTCCCTTTATACCTCCTTAATTGATTCATTATCCCACTTACCCCAGTAGCTGTAACAAAACTTTGCATCCCTCCTCAAGAATCCCATGACTTTCACTTTCCCCATATTCTCAGCTAAGAATCTTGCCTCATATTTCACTAAAAATGTTATGCCATTTCCCAAGAGCTTCCTCTTCTCTTCTCCTTATCTCACACTATGATGCCTTCTGCAACTGTCTCCCCCTTCATGTCCATGTCTCTCATGAAGAGCTAACCCTCCTTGCAAAGGCAAGTTCCTTCATATGCAAAAGTGATTCCATTTCATCCCATCTTCTCCACAAGATTGCCCTCTCCAACATCTCTACTCTTACTTATCTTTAATCTCTTTCCATCTATTGGCTACTTCCCTACTGCTTACGAACATACTCATGTCTCCTCTATCCACAGATGAGATAATATTTGTTAAGCACTTAGCAAGGGGACTGGAAAATTGTAGATGCTTAATAAATGCCTTTTCTCTTTATTCCCCAGCCCTCTGCCCCAAAACACTCACTTGATCTTTCCATCCTGCTAGCTATCATACCATGTATCTCTACCCTTTTGTGGCTAACTTGAGTAGGCCATCTACATAAGTGGTTCCACATCCTTTTCTCTCATTCTCTTAACTCTCTGTAGCAGAGGTATTAAATAGGCTTTGTGACACCTAGAGCTCTATAATGCTGCCCTAATGGTATTAAAATATATTTGGGAAATATTTAACAAATAAAAATACAATAAAACAGGTCATGTTAATACCTTTCCTTCCTTCCTTCCTTCCTTCCTTCCTTCCTTCCTTCCTTCCTTCCTTCCTTCCTTCCTTCCTTCCTTCCTTTCTCTCTCTCTCTCTTCTCTCTTT
>NC_058133.1:256856723-256870820 GCF_016433145.1 Gracilinanus agilis | reverse complement strand
CTTTCTTTCTTTCTTTCTTTCTTTCTTTCTTTCTTTCTTTCTTTCTTTCTTTCTTTCTTTCTTTCTTTCTTTCTTTCTTTCTTTCTTTCTTTCTTTCTCTCTTTCTCTCTTTCCCCTAAAACTCTTGACTTCTGTCTTAGTTTCCCTTCTAAAAAAGAAGAGCTAGGCAATAGGGATTAAAATGCGATTTTCCCAGGGTCATATAGTTAGAAAATGTTTGAGACTAGATATGAACCCAAGTCCTCTCAACTCTAGGCCTAGTGCTCTATCCATTGTGTGTAATGCAGGGTTACTGCAAGAATCCCTTGCATTTGCAAAACTACCAGAAGCAACCCTGACAGTTGGAGAAACAGAATGTTGACCCAGCCAGCCGGTGGTCTCATGGCAAAAACCGTTGGAGCCTGGGACTATAAATATCCCTGGAGTATCATTCTGGGGGCTGATTTCCTTTGACCTGACCCAGACATCCTGCTATCCCCTGCATCTCCCCATTGGGCCCTGGGAGGAGGGAAATTTGGGGGGAGGAGAAAGTGGGAAATTAGTTTCCTTAGGTAGGCAGGGACGACCTTAAACCACCCTCATCTGTTAATCTGCTCTATCCTTCTATATCAGGGCAGTGAAATTTATCCCTGGCTGAGGGGCTGGTTCCCTCAGCTAGACCCTACCTTCTGTGACCCTTCCCTACCACTGGCTTCACCCTTAGCAATTAGTTCCCCTGACCTTAACCCTCTTCCCTCAGTTTACCCTTAATAAACCCTAGGCCTTTATTCAAAGAGCCTCTGTTGATTTAATATACTATCAATTAGGGACAAGATTGAAGGGGAAAGATAACTTTCCGTTGTTTCTTGAGGGCTAAACCAGGCATTCATCTTGGCCAGGAAGGGAACCAGGTTCACTTCCTGTGGGCTTGAAGTTTCTCTCCAGAAGGGAGGGGCTTCTTACTCCTCCCCTCAAGGGAGCCTACTATCAGCTGTTGTTTTGAATTGGGGAGGTGCCATTTAAAAGTAGTGTTCTTGGACACGTGGGAGCTTTGAGACTACATTACCCATGATTCCAATGGGTCTTAGGGCCTGAGAACGTCGAAGGTCCCCACACAGGGGGAGTTTAAATTCAGGGGGAGGGCCTAGAGGAGGCCTCTTGACCTTCCTGAGGACTGGCTAGAATATGGCCTCTGGTGGTAAATGTAAAAGATAGGCTCGGTCATATATATTTTACCAACATGGCCATGGCTTTAATTAAAATACTAATTTCTATTATTATATCAGTCTTTATCATTTTTAATCGTAACACAGCAGGGAGGTGGATTAAAACATCTCAGCCAGACCCACACAATCTCTGGCTCACTCAAATCATCCTGTACAAAGTTATAGTCTCCCTGTTTAGAAGACCCAGCTGATACCACCCAGGCCCTCAAAAACAAGCCTCTTACTACCCTATTAGCCTAAGTAGCCACATCTATTATTCTTATACAACATGTGTTACTTAACTGCCTCTAATACATGGTTTTCTAAGTTAATATGTGGCTTCAGGGATCCTTATATAATTAGTAGGCCCAATTTTTATTTGAATTTGATGCTATTGCCCCTTAGTATGGCTTCTGACATCTTGGTTCAACTGGAATTGCTCTCTCCAAAGTTATTAACAACCTCTTAATTTCCAAATCTAATGACATTTTGTCAATCCTTGTCCTTCTTGATCTGTTTGCAGCTTTTGACACTGTTGTTCAATACCTTCTTCCCCTTGATAGTCTCTTCTCTCTAGGTTTTTGTGATCTCACTTCTCTCTTGCTTCTCATTCTGTTTGTCTCATTATTCCTTATTCTCCTTTGCTGATCTTCATCCAGGTCATGCCGGTTAGTCATGGGTTTCCCCCAGAAGGCTCCTTTCTTTTTCCCTCACCTTGTAACTTCCAGGTTCACATTTCCAACTGCCTTTTGGACATCTTCAACTGTTCTACAAAATGACTAATATGGAAAAAATGTTCTACATGATTGTGTATGCAAAATCTATATCAGGTTGTACATGCAAAATCTATGCCAGATTCTCAGGAAGTGGGGAAGGGGAGAAGAGGAAGGCAGGGAGGAAGATAATTTGGAACTCAAAAAAGAAAATGTTAAAATTTGTTTTTACATGCCATTGGGGAAAAAATAAAATATTATTAATAGACTGGGGGAAAAGACAGTGGTGCCACAAAAATCCAGAGAGCAAAGAGTATTAAGTACATTGTGCTCCTAATAATAGCAGATAGATGAATTTTTTTCATAATTTAACATTACCTGATTCTGTATCACCAGATATACTTAGAAGAGTAATATAGTAAATGTAGAAGCTGCATGTGAGGATAACATTTTGTGGTGTGTGAGTATTTAAAATGTAAATTATCAATGTAAAAATTTTAAAACTAAATGTCAAATTTCACCTTTTAAAAATATTTTTCTTATTAAAAGAATAATCAGAAAAAAAAGAAATACCTCTGTCTTCGTTCACAAAATTAATATTTGCTTAAATTAATATTTGCTTAAGTCACTCTGTTTTTTACCACTACTACCAATGAGTATGTATATTTCCACATACAAAGAATAGAAAAGAGAGGATTATATACATAATTGCAATCTCCATTACAAAGAACATACTCTTTCTAAGAAGCACATAATAAATTCATCATGTTGGTTTTAAAATTTCTTGACTGTGTCTCCCTTTGAACCTACTTCTGTTTTCTTCTGTCATTTAAAATGATTAAATGACACTCTTTCCCTTAACCTTTAAAAAATGTATCTCTGGCCCCCTTTATCTGCTCCCCAAAAGTTTCCTCTAGCAATTGTGGGGGGGAGGGAAGGTCCTCCTTTATGACAAATAAGCATAGTCCAGCAAAATGAACTCACATGAGTCATGTCTGAAGTATGTCTCATCCTGAATCATCCATCAGGTGGGTAAGTTACATGCTTCATCATTAGTCCTCATGGTGACCTAACAATTTTTTTACCTCTCAATGAATTATTTCTCTGGGCCCAGGATGAAAACAAGTGAAAGAGATAAGTAGGACAAGCAGAGGAACAAGTTATAACCTCTTAATACTTTTCCAATTATTTTATATGTTTTAGACTAATTTCAACAACTAGATTCAAAGCTTCCTGAGCACAGGGATAATGTAATCTGTATTGTCCCATTTCTCACAATGCCTAGAACAACTTCAAGGTGAACAAAATGTTCATTCACTTCTATCAAATCCAATTTGACAATCCTATATTAAAGCACTTACTATATGTCAGGCATTGTTGAGATCTTACTATTTTCCAGGCATTGTTAAGATTTACTAAGCTGGCACTATTTACCAGACATTGTTGCTGGGATCCAAAGCCAAAAGAGAGGTACTTCATGCTTAGATGATTTGTTCTGATGGTATAAAATGTATATAATGTGTAGCTCTGACATTTAACATTTCCTTTTTTCTGCTGTCTCTTGCGCAGTTCTTGAAATATCTTATCTAGCCTGGAAACCTTTCCCTGAGTGAGATTGGAGAATCTACTCTTTGGAGAATTTAGGGGACAGTGATGGTCTGGAAGTGAGAGGATAGAAGGCATTTTCTAGGACTGAGTAGCATGTGGTGAGGTTTAGGAGCCAGTCATAGCCTTATATGGCATTCCTGCTGGGGCAGAGTCCTGCCTTGTATTACTTCAAAAGGATAAAGAAGCCACATCCTGTAAAGAGCCTGGTTAAAGGTGAGCAAAGAGAAGTCAGGTTTTTGGAAATGAGATGATAGAATGCTGGTAAAAGGGAGATGAGAGGAAGAGCAAAATATCTAGGTATTTGACCGTGCAGCCTCTGCCCTTCCTCTTAAGAACCTTTTGTTTGCTCATCAACATTCATTTTTGTCATTGTTGTTCAGTCATTTTTCTACCTTTGATTCCTCTTGACCACATTTGGGTTTTCTTGGCAAAGATACTGTAGTGTTTTGCCATTTCCTTCTGCATCTCCTTTTAAAAATGAGGAAACTAAGGCAGACAGAATTAAGTGACTTTCCCAGGGACACACAGCCAGGAAGTATCTGAGGCCAGATTTGAACTCAGGAAGATGAATCTTCCTATATCCAGGTTAGGCACTGTGTCATGTAGCTGCTCCTAATGAATATTCATGCCTAATATGTGCCAGGCATGGTATTAGTGCTGAGGATACAAATGCCAAATGAAATAATCCCTACTCTTAAATAGTTTACTTTCTAACATGAAAGAAAGGAGAAACAAATTATCAAAGGAAATATATACAGACTACTGTAAGGTTAAAATTAATGGTTAGACAATGATTATATGAAATTATGTGGTCGCCAGTATTTATTATATCTTGAGTCAGAAATTCATTTACAAATAGAGAGGAAACAATAAAGAAGAGAAATTTGAGGGGGATAGAGAAGTTATCTATCCTATCAACCTAAATGTTTTGTTCTGTGTCTGCTTAATCCAGGCAGAGATTAATTAGCTCTCAACCAGGAAGTCTGGTAATGAGTAACGTGGCCTCCTCCAAGATGGAAGCTAGTCTCTCCAGAAGCTAGGAAAGGGGTCAGCCTTTTACTCACCCAATGAAGTAATCCAAGAGTCAGAGTCCAAGTAGAAGCCGAGCTCCAAGCCCACAATCCAAGCCATAGTCTCCAAGGAAGGTCCCTCTAAGACTAAGTCTATTTCCAGAAGACAATCTCTTCAGACTATCTTCTCAAATATAATCTGCCCTGAAGGAGTTTAGGGTTTGCTTTTTTTTGGTGAATCCTTGTCCCTTCCCCTCTTCACAGGGGCCAATCACAGTTTCCAAATTGTCTAGCACTGCCCAGGGGGCAGTGTCTGTAGGATTTCCCACCTTCTGAAGGTTAAGTTCTTCTCAAAGATTTACTGATTCTTGGCTGATTGAATAAAAAATGTTCACAGTTTCCTGATTTGATTGAATTCTAAGGGTGTGAATTCTCTAATTACCTTGCTATCTTCTCACCTAGTACTAAGTAGGGTGTTTAATCTTTTGTTAATTCAATTCAAAAGTATACAAGGGGGAATTAATCCTGTCTTCAGTCTGGTGAAGTACTAAGTAGGGATACTTAAATTAGTGTTAACTCAGGATAGACAATAGAGTAAAAAATTCTTTTTCACACTATTTAGAGAGAATAAATATAAAGTAGTTAAATGCAAGGTAGTTTGGCTAGGAAGGCAATAATAGGTGGGGGAATAAGGAAAGACTTTCTGAATAAGATGGTTCTTGAGTTTTGTCTTAAAGAAAGGAAGGAATTCTATGAGATAGAAGTGAGGAAGGAGTGCATGCCAGATGTAGAGGATAGCCAGTGCCAATATTCAAAGTTTGAAAATGAAATATCCTGCATGATAAGGTCAATATGAGTGGATTATTTTGTGAGAGAGGGGGAATAATGTCCAATGAACCTTAAAAGAGAGACTGGGACTTGGTTGTATTGAATTTTAAAAACTAAACATAGTTTATACCCCAAAGGTAGTGGGGAGTCATTGGAGTTTATTGAGTGGGGTAGTGACATAGTTAGATCTGTGTTTTTCCCTGTAACCACTCTCTACTTCCATATCACACAGTAGGAGTCCTCTACTTTCTGAGGCAGATTGTTTATCTTTTGAGCAGCCCCAATTATAAATGTAGCTGGTATAGATTGGAGCACTTCCCATGGAACTGGGAATGCCCTCTAGCCCCTTTCTGTGGAACATGTATGCTGGGCCCTTACTAAAGGATATGTATGAATGTCTAGCTCCATAATCCAATCCATAATCCAATGGCTACATTAGGTAGTTTTTTCTTATACTAAATCTAATCTGCTTTTCTGCATCTTCTACCTCCTCCAACCCAGTCACTCCAAACTTTCCTTTTTAGAAATTGAGGTGTTCTAGCAGATTGGTCAATATGACAGAAAAGGAAAGCAATAAATGTTGGAGAGGATGTAGCAAAATTGGGACACTACCCACCCTTACCACTCTTTCACCTATGAGACAATACACCAAAAGTTAAGGGTTTAAAAAAAAATTGGGACACTAATACACTGTTGGTGGAGTTGTGAATTGGTCCAACCATTCTGGAAGGCAATTTGGAAATATGCCCAAAGGGCATATTTAAAATGCTTGTCTTTTGATCCAGCCATACCACTGTTGGGTTAATACCCCAAAGAGATAATAAGAAAAAAGACTTGTATAAAAATATTTATAGCCATGCTCTTTGTGGTGGCAAAAAAATCAGAAAATGAGGGGGTGTCCATTGATTGGGAAATGACTGAATAAATTGTTGTATCTGATGGTGATGGAATATTATTGTGCAGAAAGGAATAAAGAACTGGAGGAATTCCATGTGAACTGGAAAGACCTCCAGGAATTGATGTAGAGCAAAAGGAGCAGAACTAGAACACTGTACACAGAGACTGATACACCATGGCACAATCAAATGTAATGGACTTCTCTACTAGCAGCAATGCAGTGATCCAGGACAATTCAGAGGTACTTATGAGAAAGAACACTATCCACATCCAGAGAAAGAACTGTGGAAACCTAAATGCAGAAGAAAAATATGTGATTGATCACGAAGTGTAATAGGAATATGATTAGGGTTTTGATGTTAAAAGATCACTCTATTGCAGATATGAATAACACGGAAATAGATTTTGAAAAATGATAAATGTATAACCCAGTGGAACTGCTTGTCAGATTCAGGAGGGGAGATCATGAATCATGTAATCATGGAAAAATATTCTAAATTTAAAAAAAAGGAAAAAAAAAGAAATTGAGGTGTCCTTGCTTCCTAAGATCTTACCTTGCAGTGCCTAAATCTGTCTCTGAAATTGAACACCCTAAAGCTGAGGTCGGCAACCTTTTTGGCCGTGAGAGCCATAAACGCCACATTTTTTAAAATGTAATTTTGTGAGAGCCGTACAGCGCTCACAGTGCACGCTCCTGTAACAGCACCTGAAAAAAATTGACTTTATGGCTCCTGCAGAAAGAGCCATATCTGGCCCTCAAAAGAGCCAGATATGGCTTGAGAGCAATACATTGCCGACCCCTGCCCTAAAGTGTTTGTGGCCCTTGGCATGTAGTATATTGCTAGTATGAGCTACATGCTATAATGGAAAGCTGAGCCATCCTACCATCCAGTGAAGAGTAGAGTTGGTCACTGAGAAACTGGTCAACCTTTTCCTAGATAAAAGTTCACCTGTCAATTCCTCCACTTCTCACTCCCTTCAACATAGCATGGAAACTTCTTTACTTCCTTCTCTCTGCCTGCCTAGGTGAGGAAATGGTTCCCTGAACAGAACAGGGGAGCTTTATGAAAGGGTGAGAAATGTCTAATTGCCCAAAGGAAATAAGGATCAGGAAAAGGAAGGTCAAGGTGCCTACAGGCCAGATACCTAGGCTCAGAAGAGGAATAGGAAACACCTCGTGATGAGAAATAGGAATGGAAATGGTGCTCCTTCTCTTCTCCCAGTCTCCCAGGCCAGGATTTTTTGCTATTTGCTGTTGCTGTTCATTCTCCTCTCTCCTCTCATGCCCTTTACCTTCTTTTGAATTTTTCTACTTCCTGACTGGGTTTCCAGGACATCACCTGCTGTTTCATGATACTCCTCTAAAAATGAAAGGTCAGAACATAATCCATTTAAGCCTTTTTCCTGACCAGGAAACTTAGTTTTCTCTAAACAGGAGGAAGAACTGGAAGAGAAAGAGTTATTAATAACTCAACAAATTAAGTGGATGCTCTGTCATCTAAAGAAAGAAATAGGTTACTATAATTAGTTAGAATGGTAGTTAATTAGTGGAGTTAATTACAAATAAACATAAAGTTTCAATAAGAATTAGGGTTCTGAAATTAAATGAAAGGGCTTAATTCATAATGTTCACTAATATTTAATTAATGGTTTTAGCTGTAGAACTTAACCATTGGAGCAAATTAATTAGTGGTATTTCTCAATCATATAGATTAATTAATGTTGTTCATTGGTAAAAAAATTAGTGAGATTTGCTTACTAGTATTGGACTTTGCTGAAGGCCTTAAACAGAGTCAGTTAAATAGGTTTGTTAAGAAGACCAAATGAACTGGTCAGCTTGAGCTTCTCTAAAACAAACAAACAAACAAACAAACAAACAAAAAACACCCAAGGGCAGCTAGGTGGCTTAATGGATTGAAAACCAGACCTGGAGCTGGGAAGTCCTGGGTTCAAATGTGACTTCAGACATTTCCTTGCTGTGTGATATTGGGCAAGTCACTTAACCCCAATTGCCTAGTCCTTACTGTTTTTCTGCCTTAGAACTGAAACTTAGTATTTATTCCAAGACAAAAGGTAAAGTTGGTGTGTGTGTGTGTGTGTGTGTGTGTGTGTGTGTGTGTGTGTGTGTTTAATCCTTAACTTCTGCCTCAAAATCAATACTAGATATTTGAACCCAGAACTTCTCAGCTACAAGACTAATTCTCAATCCCCTGAGCCACAGCCCCCTTGGGTTTTAAAAACAAAAAACAAAAACTACCCAGATAGGTTAACCATTGAAAGTGGTTAAAGAATAATGGGTGTGGAGAAAGAATTGTTTCTTATTCAAATGAGCCGTATTAAGAAACTGGAAAAAAGCTAAAACCTTCAGTTACTTAATCATATAGCTTCTCTCCACTAAACAGTCTCACTCCTGGGGTTTGAAAATCTTTTCTGTATCCTTTCTCCTTGGAAGAGGAAAGCTTCCTTCCTGTCAGATTTCTTTGTCTATCTCCCAGGTTCCTGTTCTCATTTGGTCTTCCAAACTCTCAGGATCCAGGTTCGGAAGGGTGGCTCTGTTTTGTCCAACATCAGTTTGAAGGATCCTCCCATTGGCTTTGCCACCTGGTACTGGAATGTGGTCACCCCAGAAAGTCAAGAGCCACCTTGTCTGCTCTAATCAAACCCAATTCCTCTTGGACCAGAGAGCTGAACAGGGATATTGGACATCAGAGTCTCTGATGCTGGACTATACTTGTATAGAGTGGAATTACTGGGGCCCAGGATTGGGAATGGAGAAGAACTAGGCTGGTGTTGAAGGAAGATAGGGAGCCTTCTCCCCTTCACACAGACATACAGACACAGATACAGACACACAGACAGACAAACAGACAGACATACACACACACCCTCTCTTTGACTGCAGGGAATAAGCCTTCTTAAGTCAGTCAGTCAATAATTATTTATGAAGCCTCTAATACGTGCCAGGCATTGTGCTAAACACTGAAGATACAAAGAGAAACAAAAATATATCCTCTGCCCTCTAAGAGCTCCCAATCTAATGGGGGAGACAACATGGGACAACTATGTACATTCAAGCTATATAGAATATAAGTGGTAGGTAACCTCAGAGAGAAGGAATTGCACTGAATAACCCTGTTCATTCTCTGTACTTGGAATGCAAGAACCTTCTTCTTCCCTATGTCTCCACTACGATAAGTTTTTTCAGAAATAAAAGTATTCTTTCCCCTAGACTTCTCTCCTTGACTCTTTCCCCAGATCCAGGCTCTTCTTGGTCTAAGGGATTTCCACTCTTGGGACATCCCTCTACATTTTCAGGTTGGCCTTTGTGGTGATGGGGACTACTCTGTATTACCAAGAGATGATTGAGTAAGAATGTAGATGAGTGTATAAGGAAGGTGATGGTTGAAGAAAAAGGTGGAGAGAAATAGAGATGGAAATAAGTAAGGGACTAGAGCCCTTAGTAACTTCACATCTCTCTTTTCCTGGTCACCATCACCAAAGGACACCAGGGTACCAGGACACCTCTTTGACAGTGCCATGAAAATGAGGTGTGACATCTGGAATTTCCCAAGAGAATCCCAATAAGCCTCTAGCTGCCCCATAATGAACTATTTGTGTCTTTTCCCTTTAATATTTCCAGACACTATTCTCTCTCCAGAGGTATCTGTTTTCATGCTCTCTATAAATTCCCTTCCCTCAATTTAGAGTTTAGTTGGCTGGGGGGAGAGGGATAAGGAAAACAAGTCCTAACAATGAGAAACTTGGACTCAAAGCTTTGTGTGGTAGAAAGAGCACCATAGATTTGGAATCAGAGGATCTGGGTTTGAATTCTGGCCCTGAAACACACCAACCAGCCCTGTGTCCTTGGGCTAGTCACATCATCTCCGAGACTCAATTTTCTAATTTATAAAATGAGTTTGTTGGACTAGATTATGTCTAAGGTCCTTTCAGCTCTAATATCAACCCATCTCCACCTCACCCTCAAGTAAAGCTCAAAATTTTCCTCCTTTCAGGGATCCTGGTTGCTAATTTTAAATTTATTTTATTTTTAAAACGAGACCAGATTTTTTTACTTGTCAAATTCCTCAACCTTGTTAAAATCTTGTCGTGTAGGGGTGAACTTAGAGATTGTTTTCCAGCCTTCTGAAGAGATCTGGAAACCTTGTATTTCCCCTTCTTCTCCTTTGTCCAAACCACAAACCTCCCCTCCCCACTCCAACAGAAAAGACCAGTTTGAATCTGGAAATTTCTATTTTGAATTTTGGTCCTGCAATAGACTGGGAGGCCTGAGACATTTAAAGTGGTGGGAACAAAATACTCTTTATTGGGTTAAAAACACTCCCCTGTTTTGTTGGAGTCCTGGGGAGGGTAGGAAGACTTTGAGGTCATCACCAGCCTGGAACTTGGGCCTCCCTCCCCATCTTCACTTAGCATTTTTGGTGGGTCTCATCACTATTATTGGCGTCTTCCTGGTATAAACTTCTTGGGTATGACTACTGAAGTTGCAATTACACATTACTAGACTTCTTGACACAGGCATAGTCCCCACTGGGATCATTTTGAAAAGCTTCTCCAGCTCCTTCCTTCAGCCCGGATGGAAGCCTCTGGAGAGAGGCATAATGAAGCTGCTGCTCCAAAGAGTCTTCCTAAAGGAATGGAGAAAGATGGTCAAGAGGGTGAGGAGGCAGCTCTACTGAGAACCACCCACTTCTCTCTCTCCTATTCTTCTGGTCCCTTTCTTAGTATATCCTTTCCAATCTTACCCTCATTCTCCACATCTCTAGTCCCCTTCCCCACACTCTAACAGACCCCCAGAACTCACCCTGTCCCTCTCCAGTCTCCTCACTGTAAAGAAAAGGACATAACTCAGAAAATTTTTTTTATTATATTATTGACATTTATTAAACATTTACATTGTGCTAACTGCTAGAGATACAAACAGAAAACTGAGATAGTCCCTATTTTCAAGGAGTTCTCTTGGAGACCATTCAATCCCCTCACCCTCCTATGTAGAGAAACTATATCATAAGTTGTCTATCTTGCCCCATTTCCATCCTCTGAAGAATTCTTTCCTAATCCATGCTCTCCCTGAGCTTAAAAACTTTCTCACCTAGGGTCTTTCAAGAAGTGGGGACAGTGGAAAGATCTATGGTGCTAGGGGAGGTGTAGAAAATATAAGTAAGGGTAATGGGGTCACCAGGGATATTATAAATAAACTAAGTGGTTTGTAGGAACATTCTCTGGGATTTATGAGAGACTAGACCTGGACATGAATACTTGAACAGCCAAACTGCTCCTAACTGACAAAGGACAGTTAGCCAACTGTCACTCTGGCCAGAGGCTTTGAATTCAACAGACAAGGTAACAGGATATAACTGGGTTTAATTATGAACAACTAAAAGGTGGGATAGGGATAACTACTCTAAAACCTTAAATCTAATGACATAACCGACAGGGAAAAGGGAAGACTTATTTCTACACTAATTTAGTAATCTAAACTGATAGGGCCCAAGGAGCAGTGGAGTCTCTGGGTGACTGCCTCAGACCTGGAACCTGCCAGGCTTGAGCAGCTCAGCTAGGGGCTTTGTGGCTTTGGGATTCTCACTGCAATCCACTGATGATCTCTGGATGCCAAGAGCCAAGGTAGTCTCAGGTACCAAATAGGGAGGATTTTGCTCAAAACTTCCTCCTCTTCCTTGGCACAGGACTATTGATCTTCTCACTTTGCTAGATGCCACCACTCAGGATCCCAGGGGAAGTTAGGTTACAGGATGTCCTTTTACTCTGAGTGCTCCCAGGGCTAATCACAGTTTGTGTTAACCCCCAATGGAGTCCTTCCCAGAGTCCAAGTCACTTCTTCCTGCTCCCTCATTCCATCCTGGAATTCCCAGCTCCAGCTCCTTCCTGCTAGATACATCTTAATACCTAATCAATAACTAATCTTATCTTCCTCACAACAGAGGGCAGTTAGGGAAAATGGGGTGGGGTAAATGTGTGGATAGATGCTAAAAGAATGTTTTTTAGGGTATGACCAATATGGAAATTTGTTTTGCTTAACTCTAAATATTTGTTACAAGAGTTTTGTTGTTGTCTTTTTCCTTTTTCAATAAGAAGGTTAGCAGAGAAAATAGATTTTTGTCCATTGGCAAAAAAATTAAATTATTTTTTAAAGAGGGGGTCCTAAATGGCTGGCAGGAAAAACTGGTCCCCAGAGACAGATAGCTAAAGATAGAGAGGAGAGTGAGAAAATCAAATTGATTCTGTTTTGTCATTGATTCTATTCTGTAATACTGCTGACATTTTGTATACTGCCTAAGTCATGTTTCTTTGTCTCTGAGTTAAATTTAAAAAATCAGCTTTTGTCTCCGAGTTAATGAAGTTTAGAAGTTCAGTTTTCCTGCTAGTCATTTGTGTTATCTGTTGTTTTCAAAGGGTGCAGGTGGATGCCAGGGAGTCTGGTCTGTTATCTCTGCTACATTGGCTGTCCTCCAAGAAAGTCTGGACTATTATCACTGTGAAACTAACTAGCCATGCAGTTGAACACCATCAGTGAGCTTTCTATAGAGATAAAATGGAAGGAGAAGCTGTTACTAGCCCACTTACAGTCCTGATTTCCAACTAATCATATTGTTTTCCCCATCTATGCAGCTGCCTTCTAGCTTTTGGATGCTCTTCATTTTCTCTGTAAAGATGATCTGTCTGGTCTCATTCTAGGTCTTTTGGCTTGCTGAGGAGATAAAGACCTGTTTTACTGGTAAATACTAGCTTTGCCAATAAATTGAATGTGCTCAGAATTTTGTGCCACAGTTTACCTTAATTTCAATCATAACAGGAAAGAAAGAGGAAGGTTGCCTGTGATTGGCTCCAAGGCTTACCTCTTTTTCGGAGCTGGTAAATACAGCCAGACAGAATGAGTACAAGCAGGAACAAGAGGCCCTCCACCCCTCCTATAGCCCCCAATATGTAGATTTCTACAGGAAAGAAAACAGTTTGGCAGGTATTAGTATTCCATGTCTCCCTTATATCTAAATATCAAGTTAGAGAAAATACAACTTTCATTAGAGACAGCTCACAATACCTCACTTCCTATGAGATAGTCCACCACTCACAGAGTTAGCTCATATTAGAGCTATCTCACTTCATATCTCCTCCCACTTTAGTCTTTCTCTCCCTCTTTCTTTTTGCCTCCCTCCCCTCTCTCCCTACCCCAAATTTTGTGAGACATCCTTATTACAGGAGGCTGGTATGTAGAAGAGAAGTTTTCATACTAAAGGAGAAGGGATGTGAGGCAAGAGATGTAGGGGTTGGTGAAAATAGGGGATTGCTTCATCATATGTCTTGAAGCAGAGAAAGTTTCAGTTGTAATTCAAAAGGGGGTTGTCCTTATACAGAAGCCAATCAATGCAGTAGCCTGGTGTTTGATAAACCCTCAGACCCCAGTTCTTAGTATTCATTATTTGAAAAAAACGACTGCTGGGAAAATTGGAAAGAAGTTATACCAACATTGAATAACAAGATAAATTCCAGTTGATTCTGTGACTTAGACCTAAAGGATGATATAAAGAAATTAGAAGAGTAAGAGAGAAATTGTCTTCCTAATCTATAGATAAGGAAAGTGTTCATGTCCAAATGAAGGATAGAGACAACTTCCTTCCTTCCTTTTTTCCTTCTTTCCTTCCTTCCTCCCTTCCTTCTGCCATCCCTCCCTCCCTCCTTTCCTTCCTTTCTTCCTTCCTTCTTTTCCTTCTTTCTTTCTTTCCTTCTTTGTTTCCCTTCTTTCTTTCCTTCCTTCCTTCCTTCTTTCCTTCCTTCCTTCCTTGTTTCCCTTCTTTCCTTCCTTCTTTCCTTCCTTCCTTC
>NC_058133.1:256835002-256851967 GCF_016433145.1 Gracilinanus agilis | reverse complement strand
TCTTTCTTTCTTTCTTTCTTTCTTTCTTTCTTTCTTTCTTTCTTTCTTTCTTTCTTTCTTTCTTTCTTTCTTTCTTTCTTTCTTTCTTTCTCCTTTCTTCTATCACACACATACACACACCATCACCACCATTTGGTGAATTTTGCCTTGGGGTTGTTATAAAATATTTTCAGTACTATTAAAATAGAAAAATCTCTGGTTTGCTATGTCCCATCCTGTATCTGAGACTTTCTTCCATCCAAATGATCCTCTATGTTTATAAAACCCAGTTCATCAACTTTCTGCAGCCATATAGTTTATTAAATTTAATGAAGTTACAAGGGGAAAAGTCTGAGTGCTTGTACACATTAGATGTTCCATATCCCAGAACCTTCTTTCAAACCCAAAGGATCATGGACAAAGGAGAAGGAGAAAAGTGCTGGACTGAGTCCAGGGCCCAGGTCTAGATCCAAGTCTAGTCCAGTGAAAACACTGGAGAAATTTGGAGGAGTGATAAGAGGTGGATCAGTCTCTTGGTCTTCTTTTAATCCAGAGGTTTCAGAATGTTTTGGTTGCTATCTCTGCATGGTGATCCTTACTTGGCTGTTCTCTGGACCTTGGACTTTACTTCACTACAAGTCTGATTCATATTTAGTGGCAGTGGCAGTGGCAGTGGCAGCATAACCCTCCTAAAGCTCTGATTCTCCAGGTTTTAAAAAGGCCAAAAGGCCTTTAAAGGACATGCACTTGTCCGTGCTGAGCCCCAAATCTCGCCACCTTGATCCTCCTTCCCCTTTCTTTCCTTCTGCCATGAGCAATGGGAAGATGAGGGGAGCAAAAAAGCATAACCATTTTCAGAGACTACTTTTTCTCATTTTGTTCCCCAAACTATTATCACATCTGATCCTGGGGAAAAAAGTAATAATTAGGAGATAAGAGGGTAGTATGAGCATCAGTCAAAATAGTATAGAATTTTGAATTTTCTTAAAATAATATTGTGAGATCTACACTACTTTTTATCCATTTTAACACTTCCTACTCATTTCCCAACCCTGTGCATTCTGGCTTTCATCCCCACCACTCAATTAAAACAACTCTCTTCAAAGTCACCAGTGGTCTATTTACTGCAAATCCAGTAGCCTTTTTCTCTTTTCTCAGACATCATCCTTTGTGACAGTGATAATCACACATCTTCTTCTGGTTACTTTCTCCTCCTAGAGTTTTTATGATATTGCTTTGTCATGGTTCTCTACCTGATCCTCTGTCCTTCATAGTATTGTCATCACTGTCCTGTCCTCTATCAAATGAATGTACCCCAAGTCTCAGACCTGGGTCTTCTCTACAGTCTCACTTTCAGTGATATCAGCAATGATTCATGGATTTCCATTATCATCTTTTATGCAGATGACTCCCATATTTTCATGCCTAACTCTTTTATCTCTTGAGGGCTATTTCCGAATTCATGACATGCCCAAAAGAGAACTCATTTTCCCCCTGCTCTCTTCTACTCTTTCCTCCCTTTCTCCCAACTTTCATCTTTCTATTGAAGATAATACCATTCTCTCAGCCCATCAGTTTCAAAATCTAAATGTCACTTTTAACTTTTCACTTTTATTCATTTCCTATATTCAATTCATTCCAAGTCTCCTCAGTTCCATTAACAAAGTCTCTCACTTTCCTTCCTTTTTACTTACACTACCTCAGTTCAAACCCTCATCATCTCTCATCAGACCTTCATCTGGACTACTTTGAAAGCCTCCTACTTGGTATTCCTGCCACCATTCTCTTTTCTTTCTAACCCATCCTCTGAACAGGTGCCAAGCAGATCTCCCTGAAGCTCATTCCTCTGCTTAGGAAGCTTTTCAGTGGCTCCCCAGTAGCATTAAGAAAAAATACAAATTCCTTTAACTTTTAGAGTTCTTCATAATCTGACTCCAGCCAATTTTTCTAGGGTGATTATGCATTATTTTTGGTCACAAATTCTACACTCTACCGTAACTGGCCTACTTGGTGTTCTTTATGCCATCTTCTGATTCCAGGCCTTTGCACAAATTGGATTCCATATCTTGAATGTCCTCCTTTCTTACCTGTTTCCTGGAATCTCTAACTCTTTTTAAGGTTCTGCTTAAAGGATTCCTCTTTCAAGATTTCAAGATTGATGGTTTCCCTATTGTCAGCCCCCTCTGCCCTGGATTATGTATATCAGATAGCACAATGGATATTGTGGAGTAGAATGGAGGCCCTGAGTTCCAATCTAGACTCAGACACAGATGAGCTTTATGACCTTGTACAAGTCATGTTACCTCTGTTTGCCTCAGTTTCCTCAACTGTAAAATGGAGATAATAATAGCACCTTTCTTTCTGGGTTGTTGTGAGACTCTAATGAGATAATATTGGTAAAACAATTAGCACAGTACTTGGCACATAGTAGGTGCCATATAAATGCTTATTCCTTCTTCTGTATTCATCTGCAAACATATCCCATTAGTAGAATGTAAGCTCCTTGAGGGCAGGGGAAGTCTCTCTTCTATATTTTTTATCACTACTAGTTAGTGTGGAGCATGACACATAAGAAACATGTATTAGATGCTTATTACTGATTGACTGAAGAAGGAAGTAGTTATCCTAATTTCACAGATGAGGGAAGAGATTCAGAGATGGGTGAAATAATTTGTTCCAGGTCAGTTAGGAAGTAGAAGATCAAGGACTCCAACTCAGTCTTTTTTCTGACTTATCATGCTACTGGCAGCATCTTTAAGGAGCTTTGGACCTGGAATCAAGAGATCTGGGTTCAAATTCTGTACCACATACTTGCTTGCTTGCTAAGGGCAAGTCCCTTAAGGTCTCGGAATCTGTTTCTTCATTTGTTAAATGAGTGACAATTCTTCGTGGTTATAGGGAAAGAGTCTTGTTCTCTAAAAATGTGAGTTACTCTTATCATCACTTTTCACTTGGTATGATGCACTATATCATGTATGAATTTTATATATGTTACTATCTGGCATCTAACCTTAGCATCTAATAGATTGTAAGCTCTTTGAGGATAGAGACTATGTATTATATTTTTATATACCCATAGTATCTAGCCCAAAGCAGATGTTCAATAAATATTCATTGGCTGCCAATCTCTTTCCATATACATCTTAGTAAGTAGCTCTTCCATCACCTCAGCTGCATTTTGACTGAAACTTGAGTTCTGAGCCCTGCCATCCAATGTTCATTATCAAGGCAGGTCTGGGGTGCTGACAATGAGCTAGAGAAGATCTTCCTATATCCCACCCCTTGAGTTAGGCTAGCAAAGTTATGATGCTTCCCCTGGGGATATAGACATACTGTCATACAAGCCCCATCTCTTTTCTCTACCCCTCCCCCAGTCCCCAGTCCCCTAAGGGACCCAGGCATCAAGCCATATAGCACCCTACCTCCTTCCCGAGTTCAGAGAATCTAGGCGTCTGGTTGCCCTGCCCCAACTCTGGGTAAACAGGAAACTTGGTTGGGGGGTTGGTGGGGAGGAACCATGATGAGAAGAGGGGTGTTTGGAAAGTCCCAGACAGGTGTGTACATGGTAGTGGTGGTGGAGTGGTAACCCCACCCCAAGGGTATGAAAGACCCTCCCTCTCTGGCTCAAGCCCTAGCTCAGTTCATCAATGGGGGTTCCAGGGCTGGGGACTCGTGCTGGTGGGCCTAATGAGAAAGGTTGCCTTTTGGTGGCCTCAATAGGAGCTGCAATATTGGGGACTCTGCTGCTGTCTATACCCCTCACTATCCTGACTATGTTGGCCCTGATGCCCCAAGAACAGAGGGGACAGGTGAACAGTGGCTGTCCATGTCTCTCTCTGTATCCACACCTTTGCTGTGTAGTTTCTCTGTTTTTCTCACTATGCCTTGGTTTCTTTCTAAGATTCTGTGTCTTAGGCTCTCCCTGTCCATCTCTTCGAAATTCCTGGTGTCCTTATATCTCTATGTGTCTCTGTATGAGCATCAACACCCCTATCCTCAATTACCTCATCCATTGTCTTGTGTTTTCCTGACACCTGTGGGTCATACATGCTAAATTTTTCTATCTCTCCTTGTGTTATTAGAATTTAATTTCTTCTTTTCTATTTTCACACTGATTCCTGTGACTCTCTGGCTTGGGGAGAAGAGAGCCAGGAGCCGAAGGATCCATTTCTTGGGTCCAAGTAGAGAAGGAGGTAGTGATGGTTCTCTCACTGTCTCCCCACCCAGGTAGCTGACCCCTCTGGTCCAGGAGGACAATTGCAGCAGCAACTGGGTAAGGATGACTGTCTCCCCACCCAGGTAGCTGACCCCTCTGGTCCAGGAGGACAATTGCAGCAGCAACTGGGTAAGGATGATTCCCAGTATCTGGATGTGGTCCCCAGGTCCTTATTCCACCCCTTTTTATCTCATGAACTCAGATATCTAGCCTGATCTGAAGAACCTTGATTCCTTCAAGGTCTCTCCCAGACCTTCAATCTCTCACTCTCTCTCTTCCCTCCTTTTCCTCCCCCCACCAGGATTTCATCACCTGCCAGAGGAGTCCAGATCAGATCTCAGGTCCATTCCTCCAGCTGCACACCTCATAGGTAAGAACCTGGATTCACCCAGGGAAGAGGATTGGCTTGAAATTGGGAAAATTAGAGATAAATCTGGAGTGAATCTAGTGTAAACCTGAATTGGAGTCAGAACACCTCCTCCTCACTGGCTTTTTTCATGGGGCTCTTTGGGTCCCCTTTCTTTTCCTTTCCCTTCCTCTTTCATTTCCCACTGTTTCCCGCCTACCCTCCCCAGTTGGTTCTCCAGTCCTCCTCTAGACTCTCTTTTCCCATTCCCTATTGGCATTCTTCCTATTCTGGGTCGGTGTTCCCTTCCTGTCTGTCCTACTGCCCCAGACTCCCACTGATTCTCCTTTTCCTTTAGCATCCTGGTTCTTGGTGTCCTGAGAAAATCTAGCCTGAATTTGCATACGTTTTCTCTTCCATAACCCAGATCTGGATTCCCATACATAGACCTATTTGTGGTCCATAGAACTCAGCCTTGAATCCCAAGGCTGTTTGGAACTCTTCTCTATCCCTCCATCCCTCCATCCCTCCAGGCCCTCCCCCAATTCCAATCTTTCAACCTTTCTCCCACACATTCAGCCTGTTCCAGCTCAGATTCCAAGGCAATTTGTTAGATGGGGAGGGAATCACTCAGCGTGCAGGAGTTGGTTCTTAAGGAGACAGGGTTCCTCATTTCACCCTATTTCTTCCCAGGTGTCCCAAAACAATGTCATGGGCTTTGCTGGGAGTCAGAGAACGAGGAAGCGTTTTTGCAGAGTGGAACACAATTCTTGGGGGATGAAGGGCTGGCCCTTCCCCAAGATGGAGTCTATTTCCTGTACTGTCACATCGGGTACAGGGGCCGAGCTCCCTCTGCTGGAGAACAACCCCACTCTCATCATCATGCTGGGGAGCCTGGAGTCTCTGTAATCCTCAGTAGTTGGCTCTATCGGACTGGGGGCGCCTATGGGTCGGGGGAGCCAGAACTGCTGCTGCAGGGGGCTGATACTGTGAACCCTATCGTGCAGCAGGCCGGGGGGGTTGGGAAGGGAACCTTGTGGTATGCCAGTGTAGGGTTTGGGGGATTGGCTCAGCTTCGAGGGGGTGAGAGAATCTATGTTAATGTAAGTCATCCTGGCATGGTGGACTTCAGGAGGGGGAAGACATTCTTTGGGGCTGTAATGGTGGGATGAGGGATGCTTACCTCCTAAGGGAAATGCTCACTGGCCTATGAGTCAGTGACTTGATGGGAGACAAGGGGAGTTGGGTTTGTGCAGATAAAGGGTCCCTGGAGGAAGTGAAGGGCAAATGGCCAGATAGTGGTCATAGTTGGGGAAGGAACAGATGGGGGTGGCAATCCAGGGAAGGAAGGAGAGAGGGCCAGATGGTAAGAAAATAATAAACAAAAAATAACCAAAATGGACAGTGCCTCCTCTGCTGTCTTTGCTCTCTGTCTCCTGTGTTCCTCATTGCACCTTGGTACACACACACTCCACTTCCATCCCATGGATGCCACCTCCATATTGTGTAACCCCCTTCCTCTACTCAGTCTGTTCCCCATTGCACCTTGGTACACACACACTCCACTTCCATCCATGATGCCACCTCCATATTGCGTAACCCCCTTCCTCTACTCAGTAGATCATGGATTTAGGATTTAAAATCATCTAGTCTTTCATTGTGATGGGGCCTAAGGAACAGAGAGTAAATAAATTACCCAAAGCCACACAGGGAGTAATTAGGAAAGAAAGGATTCATACCCAGGGCTCCTGGCTCTAAGTGTGGTGTTCTTTCCGTTCTACCATATGCCATCTCAGACTGAATTTAAAAACATCCTCACCATATTCTCTCTTAAATTACTTCTACCCTAACCTGGTATCCTTTTTTGTCAAGAAGTCTGACCTGCTGTGTCTGTTATCTTCATAGGCACAGTTTGAGGGGCGACCTAGACATTCTAGCTGCATTCATTAGTTGTGGCCCCTACTTCCAGTTTCCTTATATTATTCCCAAACCAGCATTCTTTTTCCTTCTCCAGGATCAATAATAAAAAATTTCTTTAGTGGGGCAGCTAGGTGGCTCAGTGAATAGAGTGCCAGGCCCAGAGATGGTAGGTCCTAGATTCAAATCTGGTTTCAGACATTTCCTAGTTGTGTGATCCTGGGTAAATAATTTAATCCCATTGCCTAGCCCTTACCCATCTTCTGTCTTGGAACTAATATTGATTCTAAGAGGGAAGGTAAAGGTTTTAAAAAAAATTCTTTAGCCTGTGGGAAATTCTGTGGGAAGAGTCTTAAATCTTATGTCAGAGAAATACAGGAGTTGGAACTATGTGTGTTTTGGCAAAATTCTCCTCTCAGGGGAATGATTTTGGTGTAATTGGTAGTTAGCTCTATCAAACAAAATTACCAAACAAAAAAACCATATCACTAGAGTGATATGGGATATGTATCTAGATCCTGCCTCAATTTCCTGGGTTAGGCCAATGGAGCTATGATGCTTCCTTACCATTAAGATTTCTGGGGCCAGGACTTTCATGACAGAGAGAGAGATATATATGGGGACTGGAAAGGATATGGAGGAAGAGTCCCATTTCAGAGAGAAAGTCTCTGTATGGCAGGAAGGAAAAGTTGTCATGTTCTAGATAGGGGAAATAAAGGTTGGTGGTTAGAGAAAATTATAGTGTCATGGGGGGGAGGCAAAGGAGAGAAAGAGGGGAAAAAAAAAAAAACAATTTCACAGGAGGACATTCTCAAATCCAAGGCAGAATGGAAAGTCCTAGTCCATAGTTCATACCTTAGCTCCCCAGTTCCAGGAAGAGTGGGGGAAATGGGGTGAGTAACAACAGCATCCGCCGCAGCCCCACCACCATTGACCCATTTAGAGCCCCAGTGTGGGGGAGGCAGATGGGGGATTCAACCCTCTATCTAGGTCAGTCTCCTTTTGTTCCTCTGTAGAATTAGTTGCCCTGAGAAACATAACATATTTGTTCATATATAACAGCAAAACTTGGGAGTGGGGGTGGGAGTGGGTGGGGAGAAGAAAACTGTCCATCTATAGCTTTCTCACTTGTCTTTCTGTCTTTCCCCCTTATTTCGCATCCTCCTTTTCCCAATGTATCTCAAATCAAAGACCAGCCTGGACTATAGTTTCTATTTCTGAATAAATAGCCTTTGTTGCTCTGGTTCTGATTTCTGCAAATCTCTGTATCACTCCTTTGGGAATGGGAAAGATAAGGGAAAACCAAGAGTTGATCCCTGAAAGGAGTCTGTGGGGGAGGGAAGTTAGGCGATTGGACACCTGGCTCTCTGGAAGCTCTTTGGCTGTGATTCAGGTCATTGGGAATGTTGTCCTACTCTCTCAGGCCACAAAATCCGGAAACTTCACCTGAGCTGAGGGGAATTCCCCTGATAGCAATTGGAATTCCCAGAATTGGAAATTCCCAATCTCTAGGTATGGTTTCCTTTGTCTGGTTCCACTCTCATAGGTGTTCATAGGATTTAGAACAGGAAGGAAAATTAGAGCTTTGGTTGAGGGAACTTTGGAGAAAAGATGGTGGGGGGTTAACTCTCTTCAATTAACTGAAAGGAGAAGGGATTAGATCTGGCAGAACCAAGAGAAGAGAGAGGGTTGTAGCTGTTATAAAGAGTCAGTTATTTTTACTTGATTTTCAGAAAACTTTCTAGCAATTAGAGCTGTCCCAAAGTGGAATGAACTTCCTTGAGAGGTGGGGCATTTTCCCTCCTTTCCAAGGAGAAGTTAGATGTAACCCTTGTCAGATAAGAAACATTATAGTGGTAATTCCTTTTGGTTATGAGTTGTGATCTAGTTCAACTCCCATGTTTTATTGATTAAGAAACTGAGGTACAGAGACATTAAGTGATTTGTCTAAGGTCATACAATCAGTGGCAGGAAGAGATTGTTTGACTATTTAATGTTCTTTTCAATAGAACACATTTTATTTCCTTTTTGGTGGCAGTTGAAAAATTCTGGGGAAAGGGGGAATGCCATTCTCAGGGACTCAGAGACTTTACACTGGGTTGCATGACAACAACTGATACTCAACCACATCAAAATCTCTCTTTGATATAAGAATGTTCCCTATTTCTCTTCTTTCTCTGGCAGGAGACCCTTTTGTGTGGATTTCAGAGTGAGGTGAAGGGATCACAGGTGTGGGGGAGGAGGCAAGAAGCTAAATGCAAGGGATTCCAGAAGGAGTGTGTAGAGGAATCAGAGGCTCTGGGAATAAATGAAGTTTTCTAGAAGTTGGGCAGTGAGGGGCAGCTAGGTAGCACAGTGGATAAGGAGCCAGTTCTGGAGTTGGGTTCCTATCTGGCCTCAGATATTTCCTAGCTGTGTGACCCTGGGCATTAACCCCCGTTGCCTAGTCTTTCTGCCTAGCACTCTTCTGCCTTGGAACCAATACATAGTATTGATTCTAAGACAGAAGATAAAACTTTATTTTATTATTTTTTAAAGAAGTTTGGCAGTGAAATAAAAGACAGCCATGTGAATGTCAATGGTCAGGTCAATGGTCAGGAGTCAAGGGAAGGTTTTTTATAGGATTGGGAAGACCTGAGCGTGTTTGTAGGAGCTGGGAAGAAATCCATCAGATGGATAGTAGAAGAGGGAGGAGAGAATGAAATCAAGGTGCAGGTAGGAATATGGCCTTATAGAGAAGAAGGAATGCTTTTTCCTCTATGATAAGAGGAAAGGAGGAATGAGTAAGCAATGATAATTGGAATTTTTGAAGAGTGATATTGAGGAAGCTCCTAAAGGACCATCTTAATTGTCGTGGTAAAATAAAAGGCTATCTTTGTCTCTAAGTATCAGGGTATGGGGATGCTTTTCTAGTTTTTTTCTCTGTGAGATCTCCTGGATTCTGTGATCTTGGAACATAAGGATTGGAGTGTAGGAAGAGATTGTAGAGAAGGCTCTCACATTCTGAGGAGAAGGAATTAGAAGGCAGAGGGGAACATTTTCCCGCCTTGGACAGAGGCAGATAGAGGAAATAAAATAATTGGATCACTCAATGCACTTTGACCTCCCAAACACATTCATCACTTAAGAAATAAGCAATAAATAACACTTATCAAATTCCGAATCTTTTCAAAGCAAAGTTTATTTCTCACCACTGACAAATAGGGCGCTTACAGACACGACTCCCCTTGGGAGCATAGGTTCAGAGATAAAGCGACGCATAGCCACTAAATCAACAATGTAATAAGATCAGATAATTTTTAAAATAGGCAGGTGGGAGGATAGACAAGGGGCCAGGATAGAAGCACCTCTTGCTTCAGCTCCATTTTCATAGAAAATACTCCTGAGCTGGGGAAACCTCAACATCTGTGTCCCCCCATGAATGCTAACCTTCTTAATAAATACATTAAGAATAAATAAACAATAAATAAATAAATAAATAAATAAATAATCCTATTATCCAATCATAAATAACAGAAGCCACTCCAGGGGGGCAAAAGGCATGGCTCCTGCATCACAATAAATAGAACAGGAAAGAACTAGATTTCAACACAGTGTCTAAATTAGATATATCTCAGAGAGTATTCTAGAGTAAAGAGGGTCCTTTCCCTCAGGTTAGGCTTTTAGGGCTGGTCCTTGTTCTGTATACTCTTGGTCTCCAGTTTGCAGTTTTTATCTAGGTTCTAAATTTGTTTCAGCACACGGATTTCTTGATACATTTTTATGTTACTCTGGATCCCGTATTTCTATGGTCTTTGATATGCAGCCAATGCTCTGACCCTTGGTTTCTCAATGTCCTTTATCATATTCTAGATTGTTCTAAACTCTAATTCCCAGACTTTGAACCATTTTCCTGATCCAGAAAAGGACCCTTCTAGGGACAAGGAGGAAGATTGATAAAGGTGAGTAGGGAGTGAAGAAGGGTATGGAGTTTGGGGTATTACTTCTCTTTTCTCTCAAAGGGCAATGACTCCAAAATAGACCTGGCCAGACTCAGCAAAGTCAAGATAATTTGGGTAGTTGGTATCAGAACTGAGCATATCACCTTTCTCAAGCTGGAAGACACCACCCAGGTAGATTGGTTCATACCAGGGATTGGATTCCCTGGATCCTTGTGCTGCCCTCTGGCATGGGCTCTTGATAGCAGCAAGGAGGCTGACTTTGTTTGGGTAAGATCGTGCAACCCGGGAGACGGTGTGCATGAGGAGCAGAGGTTTGTTGGCACAGTCCTCACCCTTGAAAAGGAGCTGAGAGTAGACCAGGTAGAGCCCAGTGGCTGGCACTACTAGTTGATTGTCTTTCAATTCCATGCCATTCAGGAGGTCATTGGCATACCCACTCGACCACTGGAGCTGCCCTTCTGCTGTGGGTTTAGCTGTAAGGAAAGAGGAAGAGAAAGTTGAATCCACATGTTTCTTCTGGGTTTCATCTGTTTCCCAAATTTTGTCTTCTCCTCAGTTCTTTTTTCTAAAGTTCAAAGCATTCTTTTATGTCCTATCCTTTAGATTCTATCCATCCCCATAGAATCCTCTCTCTTGAATTCCCTCTATTCCCCCTCATCCTATTCTAATACTAGCCATCCTCTTCTCCTCTCAGTCTCTCTTCCTTCCCTGCTAATATTTCTACTCCCCCCACCATAGGCTCTACTTATCCCCAAAGTTCCATATTGCCCCTCAACCAATCCCCTGATTCTAGGCCCCATTTGGTCCTAATTCCAAAGTTTCAGATCCTTACCTACAACATGAGCCACAGGCTTGTCACTTTCAGTCTGATAAGATCCTAGAATGGGGAAGAAAAGAGAATGAAGAAATGAAAGTTTAATACTGGGCTTTAACTTGCTTTCATTCCCTCCCCACCAGAAACCAAAAATTCAGAAATGCTTCCTGTCCCCTGAAAACTGCTCCCCCATCCCTATCCCTATCCTCATCTCAGATATGTCCCCCTTGGGAATAAAGGTGTAGGAGATTGAGATCATCAATAGAGGATACTTACTGACTCTCTGGGTCAGAGGTTTCATGTCAAGAAAAGCATTGGGAGAGTCCTAGAGAAGAAAGACAGGAGAAGGGGTCAGTGATGAATTATGGACAAAGATAGTTGAGAAGAAAGAGTTGGGATGTATACTCAGATGCATCTCATAATTCTCATCTCATCTCTTTTTCCTCCTCTGTCTTTCCCCATCACTCCATCTTTCTCCTTATTTCTCTAAGCATCTTTTCCCTCAGGTCTCTCCCTTGCTCCCTCTATCCTTATTCCTTTCTTTCTATCATTCTTTATGCTTCCTTTTCCCATCTTTCTCCCTTATCACAATTCTCCCACCTCTCTGACTCTTATAATGTTTCTTTCCCTCTTTTTGTCTTCTTATCTTTCTTCCCCCAATCTCTCTCTGTTCCCTTTTCTATGGCTAAATGATTGGGAGGCTCTTGAATATGTTCTATGTCTCTCACCTGTTCTTTCTGGGGTCCGATGACCCCATAGTGCAGCAGGCAGAAGAGAACAGTGGCTCCAGAAAGAACAAGGAAAGAGATGAGAGTGAGGCAGAGGCAATGTCCAGAGCCTTGGAGCCCCCTTGCCTTCCTCTGAAGAGCCTCTTCTGCTAACTCTACGTCTTGGATCATGCTCTCTGTGCTCATGGTTCCTGTTTTGTGGAGCTGCTCAGTTTCCAGTGGTGTCGTTTTAGGAGAGGATGAAGTTGAAATTTGTAGTTCCTTGATGCAGAGAAGCAAATGGCCCAGGGGACAGAGTGTGTGTGTGTGTGTGTGTGTGTGTGTGTGTGTGTGTGTGTGTGTGAGAGAGAGAGAGAGAGAGAGAGAGAGAGAGAGAGAGAGAGAGAGAGACAGAGACAGAGACACAGAGACAGAGACAGAGACAGAGACAGAGACAGAGAGAGAGAAGCAGTGCCCAGTGGTTTGGGTTTTTTTTTAAGGTGTGGAAGAGAATTTCAGAGAGTCTGTCTGGAGTAGTCTCTCTATCTCTCTAATTAGTCCCCAGTTGTTCTCTGTATGGGAGCTTCTGTCAACTGGTGAGTGAGCAGCTGTCTTTATATGCCCCAAGGGGAGGGTGTTGGGAGGGTGCTAGGAGGGCGGAGGGAAGGCTCTCTCATAGCCTCAAAACTTCCCTGGTGGAGAAACCCATGAGCTCATCTGGAGGAAGCTGTAGTGGGGGCCCTGTGGACCTTCCGCAGGCTCCTCTCAGTTTCTTCTTCCCACTGGGGGTGGATATTGGAAAGTTGGACTTAAGGATATCACACCCCTTAACCCCAATGATGACAGAGTTCTGAACTGATTCTTCACTCGGTCTGGCCACTGTTCCCCAGGCCTCCAACCCCTTACATATTGAAACACTACTCAAAAGAGATCAGGGCTTAAGAGGTGAGATATCTGGACTCCTAAAAGAAGAACAAACTGGTGCTTGGAGGATTGGGGGACCCTTGAGAGGAAAAGGAGGAGAAGGAACAAAGTTAGGGTTTGAGATCTAAATTTCTGAAAGAAATAGAGACATCCCAGAAAGGGCAAAACCAGGCCTGGGAAGATGCTTCTACTTTCATTCTGACTTCTGGACTCACATCATGGGTTTCATTCTTGGGCTATAGGAATTTTTGGTTTCTTGATAGAGTCCCCCTGCCCCAAAGACCTCCATGATCCCCTCAGAGCATCCCCATATCAGGATATATACTCCCAGAAGCCTCCTAGAGTCTCTGATATCATCTCCACACATGCTCACACATACCTTTATCACTCATGTCTTTTAAGCCTCTCCCCCCATTGCTTTAATTCTCCTATAGCCTTATGTATTTTTCTCCCCAATTGTCTCCATGTTTCTTCATGTATCCTTCCATTCCAACATGGCTGCTAGTATCTTCCCCCTTTGTGACTCCCTCCACAACAATCTATGGCACCCCATCCTTTAAACAGACAGACAGACATTGTCTCAGAGGAAAAATATTTATTGAAATTTGCTGAGGTCCAGATAGGGTTCCTAGCACTCTGCTGTCCCTATTTTTACAAAGCCCTTCTCACCTGGACCACCTCCTTCCCTCCTTCATTCGTTTTCTACATTTGCTCTCTCTATAAGTCAATATTTTGCCTCTGTACCTAGCTGATACCTCTTCCGGAGATATCTTTCTCCCCTTTCTATCTCCTTCTTCCCATTCTCTGCTCCTTTATAAATAAATAATTTAATAATCTCCATTCATAAATAATGCCCCATTCCCTGTCTCAACAACCCCTGATACCCACTCCAACACTCCTTCCTTCCCTGTCCCTTCCATGGCCAGGCCTAAACCCCACTCATGCTACTAGCTGGCCAACCAAATTACTCTTGTCTTGGTGTTTCTGGTTAGACTTGAAATTCTCAGTCCAGGTTCTGACAGTGGTTTGGGGGGGTGGAGGTGTATGTGGTCATCCCCACCTTAACCTCCATTCTAGGGTGCCTTCAAACCACCCCTATTTCTATTTCTGGAGGTTACCGAGAAGGGAAATACTTGAAAGAAACTGAAGCAATGGTGGAAGCAGGGGATGGTGGTGTAGGCGCTTGAAACTGTAGGAATAGAGGAAACGGGCATGGAGGTCTCTGGCCTTGAAGTCATTTCTCCCTTCATTTTTCTATTTCTCTATAGTGCAAAGGCCCCAAAAAAGACACTACTAGGGGACTGGAGCAGGTGAGAGATACCGTCTGTATGAGTGGATAGCCGATCTCCCTGGGTGAGCAGAAACACAGCTCCTTGGTAGATTGATTTCATCCAGGGCCCTTGGGGCCCTGGGCACACAGACTTCTGGGCACTCAGGAGGGGTACATGAACCTGGTACTTGGAGGAGAAGAGGAGCACCTCATGGCTCAGGTAGAGGGGGGTTGGGGGAACTTTAGGAAGATAGCTGGTTCCTGTGAAGACAACCTGGGAGTAAACGAAGTAGAGGCCACTTGTGGGAACCACCAGGGAGTTGTTGCTTAGGGAGAAGCCATGTTGGAGAAAAGCGTGGTCTGTGCTCGCCCTCCAATGTATGGAGTCCTGGGCCCTGGGGTCTCCTAGGGGAGAGAAGCAGGAGTGAGGGAAAGTTAGGGACTGAAGAGAACAGATGTTCAGGTCACCCAGGGGGAAGAAAACTGGGACCTGGATGCCTGGGTCTATTAGGAAAGCGAAGAAGGTGTAACACTTAGATTCTTACCAACAAGGTGGGCAGCTGGTTTGTGGGTGTCTCTTTTGAGGCGCTTCTGGCTGAGAGGCTGAGCTGTCTGAGGTAGGACTAGGCTAGATGAGTGGGAGTTATCAGGATTTGGAGCCCCCTGTGAAAGAACATGGTTAAGAAGTTACCAGGAGGGTCAGCTGGGTGGCTCAGTGGATTGAGAGCCAGACCTAGAGATGGGAGGTCCTAGGTTCAAATCTGACCTCAGACACTTCCCAGCTGTGTGACCCTGGACAAGTCACTTGATCCCCATTGCCTACCCTTACCACTCTTCCACCAAGGAACCAATACATAGAAGTTAAGGGTTAAAAAAAAAAAGTTACCAGGGGGCCAAGATTTCTTTCTTGCCCCTTTAAGTACCTGACCCCCAGGTCATCCCAGCCTCTTGCCTCTCACCTGAGCCCCTGGTGGCTTCAGCCAAAGCACCTGGAGGCTTAACGCCCCCAGGAGGCACAAGACTCCAGATGGGGTCATGGGGAGAACCTGGGGAGAGAGAAAGAGAAAGTGAGAGGAGGTGCCAAGGGAGGGGGGAAGGGAAGGGAAATGGGAACAAGCACAGAGATGGAAAGGGGAAGATATGGAAACTCATGACATCAAGATACCAAGAGACACTAGAGAGATACTAAGAGACACATGTAAAGAGAAAACCAGAAGTACAGAGAAATACATAGAGACTATTTGACAGAAATGAGACAGAGAAACAGAAACAGGCAGAGAGGAACAGAAACAGAAGTAGAGAGAAAGACTGACAGCAAGAAAGTCAGAGACCCAGAAACAGTGAGGTGGAGACCAAAGCCCAAAGCAGCCCGAGAGAGGGGCAGATGCAAATAATAGACACAGGAAGATATGATGAGGGAACGTGGAATCAGGGGGTCTTTAGAGCCAGGGGAAATGGCCCAGGGCTCAGGAGTGTCTCAGCCAGGGGCCCCTACCTGCTATGAGCCTGGCTTCCTGGACCAGGATGCCTGGGTCCCTTTATAGAGGAAGCGGCAGCAGGGCGGGAGGGCTCAGGGCCCTAACCTGGCCCGGGGAAGCCCCCGAGGCTTAGAAGAAGGAGCTGGTGTTTCTGCTGAAGGCAGGAAAGGTTGAGGCTGGGAGGGAGGAGACAGGCTTGGGGCCAGGAGACCAAGGTTCTGGGAAAAGGGAGTGGGGAGTCAGGGGGGTTCAGGGGGAAGGTAACACAAATGTGAAGGGGGTTATTGTTATTGTTCAGTTTCAGTTGTGTCCGACTCTTTGTGACCTCATTTGGAGGTTTTCTTGGCAGAGATACCTATGTGATTTGCCATTTCCTTCTCCAGTGCATTTTGCAGATGAGGAAACTGAGGCAAACAGAGTTAAGGGACTTGGCCAGGGTCACACAGCTAGGAAGTATCTGAGGCTGGATTTGAACACTCAGGTTTTCCTGACTCCAGGTCAGGCATTCTATCTACTACATCACCTAGCTGCCCCAGTGAAAGGGGAAGGGGTCTGAATCAGGAGTGTCTCCAGAGATCTTCAGGACATTTATTTCCTTTTTGACCTCTTGGCTCTCCCTCCCCCCAACACTGCCACCCCCATTTTCCTCCTCATTCTCCACTATTTATATCTAACCTACTTGCCATCCACACCTTCCTAATGTCTTAAGTTACATGGTCCTTAGCCCATATAAAATCTACCTGTCTCTAGCATGCATTGCATGTGATTTAACAAAGAACAAAACACAGTCCCGTGTGACATTGATTCCCTCTTTCAGATTAAATTCGTATAGACTTCTTTTCTCCTAATCTCACCCTCTGGAGAGGCATAATTGTCTTTTGTGTATGCCCTATAACGTGATTTATGACCTGAAACATGCTAGGCAAACTATGGTCAGTTGGAGCATTGTTCAGTTGACAAGACTTTACATGCACAAAACTGACCTTCTGTTTTCTGAACTACATACATGATATAAGGCGAGATAACGACTAAAAGGTACTTGCATAGATTCATTTCATTCCCCTACTTCTACTCTCTCTCTCTCTCTCTCTCTCTCTCACACACACACACACACACACACACACACACACACACACACACACACACGGTACCTTGTGCTTGTCTCTCAAATTTCTCTGTTCCTCACCCTCCAAATCTGTCACCCCCCCCACACACACACCTTCTGTCATCTGTTCTCCCTTCCCCTTATCTAGTTCTTTTCTTTCTTATCTCCCCATCTCTGTTTCAGTTTGGGGTGTGTGTGTGTGTGTGTGTGTGTGTGTGTGTGTGTGCGCAAGAGAGAGAGCTCTCTCTCTCTCTCTCTCTCTCTCTCT